>NC_091959.1:26979534-27337659 GCF_031021105.1 Erythrolamprus reginae | reverse complement strand
CAGCACCCGAGGGAAAAAAGGTTCACCATCACTGTCTTAGACTGTCCACTGTTGACCTCTCCCGATTTGTTGTGGTTCCGTCTGAGGCCCCTCCGGGAACGGCTGACCTTCTGTCGGTTTCCAGCTCAGAGGGAGAGGCTGAGGAACAGGAGGTGCAGACAGACGAGGAGGAATCCCAGGCTGAAGAAGAGGGAGGACAGCCAGAGTCCCACCAGGGGGAGCTCTCCTCAGCAAGCAGCCTGGATTCCTTAGAGGAAAGTGCACAAGCCATAATTGATCTGCGACAACGGAGAGCTAATCAGAGACGGAGTCAATTGGCTAAATACTTTCAGCATTAAAGTGGCAGCAGCTGGGTTTGGGTGTGGTGCTCTTGGGAAAGGCTAAAAGGCAGACCCACCCTTCCTGGCTTGTGGAGTTTTATCTTTGAGAGTCGTGGGACCTGACTGTGAACTTTGGTGTCTTGGAATCCTGGTTTGTGCCTTTGACTATTGAAACCTTGGGGGGGGGGGGTGCCAGCAAGAAGCTTGCTGTATTGTCTGGACATCAGGACCCTGCTGTACCATATTATATCCTGTCTGTTGGAAAGAACAGGTTTTCCTCTGTGCTTATTTTTTCCAGTTATAAAATACTTTTGGCTTTTACCAGAGTGTCTGGCTGTTTTTTCCAGTTGGTGTTGAGGTCTGGGGGAACCCAGACAGAACAGTATAAAACTCCACCAACCACCAGACACCTGGTGCTCATTTTGGAGGGGTGGTTTGGTTGTTTTTTTTCTTGCTCTCTGCTGCTGGTTCCTTGTTGGACATCTTTTGCTTGTTGGCTTCCTGTTTTTGCCTGCCACCATGGATGCTTCTGCAGCTGACATGCAGGCTGTCTTTGCAGAGTTGCGAGGGGACATTGCTCAGTTGACCCAGACAGTCCTGTTATTACAACGCCAAGTGGAGGTTTTGTCCCAGGCGGCCCCACCCCAGGCGGCACCTGTGGTACCTCCTCCAGCACCTTTGCCCAGAAGGAAATGTTTTGTGGCGATGCCGGAAAAGTTCTGGGGGGACCGGCGGCTGTTTTCTGCGTTCCAGAGCCAGGTGCAGCTTTTTATCAACGCTCAGATGATGCACTTCCCAGGGGATGACCACAAGGTGGCGTTTCTGTGTAGTTTGTTGGCTGGCCCTGCAGCGTCGTGGGGGGCACCTTACCTGGCCCGGGATGACCCGCTACTCCAGAACTACAACGCTTTCTGTGACCTGCTGCATCACCAATTTGCGGACCCGGTGCAGGAGCAGACGGCCACGCGGGCGCTGAAGCAATTACGCCAGGGTTCGCGCCCCCTGGCGGACTATATGGCTGACTTTCGGTCTCTGGCCGGGCAAGTCCAGTGGAATGAGGCTGCCCTGATCGAGGCCTTTCAGGATGGACTATCAGACACGATGTTGGACGAACTGGTGCATGAGGTGATGCCCGGTACGTTGGACGCTTTGGAGCGGCATTGCTTGGCAATAGAGGCTAGGCTGTTGGCCAGGGAAGTCCGTCGAGCGGGACGGTCCAACCCCCGTGCGTCAGGCGTCCCGCCGACACCTGTTCCGCGGTGGGGGTTGTCGACCGTAAGCACCCCGGCTCCGGTCCCTGCGCCCCGACGTTTTTCACCAGCGCTGCCTCCACGCCTGATGGATCGTGTTGCTGCCGGGGAGCCGATGGACGTGAGTTACGCCCGACCCCGACAGACCCCGGAGGAACGAGGGCGTCGGCGGGCAGCTGGGTTGTGCTTCTATTGTGGGGCCCCGGGACATTTTGCTGTCGTTTGTCCCCACAAGAGGCGGAGCACGGTGGCTGCCGTCGTTCCCGTACCCTACAGTTCTCCCGTGCTTCCCATGGCGTCCCCTGTGCAGTTACAGGAGACAACCCCTTGTGTCCCCGTCCCTGCCTTGAACTCTCCGATGGTGGGGCCTTCGTCTGGATGTCCTCCGTCGCCGGAACGATCGGGAAACGAGGGGGGCCCGGCTTGGTGGCAACACTAGGTCGGGCGGGGATCCCACTTTCTTCTGACTCCACGACTCCCGAATTCGGACCGTTTCGACACCTGACGCTTGCGGTGACTCTGCATATCGCGCAACGGACTCGGACTTATCCCGCATTGGCCCTCGTGGATTCAGGGGCGACGACGAACTTCTTGGACGAAGCCTTTGCCCAACGTCATTCCTTGCCCCTTTGTCCTGTTACCCCACCATTAACTGTGGAGACTATCGATGGGCGGGTTTTGCTGGCTGGTCCCATCCGTTTCCAGACCCTGCCGGTGCGGATGTGCATCGGAACTCATGAGGAGGCCCTACAGTTTTATGTTACCAAGGGGCTTCATTTTCCCCTCGTGTTGGGGTTGTCATGGCTGCGTGCACATGACCCGCATGTGGTGTGGTCCCAGAACCTGGTCACATTCTCCAGTTTGCAGTGCGTGGACCATCACCGACATGTGTGCGCAGCCCACGGCCCAGTAGTTCCCGCGATCCAATTACCCCGTTGCCTCGAGGAATTCGCCGATGTGTTCAATGAGAAGGAGGCAGATCGGCTACCACCGCATCGGACGTATGACTGTGCCATCGACCTGCTCCCTGACGCCAAGCTCCCGGCTGGTCGTTTGAACTCCATGTCCGAGCCGGAGCTTGTGGCCCTCAAGGAGTTTGTGGAGAAGAATTTGGCCAAGGGATTTATTCGGCCATCCAAGTCCCCTTTGTCTGCCCCTGTTTTGTTCGTGAAAGAGAAAATGGGCGATCTTCGCCTCTGCTGTGACTATCGCCGCCTTAACGCCATCACGGTGCGGAATAGGTACCCCTTGCCCTTGATCCCTGAACTCATGGACCGGTTGCGGACGGCAACGGTATTCACCAAAATCGATTTGCGCAGTGCGTACAATTTGGTCCGGATGCGGGCCGGGGATGAGTGGAAGACAGCGTTTGGCACGCGTTACGGCCACTTTGAATATACAGTGATGCCATTTGGCCTCACCAACGCCCCGGCCGTGTTTCAACATCTGATGAACGACGTGTTCCGGGACATGTTGGACCATTTTGTGGTGATTTACCTTGATGACATTTTAGTGTATTCCCCGAACCATGCCTTGCATTTGAACCATTTGCGCCGGGTCCTGCTCCGGTTGCGGGAGCAGCATTTGTATGCCAAGCTGGAGAAGTGCCAATTCTTCCAGACTACCGTCGAATTCCTTGGGCACATTTTGTCTCCAGGTGGCATTTCCATGGACCCGGGCAAAGTGGCCGCACTTCAGTCTTGGCAACCTCCACGACGGGTGAAAGACGTACAACGTCTTTTGGGGTTTGTGAACTACTATCGGGCTTTTGTTCCGGGGTATGCCACGTTAACCACGCCCTTGACTCGGTTGTTACAAAAACAAGTCCCGTTTGGTTGGGGGGAGGCGGAACAGCGGGCTTTTGATGCCCTGAAAGCGGCGTTCATGGCGGAACCGCTTCTGCGCCATCCTGATCCCGCTCGGCCGTTTGTGTTAGAAACAGACGCTTCAGATGTAGCGGTTGGCGCAGTGCTCCTCCAAGCCCATCGTCCCGGTGACATGTTGTTTCCGTGTGCCTACTTCTCCCGGAAATTGTCTCCCTCGGAAAGGAATTATACTATTTGGGAGAAGGAACTCTTAGCGGTGAAGGCTGCCTTTGAGCATTGGCGGCATTACCTGGAGGGGGCCCGTCATCAAATCGAGGTACGGACGGATCACCGGAACCTCGAGTATTTGCAGACGGCTCGGAAGTTAAACCAGAGACAGATCCGCTGGTCCTTCTTTTTCGCGCGGTTCAATTTCCGCATCAGGTACACTCCCAGTGCCCAGAACCCTCGAGCAGATGCCTTGTCGCGCAAGCCGGAGTACACGCACCCGAAGGAGCCGGCTCCTCTGCAGACAGTTTTACCCCCTGCAGCTTTGGCTGCCACTCAGGACCCAGTGGACTTGCGTCGCCGTTTACGGGAGGCGCAGAGGGAGGATGGGTTTGTAGCGCAGAGAGTGCGGGAGTTAACACCCAATTCCCCCTGGACGTTTCAAGACGGTCTGCTTCGGTACCGGGGGCAGCTGTATGTTCCCGCCGGGCCAGTGAGAGGGTTGATTATGACCCAGTGTCATGACTGTCCAGTGGCGGGGCATTTTGGCCTGTTCAAAACATTGGAGCTGGTCTCTCGGACATTCTGGTGGCCACGCATCCAAGATGATGTGCGTTCCTATGTGGCCACCTGTGTCCGGTGTCGTACGGCCAAGGGGGTGACTGGAGCCCCACCGGGATTACTGCAACCTTTGCCCACGCCTGAGAGACCCTGGGGTGCCATGTCCATTGACTTTGTAACTCATTTGCCATCCTCTGCTCGCTTCACGGTAGTCATGGTGGTGATGGACATGCTCACCAAGATGGTCCATTTTGTACCTTGCATTAGGGTGCCCAATGCCCAACTCACGGCTCAAATGTTTATCAGCCACGTGTTTCGGTTACATGGGCTCCCGGATCGAGTGGTCTCTGATAGGGGAACACAATTCACAGCCCGGTTTTGGCGGGAATTGATGTCGGCCCTGAATGTGTCCGTGTGCCTCGCATCGACGCAGCACCCCCAGACCGATGGAGGCACAGAAAAAGTTATAGGGATACTGGAGCAATACCTGAGGTGTGTCGTGGCGGATCGCCAGACTGATTGGTCCCGGTTCCTCCCTGTAGCGGAGTTCGCTTTTAACAACTCCCGCCACTTGTCGACCCGGCTCACGCCCTTTTTCGCAAATTATGGTTTCCACCCTCGCTTCTTTCCCTTGACCCTCCTAGATTCCCCGGTGCCTGCTGCTGAGGACTTTCTCTCGGAGCTGCAGGCGGTCCACGAAATGATGAAGAGGTACCTGAATAAAGCCAAGGAGGACTACAAGAGGGTGGCTGATCGCTCCAGACGGGATGTGCCCCCCTTGGTGGTGGGGGATCAGGTGTGGCTGTCCACGAAATACGTAGCCTCTGAATTACCCCGACACAAATTAGATCCCCGGTTCCTGGGTCCTTTTCCCGTTGAGCGGGTGATCAATCCGGTGGCCTATCGGCTCACCCTGCCGGCCAACTTGCGGGTTCACCCTGTGTTTCACCGTTCACTGTTAGTCCCTGTTCCTCCCGATTGTCCGCTCCGTCCCAATGTTCCCGTGTTTCCTGCCCCGTGTGTTCGTGACCACCTCCCTGAAGCTATGGTACATGACATTGTGGATTCCCGTTGGGTGGACGGTTGCTTCCAGTACAAGGTGCAATGGGTGGAGGGGGACCCTGATGATTGCTCCTGGGTGGAAGCGGCGTTGTTGGACGCTCCCGACCTTATTCGGGATTTTCACGCCCAGTTCCCTCAGAGACCGCGTCCTCTCCGCTGGCAGGTGGGGAGGGGCCTTCCGCGGTGGGATGGTGTTGTGGTTCCGTCTGAGGCCCCTCCGGGAACGGCTGACCTTCTGTCGGTTTCCAGCTCAGAGGGAGAGGCTGAGGAACAGGAGGTGCAGACAGACGAGGAGGAATCCCAGGCTGAAGAAGAGGGAGGACAGCCAGAGTCCCACCAGGGGGAGCTCTCCTCAGCAAGCAGCCTGGATTCCTTAGAGGAAAGTGCACAAGCCATAATTGATCTGCGACAACGGAGAGCTAATCAGAGACGGAGTCAATTGGCTAAATACTTTCAGCATTAAAGTGGCAGCAGCTGGGTTTGGGTGTGGTGCTCTTGGGAAAGGCTAAAAGGCAGACCCACCCTTCCTGGCTTGTGGAGTTTTATCTTTGAGAGTCGTGGGACCTGACTGTGAACTTTGGTGTCTTGGAATCCTGGTTTGTGCCTTTGACTATTGAAACCTTGGGGGGGGGTGCCAGCAAGAAGCTTGCTGTATTGTCTGGACATCAGGACCCTGCTGTACCATATTATATCCTGTCTGTTGGAAAGAACAGGTTTTCCTCTGTGCTTATTTTTTCCAGTTATAAAATACTTTTGGCTTTTACCAGAGTGTCTGGCTGTTTTTTCCAGTTGGTGTTGAGGTCTGGGGGAACCCAGACAGAACACGATTCCTCAGAGATCAGTGAGGGGCGTACATAAATGCACCAGAGTGCCTTCCGTCCCCAGTCCTAATGTTTCTCTCTTACTAGCATCATGTATATAAATATTATTATATCTTTGTATACCACCAATAGGTACTTGACAAAACAAACAAACAAACAAATATGGTATAGATATAACAAATATGATACAAGATAGATAGATAGATAGATAGATAGATAGATAGATAGATAGATAGATAGATAGATAGATAAAACAAAACCCATTGAAAATGAATCAGCCTCGAGAGCTTTCCTGGAGTTACAGAATACTAGATGGGAAAACTCAGAACCAAAGAGATGATAGATATTTAGGTAGGTAGGTAGGTAGGTAGGTAGGTAGATAGATAGATAGATAGATAGATAGATAGATAGATAGATAGATAGATAGACAGAAAGACAGAAAGACAGAAAGACAGAAAGACAGAAAGACAGACAGACAGACAGACAGACAGACAGACAGACAGACAGACAGACAGACAGACAGAAAGATAGATAGAGCCAGCAATGTGGAGCGGCAGCTAAAAGAGGCAACACAATCTTGAGCTACATCAACAGAGGGATACACTCTGGGACCAAGGCGGTAATAATGCCACTCTATAATATTCTAGTCAGACCACACCTGGAGTACTGTATTCAATTTTGGGCCCCACACTACAAAAAAGACATTAATACTCTGGAAAACGGTCAGAAGAGAGCAACCAGAATGATAAAGAAAGAACATATGAACATATGAAGAAAGGTTGCTGGAACTGGGCAAGGATAGTCTAGTGAAGAGTAGGGCCGGCGGGGGCTGGGGGGGCACAATAGTAGTATAGAGGTACTTGGGGGGGTTGCCATGTAGAGGAGGGGGTCACCTTGTTTTCCAGGGCATCAGAGGGCCAGACCAGAAGCAATGGATGGAAGTTAACCAAGGAGAGATTCAACCTGGAAATAAGGTCACAAAGGTCATTTATATAGAGCAGTGTTTCCCAACCTTTTTTGAGCCGCGGCACATTATTCATATTTTCAAAATCCTGGGGAACATTGAGCGAGGGGGGGTGGTGTAAAAAAAAGTTTGGACAAAAAATATCTCTCTTCCCCCTTTTGCTCTATTTCTCTCTCCTTCCCTTTCTCTCTCTTCCTTCCTTCCCTTCTTTCTCTCCCTCCATCCCTCTTAATTTCTCTCTTCCTTCCTATCTTTTTTGCTCTCTTTCTCTCTCCCTCCTTCCCTCCCTCTATGTCTTTCTCTCTCCCTCCTTCCCCCTCTCTTGCTCTCTCTCTCTCTCTCTCTTGCTTTCTTTCTCTCTCTTTCTCTGTCTCTCTTGCTATCTCTCTTGCTTTCTCTCTCTCTTCCTCTCTTGCTATCTCTCTCTTTCTCTCTCTCTTTCTCTGTCTCTCTCTTGTTATCTCTCTCTTTCTCTCTCTCTTTCTCTCTCTCTCTTGCTATCTTTCTCTCTCTCTCTGTCTCTCTTGCTATCTCTCTCTTTCTCTCTCTCTCTTGGTATCTCTCTTTCTTTCTCTCTCTCTCTTTCTCTCTCTCTCTTTCTGTCTCTCTTGCTATCTCTTTCTTTCTCTCTCTCTTTCTCTGTTTCTCTTGCTTTCTCTCTTTCTCTCCCCCTCTCTCTCCCCCTCTCTTTCTCTCTCCCTCTTGTTATCTCTCTTCCTTTCTCTCTCTCCTTTTTGCTTTCTCTTTATCTCTCCCCCTCTCTCCCCCTCTCTCTTTCTCTCTCTCTCCTTCTTGCTATCTCTCTTTTTCTCTCTCTCTCTCTCTTTTGCTTTCTCTCCCCCTCTCTCTCCCTCTCTTGCTATCTCTCTCTCTTTTTTGCTTTCTCTCTCTTTCTCTCCCCCCTCTCTCTTTCTCTCTCTCCTTCTCTCTCTTTTTTTTGCTTTCTCTCTCTTTCTCTCTCCCCCTCTCTCTCCCTCTCTCTTTCTCTCTCTCTTTCTCTTGCTATCTCTCTCTTTCTTTTTTCTCTCTCTCTTTCTCTTACACCACACCGCAGCAGCAGCATTGGGCAGTAGCCGTGGGTTTGCGGCAGGGTGGTCAGCTGTGAGGCGGAGCTCCGAAACGGAGGCACTGATGGTGGCGGATGGACATGTTGCTAGACGCCGTACATGCTGGTGTTGCGCTGGGCACGGGCGTGGGGCTGGAGCCTCTGTCCCAGCCCAGCCAGCAGGCAAGTGCCAGCCACGCAATGCAGGATGTACGGCATGCAGCAACAAGTCCAGCCGCCGACATTGGTAGTCTCCGTTCCGGAGCTCCGCCTCACAGCTGACCACCCTGCCGCCGCCCCACAGCTACTGCCCGGTGCCGCTGCCGCCGCCACCCTACCACTGCCACTGCCCTCCTGCCAGGCCCCAAAGCTCACCTGCTGCTGCTGCCAGGGAAGCTCCAGCCGGGCGGGGCGCTGCAACAGCTGGAAAACTTGGAAGGCACAAAGAAGGAAGCTCAGCTTCTGGTCTCATAACTTTTTGCTCTTCGCACTCTCAGCAAAAAGTTGCGGGACCAGAAACTGAGCTTCCTTCTTCGCAGCACACCTGACCATGTCTTGCGGCACACTGGTTGGGAAACACTGATATAGAGTATGAAGAGTGTTGGTCCTAATACACTGTCTTGGGGGACGCCGCTCTTAAGCGGAACAGGATTAGATATGGTGCTCCCTATTTTGACAACTTGTCTGTTTGATAGGAATGCAGTTATCCAACTATGGAGGGATCCTAAGATGCCATAGGATTTGAGTTTAGAAGTAGTTTGTCATAAGCCACTGAGTCGAAGTACTATACCATCTTGCCCTGGATGAATGGATATGAATGTTTTATTATTAAGGGTTTTTAAATTGTTTTTACATTGTTTTACATTGTTTTTGCCACCTAGAGTCCAGAAGAAGTTGGGCGGCTAATATATTGCAAAAGCAAGCAAGCAAGCAACAAACAAACAAACAAACAAACAACAATCTATCATCCCTCTTCCTCCCTCCCTCCTTCCCTCTTTGCCTGTACCTACCTACCTACCTACCTAAATATCTATCATCTCTTTGGTTCTGAGTTTTCCCATCTAGTATTCTATAACTCCAGAAAAGCTCTCAAGCCTGATTCATTTTCAATAGGTTTTGTTTTGTTTTGTTTTGACTGGGATGCTTTTTTAAAAAACTGGATGTTTTTTATTTTGGCCCCAGTTTTTAAAATTCTTTTATTTTGTCTATGTATCACATTTTAAGGTTTTTTTTTCTTATGTCTAAAAGATGCCCCAAACTATTCATTAATTTAAAAAAACCCTCTTTATTTACATAAAAAACTTTGCAATGATTAACTTGTTGGAACATCAAAATAATTAGATTTACTAACTATAATGAATCAATAAATGTATTGTCATCATAGGTTGAAACCACATTGTGAGTTTAATCCTTGGTATAGGCAGATATTCCTTTCTCTGGGCATGATGAATATCTTTCTTTCTTTCTTTCTTTCTTTCTTTCTTTCTTTCTTGTTCAAACATGCATAAATAAACATAACATAACATAAGTAAAGAGTAATGATAAAAGAGGACAGTAGGAGAGTAGGACAGGGACAGTAGGCACAATGGTGCACTTATGCACGCCCCTTGCAGACCTCTTAGAAACGGGGAGAGGTCAACTGTAGACAATCTAAGGTTAAAGTTTTTGGGATTTGGGGAAGAAATCACAGAGTCAGGTAATGCATTTCAGGCATTGATCACTTTATTGCTGAAGTCATATTTTTTGCAGTAGAATTTAGAGCGGTTTACATTTAGTTTGAATCTATTATGTGCTCGTGTATTGAAGCGGAAGGTGAAATAGTCATTAACAAGAAGGACATTTTGGTGTATGATTTTATGAACTATTTGTACACTATGTACTTTGTGCTTTTGTGTTAAACACAGTGAGAATAGAGTTAAATAGAACACTCACTGTTAGGAAATTTCTCCTTATTTCTAGGTTGATTCTCTCTTTATTCAGTTTCCATCCATTCTTCCTCGTCTGGCCTTCAGGTGCTTTGGAAAATAGCTTGACCCCCTCCTCTCTGTGGCAGCCCAAATATTGGAAGGCTGCTATCATGTCTCCCCTGGCCCTTCTCTTCCCTAGACTCACCAGGCAGAAGCAAGGCAAGAATGACTGACAGACATGGAATAATTTCCATAATTTCGTTTTCTTAAAAATAAGAAATTTTTCACCTTCCTTTTCTTCATGTGTCTGATATTAGGATGTTACTGAAGAACAAGGGAGTGAAAGTCCTAAGACTTATCTGCCATCCCTATTTCCCCCCCCCCCCCCCGGTTCTGAATTATAGCTTATTTTATAATTTCACCTTTTGAGTTTGCTGTTCCAATTAATTTTCATATCTGACTACTGACTTCCATGGCCCGGCCCTGGTATCAAGGACAACACGAGAGCTAGGGGGCTGAAATGAGATCTGAATATAAGGTTCACAATTCAGCCTCTTCTAACACTACTCTATGATTTCTCAAGGGGACAGAATACAGCATATCAGAGTTGGAAGGGACTTTGGAGGTCTTCTAGTCCAGCCCCTACTCAAGCATAAAAAACCTATATCATTTCAGACAAATAGTTGTCCAATTTTTTCTTAAAACCCTGCAGTGATAGAGATCATTGAATCCATTGATGGAGGCCAACAGATATAGGTAGTCCTCAAATTACATCAGTTCACTTAGTGACCATTTGAAGTTACAACAGCACTGACAAAAGTAACTTATGACCATTTTTCACACTTGTGACTGCTGCAACATCCCCATGGCCACATGATCAAAATTTAGACGCTTGGCAACTAACTCACATTGCCGATGGTTGCAGTGATCTAGGATCATGTGATTCCCCTTTTGCGACCGTCTGACAAGCAAAGTCAATGGGGAAGCCAGGTTCACTTAAAGACCGTGGTTACTGACTTATCAACTGCAGTGATTCCCTTAAGAAACATGGCAAGAAAAGTCATAAAATGTAGCAAAACTCACTTAACCAATTTCTCACTCAGCAACATCAATTTTTGGGCTCAATTGTGACTATAACTCAAGGACTACCTGTACAACACAATGAATGGCAAAACAGCATGACGATGAATGTCCCAACCAGTGCATCTTGCTAAAACCATGATGGGAGTTAATAAGGAACTAGGCAATCTGATTTACAACTCTACTATTGGAAACTTGCATTTATGTACACAGAATTGGAACGTGTTCTACTCGTCAGCCGACTTTGCATGCTTGCATTAGTAACTGAACATCTACTTGAAATGAACAGCTACATGAGCAAATATTTTCCCCACCGGGACTTTGTAGGGGATCTCTGAAAATTATAGCCTTTGCAAATTTAACTTCCTTTTTTTTTTAAAAAAAAAATTTAAATTATTTTTCAAAGACAAACCTTACACACACAACATATAACATTAAATGGAGCTACAGTCACTCCGCTCAAAATAGAAGTCTTCATTGTATAGAAAAAAGGAAGAACTTATTATTGTTTAGAACCATCCAGAGAATATATGAAAATATCTGTTACAACTCACTGCATAAAAACACATCTAATAGTATATTAAAGTATATAAAAAAGATCTTAATTTATGAGTTAAATCAAATCCAAATCGAAAAGAAAAAAAGAAAATTACATTTTATTATAAAAGATCAATCTAGTATACTTTTTCTATTGAATTCAATTTTTAAACTAATATTTCAACAAGCTTGTATCTTTTGTTTTATCACACCAGATGTATACCCTCTGCCAAATGTCATAAAATTCTGAGTCTTCTTGATTGTTTAACCGCCTCGTCATCATATCGAGCTCAGCACATTCTAAAACTTTCTTAAATACTTCTTCTTTTGGAGTCTCCGTTTCCTTCCATCTTTGTGCAAAAACAATCCTAGCGGCTACTAATATATGGACTATTAAGTAATATATGTCTTTTTTATATTTGTTATTTGAGATACCTAATTTAAAATGTTCTGGTGTTTTCTTAATTTATTGCTGTGTTATTTCTCTTAATCATCTTTCTACCAAATTCCAGTACTCTTTTGCTTTTGAGCAAGTCCACCATGTATGGTAATAAGTACCTATTTCTGTTTTACATTTCCAACAATTAGGTGATTTAGTTGGGAACATTTTTGAAATTCTATTGGGTGGTATATGCCATTTGGTTGTCTTTAAAAGAAGTTGACTTTGTTATTTTCCAATTGTATGTCCACACCCTTTCCCATGTATTTAAGTCTATCTCTTTACTTAAGTTTCTACACCAGTTAATCATATTATCCTTTAATATCCAATCTATAGTTTTGCAGTTAATTAAGAATTTATGTTTTCCTAATCAATTTTCCTTGGTTTGTTAATAGTTGTTAACAAACCAAGGAAACAAATCAATTTTCCTTGGTTTGTTAATAGTTTGCCTAAGATATTACAGTGGAACCCCGACATAAGAGCTGCTCTACTTAAGAGCAACTCGAGATAAGAGCTGGGAGGGGAGAGATATTTTTGTTCTACTTACAAGCCCAAATTCGAGATACAAGCGCCAAGGAGCTGTCTCCTGAAGCCAAACGCTAACTTCCGCATTCGGCTTCAGGAGACAGCTGCGAAGCGGCGCGCGTGTTTTAAAAGGTTGCAGCCGGCCTGGGGGGCTCGGGGGGGGGGGGGGTGCTTGCAGCTTTCTTTCTTGCTCTTTTTCTTTCTCTCTTTTACCTTCCCTTCCTCTATTTCTTCTTTTCTT
Source organism: Erythrolamprus reginae (assembly GCF_031021105.1). Classification (NCBI taxonomy): domain Eukaryota; kingdom Metazoa; phylum Chordata; class Lepidosauria; order Squamata; family Dipsadidae; genus Erythrolamprus; species Erythrolamprus reginae. The sequence goes on along the minus strand of NC_091959.1, from coordinate 27,324,874 downwards.
TCTCCTTCCCACCTTCTTCCCTCCCTCCCTCCCTTCACTCATTCCTCTCTTACTCTCCCCTTTCATAAGTTTCCTTGCTTCCTTCCTCTGTTCCTGTCCCTTCCCCCTTTCTTTCTTTCTTTCTTTCTTTCTTTCTTTCTTTCTTTCTTTCTTTCTTTCTTGCTCTTTTTCTTTCTCTCTTTTACCTTCCCTTCCTCTATTTCTTCTTTTCTTTCTCCTTCCCACCTTCCTCCCTCCCTCCCTCCCTCCCTTCACTCATTCCTCTCTTACTCTCCCCTTTCATAAGTTTCCTTGCTTCCTTCCTCTGTTCCTGTCCCTTCCCTCTTTCCTTCCTTCCTTCCCACCCTCCGTCCATTCATTCACCCATTCCTCTCTTGATCGCTTAAAGCCGGTCCCTGGTGCAAAAAGGGTTGGGGACCTCTGTCCTACAGGATTGGGTGGCAGAGAAGTTGAACATATGTAAATTTAAAAGTTTAAGAAAGTTTACAAGTTAAGTGAAAGAAACTTCATTATTCATTTATATGTACATGTACATTTCTTCATTAAAAACATGTCTTTCTGCATAATTTAGACTAACTTTGTGAGTTTTTTGAGGGCTGGAACCAATTAAAATTATTTACATTAATTCCTATGGGGAAAAGTCGTTCGAGATAAGAGCTGCTCGACTTAAGAGCCCAGGTCCGGAACGAATTAAACTCGTATCTTGAGGTACCACTGTATTATCTTTTCTAAGTATATATGTTTTTTTGTCTATAAAATCTAGACTTTATCTGTGTGTATTGCCACCAATCTATTGCAGTGCCTGCTTCCAATAGTTCCTGCCTCGTTTTTAAATTCCACTGGTTATCTATTTCCATATTTTACCTTCTTGTATTAAGTTTGGGAGACTTATAGCTTCAATTGGAGATATCCATTCTGGCATAACTAAAAAGTGGTCTTTTTTTAATTGTTCCAGACTTCCATAAGTGCCTTTCTAATTATATGATTTACAACTCTACTATTGGTAACTTGCATTTATGTACACAGAATTGGAACGCGTTCTACTCGTCAGCTGGCTTTGCATGCTTGCATTAGTAACTGAACATCTACTTGAAATGAACAGACTACATGAGCAAATATTTTCCCCACCGGGACTTCGTAAGGGATCTCTGAAAATTATAGCCTTTGCAAATTTAACTTCCAGCAGGAACCAACATAAGATTAGGATGATTTTTGTTATCTGCTGTTTCAACTTACTGTGGATGAGCCTAAGCTAAAATTGTGCCCGCTAGCTTGAAAATACAAGGCAAACTCCTAGAGTGGTTATGACAATTCAACAAATAATGATTAAAATTTTTATATTAATATTGATTGTTTCCTGATTGCTTATTTGTATCCTATGATAATCATTGTGTTGTACCTTATGATTCGTGACAAATGTATTTTTCTTTTATGTACACTGAGAGCATATTCATCAAGACAAATTCCTTGTGTGTCCAATCACACTTGGCCAATAAAGATTTTCTATTCTGTTCTGTTCTGTTTTATTCTATTCCAGAGGCATAGGAAGGAAAGAGAAAGAAGGAGAGAGAGTAGAAGGAAGGCAGAGAAGGAAGAAGGAAGGAGGAGGAGATGGTGTAAGGAAAGGAGAGAAGGTGTAAGAAAATAGATGGAATAGCCACCTGAGATAGAAAGAGGGGAGTGCAGAGAAGGAAGATTGAGATGGATTGAATAATAAAATTAAAATTGGAATGTAACTTTTATTGTACTATTGTTTTTAAGCAACAATATATTGATTTCTATGGAATGTGATATATGTTATCTATGTTTTTGATGTGGAGGGAAAAAATAAAAAAAACTTTTAGTGGGAAAAAGGAGATTGGATGGCCATTGGTCTAGATCAGAGGTCTCCAAACTTGGCCACTTTAAGCGTTGTGGACTTCAACTCCCAGAATTCTCCAGCCAAGTTTGAGCACCCTTGGTCTAGATGGTGTAGGGATTCCTGTTTGAGGGGGGGGGGGGTGTTTGGACCAGATGTCCTACAAGATCCCTTCCAACTCTAGTAATCTATCTAATCTATCTACCTATTAGAAACCCAAGCCTTAATTGTTTTATTAATTGTTGCAATAAACACAGAAATAAGCGACATTATGTCTTAATCTGCCTTGCTGCATATCAAGTATTTCCCCTTCTTGCAAAATAGACTAGTATCCATTGAGAACTGTTCTCTGAATTTGCCCATTCTCACTTTACTTCCTCTCGAGAGACTTGCTGTTCTTCACGAAAATGAAATACAAGGAGAAAAAGCAATTAACACTTGCTGATTAATGAAGTGGTTGGTTAGGAAAAGAATTTAGGGGGATCGAGACTGGAACAATTACTCAGCGTATAATGCAGCCAACATCACCAATGATACAATTTGTGGGATTACCTATAGGATCTTCCTCCCATCTTCGAGGTGGCAAATGAGACATACATGCATACTGCATATTGGTTTAGCCAAAGCATTCCAGCTTTGAAGGTGCACCAAATGCATCTCAAGGTCTGTTAAGAAGCTAAGTGCTGGTCAAGTCTACTCTAATGAAAAGAAGGATTAGGGATGAATAATAGCAGTTTTGACACTATTTAAGGGGTTGCTACAAAGAAGAGGAGAGTCAAACTATTCTCTAAAGCAGGGGTCTCCAACCGCCGGTCCGCGGACCGGGACCGGGCCGTTGGGGGTTTTCAGCCGGTCCGCGGCGCCAGGGCCCCCTCGGCCTTTCCGCGCTGCCCACCGCCCGCCCTATTTGCCCCCTCTGCTCCTCTGCCACCTCCTGCCTTTCACCGCAGCTCCTCCCGCACCCGGAACGCACGCCCTGCCCGCCTCACATTTGCCGAGAGGACTTTTGCCCTGGGCTCTCAGCAAGGGGGCTGCATGAGAGGCGGGGCCGGCGGAAGGTGATATTCAATGTCGGGGGCGCGCGGGCGGTTTTGCGCGCGCTCCCTATCTCCCTGCTAGCCCACTCGGAATACTGTATTCAAAATAAGAAAAGCCTCGCCGGCAAATATGCTGGCTCTGTTAAAAAAGTGCTATTGCTAACATGTTGTAAGCCGCCCTGAGTCTAAGGAGAAGGGCGGCATAAAAATTGAATAAATAAAAATAAAATAAAACAAACAGCTGCATCACAGATTTAGAACTTGGCATGGCCCTTTCTTTAGCCTATCTTTATTTTTATGTATAAACGACTCTGAGAAATACTGTTATGTATAAGGTACATTAGGGTAATCTCCAATCTGCAGATGCATCCTTTGGACTAATTTGAAATGCAGAATTCAGGCATCTTGCCTTCTTAGGAAAGGGAGGGAGAATTGAGGAGGAAATTGAGGTTTCATATATCAAAGTGCAGGTGGCCCTCAACTTATTCATTTAGTGACCATTTGAAGTTACAAAGGCACTGAAAAAAGTAACCTAGGACCATGTTTCAGACTTGCAACTGTTGAGAATCCCCGTGGTCATCTGAACAACATTCAGAGGTTTGACAACTGATTCGTATTTATGACGGTTGCAATGTGCACACCTTTTGAAAATTTCTGGCAAAGTCAACAGGGAAATCTGATTTACTTAACAACTAGGTTACTAATTCAATAACTGCAGTGGAAGAGAGAGAACTGGAAGCATTGCGGCAAGACAGGCTGGAAAAAACGGAGCTCCGATGAGCTTCTTGGAAAAGCCAGCCTGACAAATTGTCACTGATGGGGTCTTAGGCCTGTGCATGCGTGATAGTGCTGGCACACGTGCCCACATCCATAATGCAATGCCCCACCTCGCGCATGTGTGCAGAGTCCCTCACTGCTCCCTCGACGAATCCCTGCAGAACTCACTGAAGCCTCTGGATTTCTAGGAGTCCCGTTGGGCTGTTTTTTGCCCTTGCTAGGCTTCAGGAGGCTTTCCTGAAGCCCGGGGAAAGCAAAAACCTCTACAGGCTCTGGAGGCTTTCCTGACACATGGGGAGGATGAAAATGTGCCCCCTTGCCCTCCAGAAGGCCGAAAATCACCTGGCAAGCATGTGAATGTGTACTGGAGCTAATATAGGGCAACTCCTTGCATGCCCATAGATATGGCTCCATGTGCCACCTTATAGGTGTTATAGGGTCTCCTGCTTGAGCAGGGGGTTAGACTAGAAGACCTCCAAGGTCCTTTGCAAGTCAGTTCTGCTGTTATTTTGTTCAAAGTCATAGTCTTGAGTTGGATGGAGCAGGTCATGCCCTGCTTGCAAGCTTCTCAATGAAACTGTCAGCTGACCACTGAGGACCCATCAAATCTACAACTTCCCCTAGTCCCTTTAGGGTTTTCATCTCACCCCCAAATTATAAGTACTCTGACATCTTGTGTCTCTCCTTGAGAGAGTTAATCATCTCTTCCCCACCCCTCTGGAAGTTGACGTTCCTTGCCAGAGTCATTGCCATAAAGTTATTAGGAAAAAACCCACCCCACCACTAGGCACAGAACAGTGTTCACCGACTGCAGTAAATATGTCATAAAGAAAGTGGATGACTCTCTAGTTCAGTAGATCATGGCAGCACAGAGAAATGTGAAATCTCCTTGCCTTTTTTCCTTTTGCAAAATAAGAAACACAGAGCAAACACTTAAGCGATCTCTCTTATGTCTCCCTTGTGAGGTGAAATGTAGATTTTACTACCACCAATATATAACTCATTCCGTTTATTGCTTGTATAATTTCCCCCTCTTACCAACTAAATTTCACTTTATCTGCTTTGAGGTCTTATTACCCTACGGGCAAGCGGGGTTTTGGCTGTTCTGAATGTATTTCTCAACACTTCTCAGACCTTTGTACTAAATCCCCTACACAGTCCAGTTCTTCTCGGATTTAGACAAAAGTAAAAGTCAGGAAAGACATCACCCTGCCAACAAAAGTGCGTATAGTCACGCTGTGGTTTTCCCACTTGCAATGTGGGGAAGAGCCTGATGCTGGGAAAGATTGAGGACAAAAGGAGAAGGAGAAGAGAGCGAACGAGGCCGATGGATGGAGTCACTGAAGCAGCTGGCCTGAGCTTACATGGACTTTGGGGGATGGTAGAGGACAGGCAGGCCCAGAAGAACATTGTCCATGGGGTCAGGATGGGTTGGACACAACTTCACAACTAACAACACCAAAACTCAGGTCAAGAATCTCACTTAGACAATATAAATCTCTTTCTCTGCTGTTCCTTTAAATGACAGGTAGTCAGTGACATATGGCCACAATTGACCCCAAACCTTCTGCTATTAAGTGAGTTGTTTGTTAAGTGAGTTTTTCCTCATTTTATGACTTTTCTTGACAGAGTTGTTAAGTGAATCACTGCAGCTGATAAGTTAGTATTTATTTTATTTATTCATTTAATTTATTTATTAATTAGATTTTTTTGCTACCCTTCTGAGACTCAAAGTGGCTTACAACAGGGTAACCTGGTCTTTGGGTGTTTCTGGTTTCCCCCTTGACTTTGCTTATCATTAAGTCCCAAAAGGGGAATCGTGTGATCCCTGGAAAGGTCATCAATACGAACCAGTTGCCAAGGGCCTGAATTTTGGTCCTGTGACCATATGGGGATGCTGCAAAGGACATAACTGTGAAAAATGGTCATAAGTCTCCTTTTTAGTGCCATAGCAACTTTGAACGGTCAATAAACCAACTGTTGTAAGTTAAGAACTACCTGTTTAACAACCTTCCACCTTTTTTCATTTACAAAAAGCATTTCTGAAAAATTCGATGTTCCTCCTGTTCCTTCTCCTCTATCTTCAAAGCATCAAAAGGCAACACAAGAAGGAATGGGTGGATGGAAACTGATCAAGGAGAGAAACAGCCTAGAATTAAGGATAAATTTCCTAACAATCAAACAGTGGAAGGGCTTGCCTTCAAAAGTGGTGGGTGCTCCATCATTGTGGAGGCTTTTAAGAAGGACCGGAGAGCTATTTGTCTAGAATGGTATAGGGCACTGATGGTTAACCTTTTTGGAATCAAGTGCTGAAACTGGAGTGTGCGCGTGCTGGAGTGCCGTAACCCAGAAGAGAGCTACTGGCAAGTGTGCAACCATTTGCTCTTCTGGGTTGTGGTGTGCATGCACACCAACCAACTGTTCTCTTCTGGGTTCCAGTGCTCTGGAGCTCTGGTGCATGGCACTCGGTACCAGAAAGGTTAACGATCTCTGCTGTAGTGCAGTGGTGATTTGCTGGTTTGCACTGGTTCAAGTGCACTGGTTGTTAAATTATCAAAGTGGATGCTGAACATACCCACGGTGGAACCCAGAAGAGCAGCTTGAAATGGCACACATGCCTACAGAGAGGGCTCCGCATGGCACCTGTGGCACACGTGCCATAGGTTCACCATCATGGGTATAAGGTCTACTGCTTGAGCAGGTGATTGGACTACAAGATCTCCAAGTTTCTCTCCAACCTTGTTATTCTGTTCTTCAACACAGTGGTGAAATCTACTTATCTTCCCTACTGGTTCAGAATTGTTCCCTTTGCATGCCCCCATCAAGCTTGTTTTATCACCCTGTGTGCATGTGCAGAATGCTTTGTGCATGTAGAGTGTAAATTACAAGGAAATGGTGACATCCAGAGACTGGGTGGAGCCTCACATTACTACTGCTGCCAGTTCTCCAAACCACCGGCAGCCACTGCTACCTGTATGCCCAAGCTGGGGCATACCAGTAGTATTTCAAAACTGATTCCATGCTGAATAACCACTCCTGTTTCTTCTTTACAAGATGGCAACTTATGATGATTTATTCATGCCACAAATCTGTTGACATAGTGCCACTGTAGATATTCTGGACCCTGCATCATAGATGTTTTCAGATCCAAGCGGATGAAAGAGAAGCAGGAAAACCTGGAGAAGGATATGGAAAACAAAAAAGGAATGGGATTGAAAAAGAATCTAAACTCAAAGGAGGAACAGAAAGATTGTACTTAACAGTGCAGTTGCGATTTTACCCTGGGTCCTTCTAGACCTACACAATCTGAATTGCCATTGTTCATAGGTTTAAATGAAATATAGAAAATGTGGGCAAGGTGAGTTGAGAACAAAGGATGAGGACCTCCAACTTGTGACATTGCAATCTTGGAGCGATCATTTGGGGTAGGGGTTTCCCATTGTTGTGCTCAAATGACTGTAAGGACATTATCCAGTTTCAATGTTGGACAATGATCTCAGGAGGCCTTTTAAGTCACAAGTGGATAAATGGCTGAGAAAGAAAGGAGCATACCATGTTTTTCGGAGTATAAGAAGCACCTCTCCCCCCCCCTAAAAGAGGCTGAAAACTTGGGCGCATCTTATACTCCAAATGTAGCTTTTTCAGAAGCTTAATGATGTTATGGTTAGCTCTGGCCCAGCTCCTGCCCCAAAGAATGTGGAGGTGGATGTGGGGGAGACATCCACATGCCGCAGGCCTGTTTTGCTCCCAGTAGAATCTGCCAACAAAGTCTCCTCTGACCAAGGAAGCGTGAGTGACAGGGAAGAGGGGAGTTTGGCAGACAGCCCAGGAGGAGATCAGTCATCTGTATCATCCCTGGATTCTGAACAAGAATTAATGACGCATCCACGCATGCGTAGAGTGATGCATAGGAGACCACAACTGAAGGATTATTACAAGAGAAAATGAAACCACCTGTGGTTGGGTGGGGCTGCTGTAATTAGTGCTACAGATAAAAGTGCAGCCTGGTGTTTTAGCCTTATGGCAGTTTATCTGATTCATTTTTTCATCAAGATCGTGGTTTTTGCTCTTCAGGATTGTGTGTGTGGATTCTCTGGACTTTAGAATTGGACTTAATTTCCCAATTATTGGGTGAGCAATTGGACTGCATTTAATCTGTGCCTTGTGTGCACCAGAAAATCCGTTTGACATTTAAAAAGGGAGCTGTTTCTGTTTTTCTGTTTATAAAAACTTTTGGGTTTTCCTTTTATCGTGTGGTGTGTGTCTTCCTGAACTAATTACCCTGTAATTACGGGCGGTTGAGACATGCCAGCAGAACAAATGAAGACCTAATTAAGTGCTAATGATTTTCCCAGCTCTTCCTGCCTTGCAGACTTGTTTTCATTGCTACTCCCGCCAAAAAAGGTTTTTCCAGCCTTAACTAGGTGCTAACAATCTTCTTGGCTTGCAGGATTTTTTCATTCCTACTCCCTCCGAAGAGATTTTTTTTCCAGCCCTAAATTTTTGCAGGCTTGTTTTCATTGCGACTCCCTCCAAAAAAGGTTTTTCTAGCCCTAATCAGGGGATAAAATAATGTGATGAAGCTGACTGGATTAAGGATGCTAGGCAGATGAAAACCTGATAGGCAGGTTTCTCTCCCCCAAAACTAAAGTGCGTCTTATACTCTGAAAAATTCAATAGAGTGGTACCTCTACTTAAGAACTTAATTTGTTCCATGACCAGGTTCTTAAGTAGAAACGTTCTTAAGTAGAAACAATTTTTTCCATAGGAATCAATGTAAAAGCAAATAATGTGTGCAAAACCATTAGGAAAGAAATAAAAGCTCAGATTTTGAGTGGGAGGAGGAGGAAGAAGAAGAGGAGGACAGTCGCTGCCAAAGGAAGAAGGTGAAGGGAGAGGAATAAAAAAAATCCAAAACTTTAAAGTTTTGGGTTTTTTTAGAAAAAGAGGGACTCTGAGCTGACGAGGAGGAGGCACCTCCCATACACCCTATGCAAGGCTGCCTCCCATACACTGCGCCGGAGAGAGAAAACCAGGGGGAATGACAGGAAACTGGCAGGGCCTTCGTGCCACTCTCAAATTTCCTGGAAAAATTTTTTGGGCTTGGGTACTTAAGTAGAAAATAGTTCTTAAGAAGAGGCAAAACAATCTTGAACACCCGGTTCTTATTTAGAAAAGTTCTTAAGTAGAGGCGTTCTTAAGTAGCCGTACCACTGTAGAATGAAAAGCCAAAAAACTGGGTGAGAGTTCACAGAATGTTGGTATGGAATCATAGAATCATTGGTTTGGCAGAGACCTTGGAGTTCTTCTGGTCGAACTCTGTCTGAGCTTATACCAATTCTGGCCAAATGGCTGTCCAGTCTCTTATTGAAAAACCTCCAGTGACGGAGCACCCACAACTTCTGAAGACAAGCCATTCCACTGGTTAATTGTTCTCAGTGTGAGGAAATTTCTCCTTAATTCCAGGTTGGGTTTTTCTCTAATGAGCTATCACCCGTTACTTCTTATTCTGCCTCAGGTGCTTTGGACAATAATGGTAAATATTGGCTTTACTTCATTTGGGTCATGTCTCCAGCTAAATCAGATGCATTGAACACTGGAAGCCAATAGCCAATATTACAGAACATTTTCCCCAAGGCAAATTGAAATTACTGGTTTACTTGATGTTATTTGTTTCATTTTTGCAGCTGAAACACATATACAACAAGGGACAATGGCAGTTTCCCCTTGCGTATTCCCAGTAAGAGACTAAAAGTAAAGCAGAAATGGACTTCTGCCAGTATTTTGTGTTAACGTGAAGGGCAGAGGTGAGTTTTAATGCTTCAACATCATTCATGAAATATTATATAGATAATTTGTACTCAGAATAACATGTGGTCCCTCCAAGGAAACATTAAAATAAATAGCTCCTTTAACTCTTTTGTACCTTGGTCGTATCTTATTTTGATGAATCAATAAAAGGGAGATGCAAGATTGATGGAGGACAGATCAGCAGAGCAATCATGTACTTTATTACATATTTATGAGTCTGAAAGATCAAAAGATTTTTTTTTAATGCACATAACTTGGCAAACGTGCACTGCTATGTTCGGAAATATTCCAAGTGACTTTTGCAGAAATACAGAAGGACTTGGCAGCATTCCCACAGAGCTATTTGGCAAGACTTTGAATGATGGTGAGGGGGGAGATTTAAAACTTATCTCCTGTCTTAGCATTCTGGACATGTGCCTGCTGTACTTTAAGGAAGGGGAGAGGGTTGGCTCATGGACTGAACACCCAGAGGGTGGTTACTATTGTGTTTCTGGAGGGTTTTTGCAAACTACCAATTTAAAGCTAACAGAATTGGAATGGACCCTGGAGATTTTCTAGTGTGTACACACACACACATGCACACACAAAAAAACACTCACCACTCAAGCAGGAGACTCTATACCAGTGATGGTGAACCATTATTTTGCTCGATTAGATTAGCTCTGATTAGATTAAACCAGGGCCAAAAGGATGTGGGTGCGTGTGATAGTATGCACATGTGTGCTCACACTTGTAATGCAATGCCCTCCCACTGCACATGCACGCATAAACCCACCCCCCTGTGTTGCCCCCCTTGCATGTGCGTAGTGTTAACTGAAGCCTCTGGGACCTGTGGATGGTGAAAAACAGATTGAAGCTAATTTTTGGCTTTCTGGAAGGTGGCGGGGTTGTTTTCTCCTTCCTTGGGTTTTCAGAAAGCCTCCTGAAGCCTGGGGAGAGTGGAAAATGGCCCAACGGCCCAACTGGGAATTCATTTTTGAACTTCCAGTAGGCCCATTGGGTTCTTTTTTTGCCATCCACAGGATCCTAAAGCCTGGGGGAGGCGAAAATGGCTTGTCCCTCCCTCCAGAAGGCCAAATACCAGCTGGCCAGTATGCACATCCATGCTGGAGCTGGCATAGGGCAATACTTTACGTGCCGTCAGATGTGATTCCATGCGCCACCTGTGGTGCATGTACCATAGGTTCACCATCATGGCCCTATACCATTTCAGACAAATGACGGTCCAGGCACTTTCTTTTTTTTAACTTTCATTTATTTTATTTATTTGTCAAATATGTATAGGATAGTAGTAGTTAAAAAAGTAATGATAGGGCAGTAGGACGGGGACGGTAGGCACAATGGTGTGCTTATGTATAGTGTTGGGCGAACCGAACTTGCAAAGTTCGGGTTCGTGCCAAACTTTGCAGTGTTTGGCATGCCAAACCCGAACTTTTTTAAAAGTTCGGGTTTGTCATTCGGTGTTTGCTCGAACACTGCAAAGTGCTGCCGCCCGGGAGGAGAGTGGGGAATCCCATCGTGGGATTCCCCACCTCCTTTTGCTTATGGCGCTGCAAACAAAAGGAAGTGGGGAATCCCATGATGGGATTCCGTGGGCAGGGTTTTTACATCACGGAGACTCCTTCCTGGCCGGCTGAAACAGGGAGGAAGGAGTCTCCGTGATGTCAAAGCCCCGCCCCTGGAATCCCATCGTGGGATTCCCCACCTCCTTTTGCTTGCAGCGCCGCTGCGGCATCCTTTTCCATAAAAATAAAAGGAATATTTTTACGGAAAAGGATGCTGCAGCAGTGCTGCTGCTGTTCGGGTTCAGGTTCGGGTTCGGCGAACTCACTGAAACTTCACGGCAAAGTTCAGCTGAACTCGCTGAACCCGAACTTCTTGGGTTCGCCCAACACTACTTATGTACACTCCTTACAGACCTCTTAGAAACAGAGAGAGGTCGACTGTAGACAATCTAAGGTTAAAGTTTTTGTGGTTTGGGGAAGCATTGATCACTCTATTGCTGAAGTCATATTTTCTGCAGTCAAGTTTGGAGTGGTTTACATTTAGTTTGAATCTATTACGTGCTTGTGTATTGCTACGGTTGAAGTAGTCATTAACAGGAAGACATTTTTGGTATATGATTTTATGAACTACATTTAGATCAGATCCAAGGTGAGATGGCTGTACATTGTGTAATCCCAGTATTTCAAGTCTGGTGGAATAAGGTATTTTGTTGTGAGCAGAGGAGCAAAGAACTTTTCTTGTGAAATATTTCTGGACTCTCTCGATTGTATTAATGTCTGATATGCAATTTGGGTTCCAGACAGGTGAGCTGTATTCCAGAATTGGTGTAATAAATGTTTTGTTAGACTTCTTAAAACACTTTTTAAAAACCTCCAATGAGACAACTTCTAGAGACAAGTCATTCCACTAATTAAGTGTTTTCACTTTCAGGAAATTTCTCCTTAGTTCTAGGTTGGTTCTCTGCTTGATTTGTTTTCATCCATTGCTGCATGTTCTGTCTTCCAGGTGCTTTAAAGAGTAGGTTGACCCCCTCTTCTTTCTGACAGCTCCTTAACTATTGGAACACATATTACCCCTAGTCCTCCTCTGCTGTGGTTTAAATGAAGCATTACAGGTTAACTCTGCCCACTGCCAGGAGTTTGATCCTGAACAGCTCAAGGTTGACTCAGCCTTCTACCCTTCCAAGGTGGATAAAATGAGGACCCAGATTGTTTTGGGCAATATGCTGACTCTATAAACTGCTTAGAGAGGGATGTAAAGTACTATGAAGCAGTATATAAGTCTAAGTGTTATTGCTATTCTCTTCATTAAGCCAGACATGCCCAATTTTTTATATGCCTCCAGTCCCCTAATATTTCTGGGGGATTTATGCAAACTACTGATTTAAAACAAACACACACAAACAATTTGGGTTCAGGTCCTTGGACCTATCATGTGATTTGTCCAGAGAAGCCACATTGCACACACACACACACACACTTTTTGAGTAGTAACAGCTCCTACTTCTCATCGCTATTCCAAAATGGACATACCAGTATTACCCTAACTCCAAAAACTCACACCTATCTGCTAACTGTTTTCTGACCCTACTGCTTTTTCTGTTTCCCATGTCACCCCTCACTTTCTACATCAAAACCAAACTTGAACGCATTTGAGATTTTCATGACTATTGTAGGGTTGTTCAGCTAATAGCTTCCAAACTTTATTACAGGCAAACCTGCAATTTTATGACCTATGGCTTTTAAAAACTGGAGCCTATATTAACTTCTCCTTTGCCTTCCTATTAACGCCATGCCTCACATATTCCAGCCTGAACTATTTCATTATACCTTTGCTTATTTCTTGTGCTGAGTAGACTTTGATTGACTCAAAGTTGATGGCACAGAGGCTTGTCAGGGAATGCTAATATACTGTAAGTTGCAGCTGCCAAGGCTGTTATGGAAAATATCAGCTGCAAAACTACCAAGTGACAGGAAAAGGGAGAATGGACATTTTGACATTGTCTGATGGGTGGTTCCGATCGTTAAAATAAATTGAGGAAGAAAATGGAGCCACTGATTTGGCCCACCGATTCTTTAGGAACAATCAAGAGGAGGAAATTTAACCCAGAAATGGTGGAATTTGCCTGTGAGCCATTTCATGATCCTACAGTGTTAGGAAAATTGAAGTTTTGGTTTCATTTATTTATTTATTTATGTATTTATTTATTTAATTTATATGCCACCCAACTCTCAATGTTCAGGTCAGAACATTGTATGAAATATAAAAAGTATTTTTTAACGCCCTGATTTTTAAAAATGATTATGGACTCCCTCTATTGGCTGCTTTGGGATTAGAGATCTCTTCAATGCAAAAACCAATAATTAAACAAAATAGTGGCAGTTATCATATGAAGCCTCACACTGAACTACATTTCCGAAAATTTTCTAATATCCCTTGTTGACATCTCCCTGCAGACATGAAATTGTGAAATTATTCTGAAAAATGCCTCACTCCACTCTTATTCCCATTGTTTTATAGTAGCACAAAAAACTTCCAGGATCCCAATGGATTCAACCCCAAAATATTACCATTAATAGTTTTTAATCAATCACGTTTTTGGATTCAAACCCAAACCTTTAACATTAGTAATTTTTTTCCAGCCAATCAGTCAATTTTTATTGGGTCATTGATCAGGAAATAAAATAGGACATTTACAATTAATTTGGATTAAGAAATTATAGAAACATAGAAGATTGACGGCAGAAAAAGACCTCATGGTCCATCTAGTCTGCCCTTACACTATTTCCTGTATTTTATCTTAGGATGGATATATGTTTATCCCAGGCATGTTTAAATTCAGTTACTGTGGATTTACCAACCACGTCTGCTGGAAGTTTGTTCCAAGCATCTATTCCTCTTTCAGTAAAATAATATTTTCTCATGTTGCTTTTGATCTTTCCCCCAACTAACTTCAGATTGTGTCCCCTTGTTCTTGTGTTCACTTTCCTATTAAAACACTTCCCTCCTGAACCTTATTTAACCCTTTAACATATTTAAATGTTTTGATCATGTCCCCCCTTTGCCTTCTGTCTTCCAGACTATACAGACTGAATTCATGAAGTCTTTCCTGATAAGTTTTATGCTTAAGACCTTCCACCATTCTTGTAGCCTGTCTTTGGGCCCGTTCAATTTTGTCAATATCTTTTTGTAGATGAGGTCTCCAGAACTGAACACAGTATCCCAAATGTGGTCTCACCAGCGCTCTATACAGCGGGATCACAATCTTGCTCTTCCTGCTTGTTAGACCTCTAGCTATGCAGCCAAGCATCCTACTTGCTTTTCCTACCGCCCGACCACACTGCTCACCCATTTTGAGACTGTCAGAAATCACTACCCCTAAATCCTTCTCTACTGAAGTTTTTGCTAACACAGAACTGCCAATACAATACTCAGATTGAGGATTCCTTTTCCCCAAGTGCATTATTTTACATTTTAAAATATCTAAAGTATAGAATAACATTTAGCTGTAGTCAAGGAATTAAAATCAGATTGATTTTATAACATTTTAAGATAAAACAAATGACTAGGATATTTAGTAGAGAATAGAGATAATAATTCTTGGCAAGATATAGGAGAAGACCAAACTGAGTTGGAGGGTGGGATAAAATGCATCATCAGTTTGGAATCTTCACTTTCCTATAAGAGACCGAAGTCCATTAACTCTTATCTGGTGCCAATTTGACTTGACTGTCAGTAGTTCAGACTCCTATGTATAAAAAGTAAAGGTAAAGATTTCCCTCTCAGTCCTGTCTGACTCTAGGAAACAGTGCTCATCTCCATTTCTTGGCTCGGGGAGCCAGAGTTGTCTGAAGACAAATTCTATGATCACAGGGCCAACATGGCTATATGCCAAGGTGCATGGAGCATTCTTACCTTCCCACCAGAGTGGTACTTATTTATCTACTTGCATTTGTGTGCCTTTGAACTGGTATGTGTGCAGAAGCTGGAGGAAGGAATGGGAGCTCACCCCATTGTGTGGCACTCGGTACTCAAACCCAGGCTGTCAAGTCTCCAGCTGACAAACTCAATGTCTTTAACGCATGAGTCATTGTTCCCCCTTTCTTGTCTATACAAGTAGTATGAAATAAAGTTGTAGTCCTTTTGAAATCTATCCTGATTCCTGACTCATTGCACATGGGGTAAACCTTTGCATATAGAGAAGACAATATTATCCAATATGTTCCAATTATTCCTCCACCCCATGGAGACAGTCTCTGTTTAAAGGGAATCTTTTGGTATCTCCGTTCAGAAACAGAGGTTTATGGGGGGCAATTAATTTGGCCAAGGATAAGATTGATTAAAGCCTTTTTTCTTTATTCCCTATTTTGATTTGACAATATATTTAAACTTAAAATAATTTCTTCCATCCCAGCCTGCTTTTAGCTTAAAGAAGCCAAGCTGAAAATTGACTTGCAATTTTTTCAACTGCTCTTATTTTTTCCCCTTAGTTCTATAAAACAAGACAATTGGGCTTCAAAATTCTTTTCAGTGTTCTTTCAGTTTGATTTTCTTGTTAGAGTTGATGGTATTACAGTGATCCCCCGCTCGTTGCGAGGGTTCCGTTCCAGGAGCCCCCGCAACGAGCGGGTTTTCGCGAAGTAGCGATGCGGAAGTAAAAACACCGTCTGCGCATGTGCAGACGGTGTTTTTACTCCCACAGCGCTAGCGAGGAGCCGAAGATTGGGGGCGGGGCGGCTGTTTGCCGCCGGCATGGAGGGCTTCCTAGCAGCCCCCCAAACCCGGGTTGGGGGTCCGGGGGGCGCTGGCTCTCGGCGCTTTTGAGCTGAGTCCGGAAGCGAATTCGCTTCCGGACTCAGCTCAAAAGCGCCGATAGCAAGCGGCAAGGAACGGCTTTCGGGTTGAAAAATAGCGAAGTACCCTGTTCGCAATGGTTGGGGACGCAATAAACGGGGGATCACTGTACTCTATTACAAAATATCAGAGATGGAACAGACTTTGGAGGTCTGACACAGGAGACCCCATATACCGGTGATAGCGAAAACAGCTGTTTCCCAACTCCTGGTGGGTCCAGTAGGCTTGTGTTTCGCCCTACCCAGGCTCCAAAGGCTTCCCTGGAGATGGGGGAGGGTAAAAATGCCCTCCCCCTGGAGGCTCTCTGGAAGCCAAAAATGCCCTCCTAGAGCCTCTGTGTAAGCCAAAAATCAGCTGGCTGGCACTACATGCATGTTGGAGCTGAGCTAGGGTAACAGCTCGCGGGCCATCTGTGGCATCCATCACGGTTTCTGGACAAATGGCTGTCCAATTTCTTCTTCAAAACCTCCAGTGATGATGCAGCCACAACTTCTAGAGGCAAACTGTTCCACTGGTTACTTGTTCTCACTGACAGAATTTTTTCCCTTATTTCTAGGTTGCTTCTCTCCTGATTAGTTTTCACCTGTTACTTCTTGTCCTGCCTTCAGGTGTTTGGGAAAACCTGGCGACCCCAACCTTCTTCTCTGTGACAGCTCCCGAAGTCCTGGAAGACCAACTTTTCCCCACCCTACTCATTACTCTAACAGAAACTGTGTTTGTAGATAAGTTACACATTGCAGACATCCTTTAGAAAATTTATGGATAGAAACTCGTTTCTTAGAGTTGTTACCCACCAAATGTGCTTCTTTTTATGTTGAGAAATCAATCACCCCTTGGTAGTCAGAGCATTATTTCATGGTTTTGATTAAAAGGGTCCCAAATGATGGTCCTTGACTTCAAAGGTATGCTCTGTCTAAAAGGATTCACATATGTTAAGGCTTCTTTCTAATAATGAGGCTAATAAAAAGATCAATCTGCTTTTAAGGCAAGCAGAGGGATGCTCACGTATCTTTCAGCTGGTGAGAAATATTATACTTCTGACCCAATTCCATTCCATACCGACTGGGAAATAAATTATCAGATGACCGGATGCAATATTTCAGCATGTCAGAGGTAATCCAGAAAGACTGGAGGAAAAATCTTTGTAAACAGGCTCCCTCCTCCTCTTTTTCCACTTGCTGCTTTATTTGAAGGATCTGATGTGTGGAGAAGTAAATTGGGCAAGTCATCGTACAGGCATTCTTAGAAACTGTCTGCTCTGTTGGATGACATCTGTTTCGACAGATTCTGGGCTACTGCTACATACTGTAAAATTATTCTTGATTGAAAGTTATTGGAAGCATATAACTATAAGCTCAATTTTTTTTTTTTACTAAACCTGGCTCCATCAATTTTTTATCCAAAAAGTGACCTTTTAAGGCCAAGCTTTCTTTCTTTCTTTCTTTCTTTCTTTCTTTCTTTCTTTCTTTCTTTCTTTCCTTCTTTCTTTCTTGTTGGAGACATCGTGGGGGCAAAGAATTCAAGTAGCAGCCATGTTAATATCCCCATGCTAACTTTGGTTTTTATACAGTTTTTAACATTTTAATCTACAGTATATGGCTTAATAATTTTTCCCTGTTCATTTTATAAACTGTAAACTGCCTCAACTCACCTTACAAAGGAGATGGGTGGCATAAACATGTAATAAGTAAATACACATTATACCAGTTCTCTGATAGGGACAACATCTCATTCTTGGCTTTCTGAACAGAGTTCAAAAGAGGCTGAGAGCTGGGGATATCAGGGTGGTCTAGAAGGCAGCACGTGGAGGGAATTGCAGTACCTTGGACAGCTCTAATTAGATTAAACCAGTGCTTCTCAATTTCGTTATTTTAAGATGGGTGGACTTTAACTTCCAGAGTTCCCTAGCCAACATGGGGGCTGGGGAATTCTGGGAGTTGAAATCCACCCTTTCTAAAGTGACCAAGGTTGAGACATACTGGATTAAACCTTCTCAAATAAAGCCTGATCTTTCACTGAGATTTTTCTTTCTTTGCTCAAAGCTAAAAATTCTTAAACAGGAAGTCCCTTGACTTCTCACTAAGATTACAGTTTTTGCATTATAGCAGGGGTGAAATCCAGCAGGTTCTAACAGGTTCTGGAGAACCGGTATTGGAAATTTTGAGTAGTTAAGATATTACCTTTGGTATGCCCCAGAGTGGGGTGGGAATAGAGATTTTGCATTATCCTTCCCCTGACACAACAACCAAGCCACACCCACAGAACCGGTTGTAAAAAAAAATGGATTTCACCACTGCATTATGGTACTAGTATGTAAGTTACAGAAAACCTGAGGAATGCCTCTAACACAGCTATTTTCTGATTTGTTGGAGTAGTGTGGCAGATTTCATTTTGTAGGTTGTTGTTGTTGTTGTTGTTGTTATTATTATTATTATTATTATTATTTATTGGATTTGTATGCCGCCCCTCTCCGCATGGATTTGTATGCCGCCCCTCTGAAACAAAAAGAATTTGGCTGCGTGGTTCCAACTCTACATCAGAGATAGGTTCCATCCTTGGGGGAACAGCGTAGTGGAGGGGGCTAAACACAGGAATGAAATTCAAATTTTTTCCCTACTGGTTCTGTGGGCATGGGTTGGTGGACGTGGGTTGGTGGGCATGGCACAGGAAGGATACTGCAAAATCTTCATTCCCTCCCCACTCTGGGGCCCTCCAGAGGTGGTGTTTGCTGGTTCTTCAAACTACTCAAAATTTCCACTACTGGTTCTCCAGAACTTGTCAGAACCTGCAGAAATTTCACTCCCGGTTGAACAAGAGATCCTACTTCCCCTCTCTCTGCTCCCACTCTCCCCATGTGTCTTCATATTTTAATATTTGGTTTTAATTTATTTATGTTTTAATGTATGTGTATAGAAACATTTTTATGACTGTAAGCTGGGCAGAGTTACCCTATGGTAAGGTAAGCGGACTATAATTTTTATAAATAAATGAAATAAATTCTTCTGCCTTATTTCTGGCTCTGTTAGCAAAATAAGCCCACCATTTCTCTCTCTCTGAAACACACACACACACACACACACACACACACACACACACACTTACACATACATACACACACACACCACAAAACAAAGAGAGATTTTGGTTTAACTCTGTCCAATATTGTTAGGTCAAAGCCAGGAATGTTATGGTGAGTGCCCAGCTTAAAGTTGGAATTAACAAGAGCTCTCCAGGAAGAATTGAAAAAGGTATAAATTATGTCTGATTGAACAAACAGAACTCCAACGTTGATCAGCCACTCAATGAAGAGGGCAGGGAGAGGCAATGGAGCAAGGTAATGTGTAATATTACTAGTCAATGGGCTGTGTGTAGCACCAGGTTCCCAAATGTTGGAGATGTCAGGGAGATAAATAGCAGAGTGTCCCCCTCAAAAATATGATTAATACTTTCCTCGGTCCACTGCTGAAGATGTAGTGGGTGCAGCTGGTTTGGACAGCCGTTGTGGGGGGGGGAGGGAGAGAGAGAGAAAGCCAGGACAATTGCAACAGAGCAGAGAGGGCAAAGAGGAGGACAAGCAGTCAAGGCGGTGGGAGTGCCAGGCACTGGCAAAAGGTCTCCTTTGACTTATGTTGGGACTGTGTTTATGGGACTTTCTTTCATGCATGCCCAGCTGAGACTCCAGTACACAAGGCTCCTTGGAAGGGAGGAAAAGGAGGAACAGGGTAAAGGATTTGAGTTCATGGGACTTCAGAAGCCGTCTCTGGGCAACTGTAGGAATCATAGACACAGAGACATGGTTTTCTGAGCAAAGCGGTTCCGAGCTACAAGGGAGACCTTCTCTCTGGCCTCTGTTGTTCAGAGACCTGTTTTCTCTGGGTATGTTTAGATTTCTCTCTCTTTCCTCCCCCCTCTCTCCTTCCCTCTCTCCCCCTCCCCCATCTCTCTGGATGTGTTTTATAAGAATTTTTTTGTGTATACAATTAAAGGATTGACTTACCCCAAAGATTGCATTTGTATCCTTCGGTCTCGAAAGACGGTGGTATCATGCTCTGGACTCCCCAGAGCACGAATCCTGACACTGGGTAGCTTAGTATGGAGAAGAGACTTACCCAAGCAGCAGATCCCCCTCTCCATGTGTCTGAAATATTCCAATGGAATGGCAAAGGCCAATTTATTTATTTATTTATTAGATTTGTATGCCGCCCCTCTCCGTAGACTTGGGGCGGCATACAAATCTAATAAATAAATAAATACGATAACTACGATGGGTTCCAGCTACTTCGCAGGAGTGATCAGAATGTGGCTGTAAAGAGTCATGAGCTGCTTCTGGGACTTCAGCTCCGGATCTTGCCTCCAGGTTTACTCCTGAAGCCTTTTCCAATGATGGATAGAGCCACAAGCCACAAGGACATTTGCATCAAAGTTTCCCTTCTCCTACCCCAAAGATAACTAACTAATAACAGCATACAGATAGATCATACCAAGCAAGCAGGCGAGCACATGATTGCTAGTTTAATCTTAGCTAGAACAATAGAAGAGCTTTATAAGTAAGTAATCTTTACCCTAGATATACAGAGAGTAGAGCAAGTAATCTTTAGACTTTAATAGAACAGAGGAATAGGTTGTTTGGTCAATATAATGACAAGATAGGCTATCATTGGAAATAATTGACAAAAACTGACAGGCAGCAGTCTCCAACCGTGGCAACTTTAAACCTGGTGGCCTTCAGTTCCCAGAATTCAGGGAGAATTCTGGAATTCTGAGAGTTGAAGTCTTCCAGGCTTCCAGAGTCTGCAGAGAGGGGCTGCATACAAATCTAATAAATAAATAAATAAATGAATGAATGAATGAATGAATGAACGAACGAACAAACGAACAAAGAAAGAAAGAAAGAAAGAAAGAAAGAAAGAAAGAAAGAAAGAAAGTTGCCAAGGTTGGAAACCTCACAATGGCACTGGAAAAAAGTGACTTACAACCAGTGAAGGGATACCAAAATTTTTACTACCACACTGTGGGCATGGCTTATGCAGGATGCTCTGTGTTCTGTCTGGGTGCCCCCAGACTTCAACACCAACTGGAAAAAGCAGCCAGACACGCTGGTAAAAGCAAAAGCACTTTATAGTTTGAAAAATAAACACAGAGAAAAACCTGTTCTTCCCAACAGGCAGGCTATGAGACTTCACAGCAGAGTCCTGATGGCCAGACAATACAGCAGACTTCTTGCTGGCACACCCACCACTGTAGAGAATAAGACCCACACCTTTCCCCCCCAAGGTTTCAGTATTCAAAGTCACAAACCAGAATTCCAAGACGCCAAAGATCACAGCCAGGTCCCAGGACTCCCAAAGATAATACTCCACAAGCCAGGAAGGGTGGGTCTGCCTTTTCAGCCTTTCCAGAGAGCACCACACCCAAACCCAGCTGTTGCCTCTTTAGTGCTGAAAGTACCTGGCTAATTGTCCCCTTCGTTGTGTTGCTCTTCTCTGCTGGAGATCGATTATTGCTTGTGCATTTTCATCTAAGGAATCCAGGCTGCTTGCTGGGGAGAGCTCCCTCTCGGGGGACTCTGGCTGTCCTCCCTCTCCCTCAGCCTGAGATTCCTCCTCCCCGTCTGCCTGAACCTCCTGTTCCTCATCCTCCCCCTCTGAGCAGGAAACCGACAGAAGATCAGCCGTTCCCGGAGGGGCCTCAGACGGAATCACAACACCATCCCCCCGCGGAAGGCCCCTCCCCATCTGCCAGCGGAGAGGACATGGTTTCTGAGGGAACTGGGCGTGAAAATCCCGAATAAGGTCGGGAGCGTCCAACAACGCCGCTTCCACCCAGGAGCAATCATAAGGGTCCCCCTCCACCCATTGCACCTTGTACTGGAAGCAACCGTCCACCCAACGGGAATCCAAAATGTCATGTACCATAGCTTCAGGGAGGTGGTCATGAACACACGGGGCAGGAAACACGGGAACGTTAGGACGGAGCGGACAATCGGGAGGGACAGGGACTAACAGCGAACAGTGAAACACAGGGTGAACCCGCAAGTTGGCCGGCAGGGTGAGCCGGTAGGCCACCGGATTGATCACCCATTCAACGGGAAAAGGACCCAGGAACCGGGGATCTAATTTGTGTCTGAGTAATTCGGAAGCTACGTATTTCGTGGACAGCCACACCTGATCCCCCACCACCAAGGGGGGCACATCCCGTCTGGAGCGGTCAGCCACCCTCTTATAGTCCTCCTTGGCTTTATTCAGGTACCTCTTCACCATCTCGTGGACCGCCTGCAGCTCCGAGAGAAAGTCCTCGGCAGCAGGCACCGGGGAATCTAGGAGGGTTAAGGGAAAGAAGCGAGGATGGAAGCCATAATTGGCGAAAAAGGGCATGAGCCGGGTCGATGAGTGGCGTGAGTTGTTGAAAGGAAACTCCGCTACAGTGAGGAACCTGGACCAATCAGTCTGGTGATCCGCCACTACACACCTCAGGTATTGCTCCAGTATCCCTATGATCTTTTCTGTGCCTCCATCGGTCTGGGGGTGCTGCGTTGATGCGAGGCACACGGACACATTCAGGGCCGACATCAATTCCCGCCAAAACCGGGCTGTGAATTGTGTTCCCCTGTCAGAGACCACCTGATCCGGAAGCCCATGTAACCTAAAAACGTGGCTGATAAACATTTGGGCCGTGAGTTGGACAGTGGGCACCCTAGTGCAAGGTACAAAATGGACCATTTTGGTGAGCATGTCCATCACCACCATGACTACCGTGAAGCGAGCAGAGGAAGGCAAATGAGTTACAAAGTCAATGGACATGGCACCCCAGGGTCTCTCAGGCATGGGCAAAGGTTGCAGTAATCCTGGTGGGGCTCCAGTCACCCCCTTGGCCGTACGACACCGGACACAGGTGGCCACATAGGAATGCACATCATCTTGGATGCGTGGCCACCAGAATGTCCGAGAGACCAGCTCCAATGTTTTGAACAGGCCAAAATGCCCCGCCACTGGACAGTCATGACACTGGGTCATAATCAACCCTCTCACTGGGCCAGCGGGAACATACAGCTGCCCCCGGTACCGAAGCAGACCGTCTTGAAATGTCCAGGGGGAATTGGGTGTTAACTCCCGCACCCTCTGCGCTACAAACCCATCCTCCCGCTGCGCCTCCCGTAAACGGCGATGCAAGTCCACTGGGTCCTGAGTCGCAGCCAAAGCTGCAGGGGGTAGAACCGTCTGCAAAGGAGCCGGCTCCTTCGGGTGTGTGTACTCCGGCTTGCGCAACAAGGCGTCTGCTCGAGGGTTCTGGGCGCTGGGAGTGTACCTGATGCGGAAATTGAACCGCGCGAAAAAGAAGGACCAGCGGATCTGTCTCTGGTTCAATTTCCAAGCCGTCTGCAAATACTCGAGGTTCCAGTGGTCCGTCCGTACCTCGATTTGGTGACGGGCCCCCTCCAGGTAATGCCGCCAATGCTCAAAGGCGGCCTTCACCGCTAAGAGTTCCTTCTCCCAAATAGTATAATTCCTTTCCGAGGGAGACAATTTGCGGGAGAAGTAGGCACATGGAAACAGCATGTCACCGGGTCGATGGGCTTGGAGGAGCACTGTGCCAACCGCTACATCTGAGATGTCGGTTTCCAACACAAACGGCCGAGCGGGATCAGGATGGCGCAGAAGCGGTTCCGCCATGAACGCCGCTTTCAGGGCATCAAAAGCCCGCTGTTCCGCCTCCCCCCAACCAAACGGGATTTGTTTTTGTAACAACCGAGTCAAGGGCGTGGTTAACGTGGCATACCCCGGAACAAAAGCCCGATAGTAGCTCGCAAACCCCAAAAGACGTTGTACGTCTTTCACCCGTCGTGGAGGTTGCCAAGACTGAAGTGCGGCCACTTTGCCCGGGTCCATGGAAATGCCACCTGGAGACAAAATGTGCCCAAGGAATTCTACGGTAGTCTGGAAGAATTGGCACTTCTCCAGCTTGGCATACAAATGCTGCTCCCGCAACCGGAGCAGGACCCGGCGCAAATGGTCCAAATGCAAGGCATGGTTCGGGGAATACACTAAAATGTCATCAAGGTAAATCACCACGAAATGGTCCAACATGTCCCGGAACACGTCATTCATCAGATGTTGAAACACGGCCGGGGCGTTGGTGAGGCCAAATGGCATCACGGTGCATTCAAAGTGGCCGTAACGCGTGCCAAACGCTGTCTTCCACTCATCCCCGGCCCGCATCCGGACCAAATTGTACGCACTGCGCAAATCGATTTTGGTGAACACCGTTGCTGTCCGCAACCGGTCCATGAGTTCAGGGATCAAGGGCAAGGGGTACCTATTCCGCACCGTGATGGCGTTAAGGCGCCGATAGTCACAGCAGAGGCGAAGATCGCCCGTTTTCTTTTTCACGAACAAAACAGGGGCAGACAAAGGGGACTTGGATGGCCGAATAAATCTCTTGGCCAAATTCTTCTCAACAAACTCCTTGAGAGCCACAAGCTCCGGCTCTGACATGGAGTACAAACGACCAGCCGGGAGCTTGGCGTCAGGGAGCAGGTCTATGGCACAGTCGTATGTCCGATTCGGTGGTAGCCGATCCGCCTCCTTCTCGTTAAACACATCGGCGAACTCCTCGAGGCAACGGGGTAACTGGATTGCGGGAACTACTGGGCCGTGGGCTGCGCACACATGTCGGTGGTGGTCCATGCACTGCAAACTGGAGAATGTGACCAGGTTCTGGGACCACACCACATGCGGGTCATGCGCGCGCAGCCACAACAACCCCAGGACGAGGGGAAAATGAAGCCCCTTGGTAACATAAAACTGCAGGGCCTCCTCATGAGTTCCGATGCACATCCGCACTGGCAGGGTCTGGAAACGGATGGGACCAGCCAGCAATACCCGCCCATCGATTGTCTCCACAGTTAACGGCGGGATGACAGGACAAAGGGGCAAGGAATGGCGTTGGGCAAAGGCTTCGTCCAAGAAATTCGTCGTCGCCCCCGAATCCACGAGGGCCAACGCTGGATAAGTCCGAGTCCGTTGCGCAATATGCAGAGTCACCGCAAGCGTCAGGTGTCGAAACGGTCCGGAGTCGGTAGCCGTGGAGTCAGGAGAAAGTGGGATCCCCACCCGACCTAGTGTTGCCACCAAGCTGGGCCTCCCTCATTTCCCGATTGTTCCGGCGATGGAGTACGTCCAGACGAAGGCCCCGCCATCAGAGAGTTCATGACAGGGATGGGGACACAAGGGGTTGTCTCCTGGAACTGCACGGGGGATGCCATGGGAAGCACGGGAGAGCTGGAGGGTACGGGAACAACGGCAGCCACCGTGCTCCGCCTCTTGTGGGGACAAACAACAGCAAAATGTCCCGGGGCCCCGCAATAAAAACAGAACCCTGCCGCCCGCCGATGCCCTCATTCCTCCGGGGTCTGTCGGGGTCGTGCGTAACTCACGTCCATCGGCTCCCCGGCGGCAACACGATCCATCAGGCGTGGAGGCAGCGCTGGTGAAAAACGTCGGGGTGCAGGGACCGGAGCTGGGGTGCCTACGGTCGACAACCCCCGCCGCGGAACAGGTGTCGGCGGGACGCCTGATGCACGGGGGTTGGACCGTCCCGCTCGACGGACTTCCCTGGCCAACAGCCTGGCCTCTATGGCCAAGCAATGCCGCTCCAAAGCGTCCAAAGTGCCGGACAGCACCTCATGCACTAGTTCATCTAACATAGTGTCCGATAGTCCGTCCTGAAAGGCCTCGATCAGGGCAGCCTCATTCCACTGGACTTGCCCGGCCAGAGACCGAAAGTCAGCCATGTAGTCCGCCAGGGGACGCGAACCCTGGCGCAGTTGCTTCAGCGCCCGCGTGGCCGTCTGCTCCTGCATCGGGTCCGCAAATTGGTGCCGCAGCAGGTCACAGAAAGCAGCATAGTTCTGAAGTAGCGGGTCATCCCGAGCCAGGTAAGGAGCCACCCACGACGCTGCAGGGCCAGCCAACAGGCTACACAGAAACGCCACCTTGTGGTCATCCCCCGGGAAGTGCATCATCTGGGCGTTGATAAAGAGCTGCACCTGGCTCTGGAACGCAGAAAACAGCCGCCGGTCCCCCCAGAACTTTTCCGGCATCGCCACAAAACATTTCCTTCTGGGCAAAGGTGCTGGAGGAGGTACCACAGGGGCCGCCTGGGGTGGGGCCGGCTGGGACAAAACCTCCACCTGGCGTTGTAACATCAGGACCGTCTGGGTCAACTGGGCAATGTCCCCTCGCAACTCTGCAACGACAGCCTGCATGTCAGCTGCAGAAACATCCATGGTGGCAGGCAAAAACAGGAAGCCAAAAAGCAAAAAATACCCAACAAGGAACCAGCAGCAGAGAGCAAGAAAAATAAACAACCAAACCACCCCTCCAAAATGAGAACCAGGTGTCTAGTGGTTGGTGGAGTATTATACTGTTCTGTCTGGGTGCCCCCAGACTTCAACACCAACTGGAAAAAGCAGCCAGACATGCTGGTAAAAGCAAAAGCACTTTATAGTTTGAAAAATAAACACAGAGAAAAACCTGTTCTTCCCAACAGGCAGGCTATGAGACTTCACAGCAGAGTCCTGATGGCCAGACAATACAGCAGACTTCTTGCTGGCACACCCACCACTGTAGAGAATAAGACCCACACCTTTTCCCCCCAAGGTTTCAGTATTCAAAGTCACAAACCAGAATTCCAAGACGCCAAAGATCACAGCCAGGTCCCAAGACTCCCAAAGATAATACTCCACAAGCCAGGAAGGGTGGGTCTGCCTTTTCAGCCTTTCCAGAGAGCACCACACCCAAACCCAGCTGTTGCCTCTTTAGTGCTGAAAGTAGCTGGCTAATTGTCCCCTTCGTTGTGTTGCTCTTCTCTGCCGGAGATCGATTATTGCTTGTGCATTTTCATCTAAGGAATCCAGGCTGCTTGCTGGGGAGAGCTCCCTCTCGGGGGACTCTGGCTGTCCTCCCTCTCCCTCAGCCTGAGATTCCTCCTCCCCGTCTGCCTGAACCTCCTGTTCCTCATCCTCCCCCTCTGAGCAGGAAGCCGGCAGAGGATCAGCCGTTCCCTGAGGGGCCTCAGACGGAATCACAACACTCTGCATTTACTTTTAATGTCTTTCAGTGCAAATAAGGTGCTCTGGGGTGGAGCTCCATTTTCGCTACCCCACTGCGTTCCCCTCTGTCCGGGCAGTAGCCCACCCCTGCTTATGACTGTTTTTTCACATTTACAACCATTGCAACATCCCCTCAGGGTCACGAGATCAAAATGCAGATGCTTAGTAATGGACTCATATTTATGACAGTCATGTGGTCATGTTATGAGGTCATGTGATTCCCTTTTGTGACCTTCTGACAATGAAAGCCAGATTCATTTAACGACTTTGTTACTAACTTAACAACTGCAGCAATTCACTGTGGCAAGCAAGGTCATAAAATGGGGCAAGACTCCCTTAGCAAATGTCTCACTTGAGAATGGACTACCTTTATTTATGGTTACATTTAAATGCTGTATGTTTTCCAAGGTCATTTTTTGAAACAGGTATCCATGTACATTTGAGGAATGAGCCACGGTGGCACAGTGGCACGGTGGTTAGAGTGCAATACTGTAGGCTACTTCTGCTGCCTGCTGCCTGCCTAAAATTTGGCAGTTCGAATCTCACCAGGTTCAAGGATGACTCAGTCTTCCATCCTTCTGAGGTCGGTAAAATGAGGACCCGAATTGTTGGGGGCAAGAGGCTGACTCTGTAAACTGCTTAGAGAGGGCTGTAAAGCACTGTGAAGTGGTATATAAGTCTAAGTGCTATTGTTATTGCTAAGGAGTTTATGGTGGTGCAGGGGTTAGAATGCAGAATATTTGGTTAAGACAGCGGTTTGAAAAGTTTTTGCAATTCCGAATGTCTCCATTTAATTGCTCTGCAGGTTAGCCCAAGAAGAATCTTGCTGAATGAAGTGCAGGGGTCTGGCAGAAACCCAATGATTCCCATTTTAATTTGGCTGGGAGGTCATTCAAAATGGATCAGGGCTACATCCAGAGAAAATGATGGTGATATAATGTAACCCAAGATGACTGCAAGCATTTGGCATGCAAAAGCTGCATCCATAACTTTTCTGAGAATACCGGTCTTCTTTATTGAGTGGCAGGCAAAGAAATGGAGTAGAAGAGTCTTCATGGCAAAGTTAAGAGAAGGAGAAGAGAAGATGGATGGCAGGATCAGGGAGGACATTGGAACATCCTTCAAAAAGGTGTGGGTTGATCCCATAGACAAGGTCAAGAAGTAGGCATTGGTCCAAAGACTAAGCTGGAGTTGGATCTAACCTTAACACACTTAATTGTGGGGCACGCACCAGTAGCGCCAGTAGCAGCAAACCCCTCGCCTGGCTCTGCCATTTGGGGTTTTTTTTAACCCTCGGTGCATGCGTGGGATGCTTTGTGCATGCACAGAGGGTAAAATAACCCAAATGGCATCGTCTGGGCGGGTGGGCGGAGCCTTGCGTGCCCTTCGCAACTGGCTCAACAACAACCAACAGGCACAAGCGAACTGGAAGCATTTCACTTCTGCCTCCAGCATATCCACTGCTTGAAACCAGGAGGTGTGTATATATAAACCCGAACTCAGAACAATCTACACACACACACACACACACGTTCTCGTGGACACAGTATTGGTTATGATTAGAGAGATCTCCTGAGCTGAGGATATTTCACTTCTGACGATTCTTTAATCTTTCAGGATGGATCCATTGCGCTTTCAAGATAGGTATTTATTTGTGATGACTGCCGCATTGCATTTTACTAACGCTGTAGTTCCTTTGATAGGCAGCCCTTTCAATTTATTTAAGCCAATTTAAGCAAAGCAAAGGCAGTAGAAGAAAGCAGACAATTTCTCTTTCGGCTAAGGTTTAGAATCCAAAGCATCTAAAGCAAAAGGCACACAGAGACCATTTCTCAGAGGCTCTTCTGATGACAACAAGGGGGCCTTTGCATCTAACAGATTCGCAGAGTCGGAAAGAACCTTGCAGGTCATCTAGTCCAGCCCTCTGCCCAAGCAAGAGGCTCTACATCTGCCTCTACCTAGGGTCAAACTTACAACCGCCTGATTGTAAGGCAAGAGTTCCACCTCTAGGCCACAGACAGCTGTGTAGAACCTCTAAAATTATTTCTACTCATTTGTTTAAGATTTGGAATAATCGTCACAGGATGATTATTCTGCAAAGGAATGAAATATAACATGATTTGTTCTCTCTAAATAATCAGACAAAAAGCACAGAATCCCAAGATCATATGTTAGATGAAATCTAAGTGGTCCTCACGTAAACATTTTGCACTACAGCTAAATTTGTTATGTTTATATACGTTGTTTATTACCAGCCACTGTGGTTTTTGTAAAAACATGGTTTATGACACCACGTGCTATATTTATTCAATGAACAATGGCTGAGGGTGAGTTGTGAAATTCTGCACTGTTTTGGAATTATGTTTGAAGAAGCTTCTTGGATGAGAATTGAAACATCTTCAAGGAAAACCAATGTCCAACAGTCTTTTGAAAAAGCACCTTTGGGGACTTCCGGGTGGAGCTCGATCGCGCCGGAGGTGCGGAAGTCAAGCTCCGGCTCCGTGGCCTTCTTTCCACCCTGTAGGACGCCATGTTGCGTTGTGAAAATTATAGACCTATTTCATTGTTGAACGTCGATTATAAAATCTTTATATTAATATTTGTCAATAGACTTAAAAGTATTATAAATAATATGATACATAGTGATCAAAATGGATTTTTACCAGGAAGACAAATTAAAAATAATTTAAGAATAATAGTTAATATTTTGGAATATTATGAGCAGCATCCGGAAAAGCAAATGGCACTTATATTTCTGGATGCCAAAAAAGCATTTTGATCATGTGGATTGGAATTTTATGAAAATACAATTAAATAAGATGGAAGTAGGAACAATTTTTTTTAATATAATAGACGCTATATATTCCGAACAAACTGCTAAAATTATAATAAACAGTGAACAGACAGAAAAAGTAGTTATACAAAGAGGAGTAAGACAAGGTTGCCCAATATCACCATTGTTATTTATTTTAACCTTAGAAGCATTGTTGATAAAAATAAGAGCAGATAAGGAAATAAAAGGATTGAAAATTAGAAAAGAAACTTATAAAACACAAGCATTCGCTGACGACGTAGTGTTTGTTTTGGATGACTCAATAGAATCTATTTTAAATTTAATAAATGTGATTGAAGAATATGGGAAAGTTGCAGGATTGAAAATAAATAAGGAAAAGACACAGATATTGTTGTGATTCCGTCCGAGGCCCCTCAGGGAACGGCTGATCTTCTGTCGGTTTCCTGCTCAGAGGGGGAGGATGAGGAACAGGAGGTGCAGGCAGACGAGGAGGAGGAATCCCAGGCTGAGGAAGAGGGGGAACAGCCAGAGGCCCCCGAGAGGGAGCTCTCCCCAGCAAGCAGCCTGGATTCCTTAGAGGAAAATGCACAAGCAATAATCGATCTGCGACAGAGAAGAGCAACACAAAGAAGGGACCAATTGGCTAGGTACTTTCAACACTAAAGAGGCAACAGCTGGGTTTGGATGTGGTGCTCTCTGGAAAGGCTAAAAGGCAGACCCACCCTTCCTGGCTTGTGGAGTATTATCTTTGGGAGTCCTGGGACCTGGCTGTGATCTTTGGCGTCTTGGAATTCTGGTTTGTGACTTTGACTACTGAAACCTTGGGGGGAAAAGGTGAGGGTCTTATGCTCTACAGTGGTGGGTGTGCCAGCAAGAAGTTTGCTGTATTGTCTGGACATCAGGACTCTGCTGTAAAATCTCCTAGCCTGCCTGTTGGGAAGAACAGGTTTTTCTCTGTGTTTATTTTTCAAGCTATAAAGTACTTTTGCTTTTACCAGCGTGTCTGGCTGTTTTTTCCAGTTGGTGTTGAGGTCTGGGGGAACCCAGACAGAACAGATATTAACAAAAAATATGACTGAAATACAGAGAAAATATTTAGGAGATCTATCAAACATGAAGATTACGAAAAAAGTGAAATACTTAGGGATATGGATGACTTCCAAAGCCGTATCTTTAAAAAATGATAATTATCTAAAATTATTAAGTCAGATCAAAAAAGATTTAGAAATATGGAGTAATTTACAATTATCATTCGTAGGAAGAATCTCCACAGTTAAAATGAATATCCTTCCAAAAATTTTGTTTCTTTTCCAAGTGATCCCAATAAATCCAGGAACGAAATTCTTTGCCGAATTGAATAAGATAATAAGAAAATTTATTTGGCAAGGTAAAAAATCAAGAATAAAACAAAATTCATTAGATCGTAAGGAAAGAGGAGGCCTCGGTCTCCCAAATTGGAAACTATATTATCATGCCACGGCCCTGACATGGATAAAAGAATGGCTGACATTAGAAAATCAAAGATTGCTTAATCTAGAAGGTCACGACTTGATGGTCGGTTGGCACGCATTTGTATGGTATGATAAATTAAAAACTCACTCATATTTTAAAAATAATGTTATTAGAAAAGCATTGATAGAAGTGTGGAATGAAATAAAGAAAAATCACTTTTTAGTAATGCCAGAATGGGTCTCACCCTTTGAAGCCATTGTACACCCGAATCTTAAAGAAAAAGGTAAGACTTGGAAATATAGTGTCATGTCCTAGGCTACCAGCAGGGGGAGACTTTTGGCGGGAGTATTATTGTGTTCTCATTGGTTAATTGGGGAGTATAAATACCCTGTCTAATATGTTGTTACCTCAGTTCTGTGTTGAATAAAGTTGAGTTATCTCTGCCGTGACTGTCCAGTGTCTTCACTACACTGGCGACGAAGGAAAGCTGGATCAGAATCCACATTAGTATCTGCCGTCCTGAGGATAAATAAACGGTAAAGCAGCATGTCGACCCAAATAGTTTTCCCTCCGTTCAATCCTCAAGGGGAATCTTGGGAAGCTTATCTCGCCCGGTTTGAGTGTTTCCTGATATCAAATGATTACAAGGATCTTTCGGGGGACAGAAAAAGGGCATATTTCTTAAGTTTTTGTGGGACTGAGATGTTGGAGACTTCCCTGTCATTGTTTGCCCCTCGATCTATTCATGATGTGCCATGGGAGGAATTCCTCACAACTCTCCAAAACCATTATGCCCCCCCACCGTCTCGCAGCGCTCGTCGATATTTATTTTATCACAGAAATCAGGCAGAGGGCGAGACAATTAATCAATACATGGCAGCCCTCCGTCGTGCAGCAAAATCCTGTGAGTTTCACGATTTGGATGATTATCTCTTAGATCGTTTGATTTATGGGGTGAGGGATGCCAGACTTCGGCGCAGACTCTTAACAATGACAGAAGTGACACTAGCGGCTGCTTTAAAAGAGGCTAGAGCTGTGGAGATGTCTACACAGTCATTGGCAGAGATGGATCTGCCTGCAGACACAGCCACTACTCATAGCACTGCAGCTGCTGCAATTTTGCCACCAGAAATAGAAAAAAACTTGAGGCAAGAAGAAGAAGAAGAAGTTAATAAATTAGCCACCTCAGCAAGGCAAAGGCAAACATCATCGGGAGAGCCCCGTTCCATGGGGGGATCGCGTTCCTCGTGTGGGGGTTGTGATGATGATCACCCCCGAGCGCTCTGTGGATTCCGCGAGGCATACTGCCGCCGTTGTGGCAAGCAGGGACACATTGCGAGAGTTTGTCGTATGCGAAGGAATGTATCCAGCACGCAGCCTTTTCCTGTCAGAGAGCCATTTTTTCAACAACAGAGGGCATGGCAGAGGGAACCATTCGGCCGCCGTGACTCCTGCAACGTCATTCAAAATGCGTCATCAAACACTCCAATCAACATTCACCAAGCCCCGCAGCCGTCAGCTCAGCAAGGGAAAACATCGAAGTCATCAAAAATCTCCGTGTATGTGCGAATTGGTGAATCGTTGTGTCCCATGGAAGTCGACACAGGGTCATCTGTTTCGTTGATGTCTTGGAGCACTATCAAGCGAGTGTTTCTCCGATTGTCTAAAAGTCATCTGGGACCGTGCACTATTTTCTTAAAGGACTACCAAGGGCAAGTCATTCCCACTGTGGGACAAGGTTATTTTCCTGTGCAGTACAAAGGATTTAAGGGGCGGTTACCCATTGTTATTGTTAATGGCCCATTTATAAGTTTACTTGGATTAGACTGGTTTTCAGCATTGGGGTTCACTATAGAGGGTATTAATGTTGTAAATGACGTAACCATGTCCCAACAGTTAGCAAAAGAGTTCCCTACAGTTTTTGATGGCACTCTGGGAAAATATTTGGGCACACCAGTTTCATTGACCCTCGATCCTTTAGTCCCTCCAGTTCGCCTGAAGCCACGGCGGGTGCCTTTGGCTATTAAGGGCAACGTGGATTTAGAATTAGATCGCCTGATCAGCCTGGGAATATTAGAGCCGGTTGACCAGGCAAAATGGGAAACCCCTTTAGTGGTAGCAATTAAACAAGATGGATCTGTGCGTTTATGTGGGGACTATAAGTGCACGGTTAATAGAGCGTTGGCACACCATTCCTATCCTGTACCAATGGTTGCCCATCTATTACATTCATTGGAAGGGGGAAAGGTATTCGCGAAAATTGACCTGTCTCGCGCATACCAACAGTTAGCGGTGGACACTGAGACAGCCGATATACAAACAATCATTACCCACCGGGGGGCGTTTCGTTGTACTAGGTTACAATTTGGAATAAGCTCTGCTCCCGGAATATTCCAGGGACTTATGGAGCGTCTACTATATGGAATTCCTGGAACCTTGCCCTATTTCGATGATGTGATCATAGCCGCATCATCCCGCCCGGAGTTATTAGAGCGTGTCCGAGCTGTACTTCAAAAGTTCCAAGACGTGGGGTTACGAGTTAAATCGGAAAAATGTATTTTTGCTTCTCACAGTGTTGAGTTTTTAGGATTCCTCATAGATAGCAAAGGAATTCACCCTACCCCTGCTAAAA
Organism: Erythrolamprus reginae; assembly: GCF_031021105.1. Taxonomy (NCBI): domain Eukaryota; kingdom Metazoa; phylum Chordata; class Lepidosauria; order Squamata; family Dipsadidae; genus Erythrolamprus; species Erythrolamprus reginae. The sequence continues at coordinate 27,291,043 of NC_091959.1, read as the reverse complement.
TAAGAGCTATCACGGAGGCTCCTGAACCAAGGTCCAAAACTGAATTACAATCTTTCTTGGGATTATTGAATTTTTATGCAATGTTCCTCCCTCACAAGGCTTCGATTGTAGAACCACTGCATAAATTATTGGCTAAAGGGATTCCATGGCATTGGGGTAGAGCGGAGGCAAACGCATTTACGGCCATAAAAAAGGTGTTGGTATCTCATGACGTTTTAGTACAATATAGCTCTAAATTGCCATTGATATTAACGTGTGATGCATCCCCTTATGGGGTGGGTGCGGTTCTAGGACACTGTCTACCTTCAGGAAAAGAAGCTCCTATAGCATATTATTCAAGGACCTTAGGCCGACCTGAACGTAATTATGGGCAATTGGATAAGAAAGCCTTGGCTCTGGTGGCGGGGGTCAAGCGTTTCCATCATTACCTATATGGCCGCAAATTTCAACTAGTTACAGACCATCAACCCCTGCTGGGAATACTGGCGGGAAATCGACAAACGCCCGAAATTCTTTCTCCTCGTCTAAATCGTTGGGCCCTGTTTTTAGCTAACTATTCATATGATCTGACATACCGACCAGGTAGCACCATTCCCCACGCGGATGCGTTGAGCCGATGTCCGTTATCTATACCTGTAACAGACCCTGCTCCAATTTCCACAGTGCTAGCCATAGAGTCGTATCCTATCAAGGTATCTGCTGCCACTATTGCTTACGAATCAGCAAAAGACCCTGTTCTCTCTGTGGTGATGTCATGGATTTTACGTGGATGGCCCTCTTCTTGCATTGAGCCTTCGGTTGTACCATACTGGGTCCGCCAAAAGGAACTATCTGTGTTAAGGGGATGTGTATTGTGGGGCTCAAGGGTGGTTATTCCCCCATATTTACAGTCTAAAGTGCTGGAGTTAGTACACATTGGCCACCCCGGAATAGTCCGGATGAAAGCGTTAGCTAGAGGCTATATTTGGTGGCCAGGGTTAGACAAGGCAGTGGAACGTAAGGTTGCCAGTTGTCAACCTTGTCAGCAAAATCATGCAGCCCCTCCTGCAGCCGCCCCCCTACAGTGGGAAAACCCCAATATTCCACAATATGGAATGTTAAAAATAGTATTAAAAATTAAATATATAAGAATAAATGACTATTTGAAGAATTATAAGATAGAATTAAATAGTTTATATTATAACTAACTTAGAAGTGCTTATTTTATCTTCTTTTTGTATTACTAATAATTTGTTTATTTCTCTTCATACACACACACACATATATATATATACAAGTATATTATTTTTTAAGATACAAAGAAATTTAATTAATAAGTTTAATGTTAAAAACATAGAATTAAATTTAATAATAACGTAATTCACAAGAGTGGTATTTCTGCATAGATCTGGTAATAGTTAGAGTTTTTTATATTCTGTACTAGTTAGACTTCTACGATAAGTGGAGCAATGGTAGCTCCTTAAATGTTCAATGTTATATGTCTTTGTTTGTCTTTTTTTGAAAATAATAAAAAATATTTAAAAAAGAAAAAAAGAAAAAGCACCTTTGGAACAACCATGACCCAGAGGACTGAGAATCTCTATAGACCAGTAAGAGCGAACCTTTTGGACACCAAGTGTCCAAACCAGAATGTGTGTGTGTGCATGCTTTTGCGTGCATCTGAGCACCGGAAATCCAAAACCCAGGTGGCTGGTGCGTGCACGCATGCCAACCAGTTGGTTTCTGTGTGCACTGGAAACCAGAAGAGCAATTGGCGATGGCATGCTTGCACATTTGTGCCATAGGTTCACCATCATGGCTATAGACATTTAGATGTTGAATTAACTGTCAAGAACGAAGGTCAAAATTATTAATGGTTGCAATTAAACTCATTTATTGCTCAAGAATCTAGTCAAAATTGGCACTAGATCAGAGTCAATGAAATTCAAGGGATGATGGAGGATTTGGAGCGCTTGTGGGCACTTAATGATTCTAGATTGAGTTATCACTTGACTCCTCCACGTCCGTCTCCTGCAATCAATTATTTGTATTGATGAATGCACATGTGAACCAGTCTTAGATGGAAATTATATGAATGCATCAATTATGCATTGTGGACAACCAACTAAACATGATCCAGCCGCGGTGGCCAAAAAAGCCAATGCAACAGAGAGGAAGGGGTCAGAAACTTTCTGATGGTGAGAACGATCAGTCAGTGGAACGGTTTGCCAGCGGAGGTTGTGAACGCTCCAACACTCGACACTTTCAAGAGGAGATTGGACTGCCATTTGTCCGGGATGGTATAGGGTCTCCTGCTCAAGCTTGGGGTTGGACTAGATGACCTTCAAGGTCCCTTCCAAAATAAATAAATTAAATAACACTTTTATTGAGCTACAGAGTAATATAAAATACAGTACATAGTAAATAGGAAAGCAGATGGGAAGGAAAGGGGAAGGAGAGGTGAAGAAACATAAGAAAAGAAAAAAGTAAAAGTAAAAGAAGAATTTACTTTTGTCTCTTTCTGTTACAGTAAAATAAGGCATTAACATCAAATCACAACTTTTTCCTTTTTCCTAATAGAATAAACAAGGCATTTCTATAAAGAGCTATCAGTCCAATCGGAAAATCTCAAAATCAAAATTTGATGTTATTTGTTATTTCAATTGATGTTATTCAAATACGGAATCTCTGGATTTGATCATATTAAAGTCAAATTAAGTTAAATGTTTAAAGTCAGAGATTGTGAAAAAGAGGTCCTGTCTATGGTGTTCAGGTTTCACGATGTATTCCTATGCCCCCAAGTGATGCTCCTAATCAGAAGGGAAAATCTAGCTTCCCCTCCTGCCCCATGCATACAGGTCAGAATCCTCTTAAAAGTTGTCAGCTGACTGCAACATTTTAATGTGACATATTACATTGAGATTAAAGATTAAATATTATTAAATACTGCATCAGGATGAACAAAATTAACTGTATTTAATTAAGCTGATGACAGCGCCTAGATGACCTTGGTTGATCTCAAGAAATGCTAAGCAGAATATGACACAGATGAAAAACAGGGATTTCAGGAATTTGGCTAGATCAGTAAACTAAAAATCAGCCAATCAAACTACCCTGAATATTTTAATTGACATGTGAGAAGTCTGGGAGACTACAAATCATTGGACAGGAGAAAAATAAGGCGAAAGTTACAAGATTCATGCAAACCAGCTCAATCTATCAATCAGAATATGACTTTCAATAGCATATGAAATTTGATTGATGGTAAAAAGTGAAAGATTTGTACGTATGATATGAAGAGAAATAAGGGAATCAAACTTTGACAACACTAAGAAACTGTTTCTGTATTCTAATTCTGCATATGGACTTTTCACATTATGTCTTGATGGTCTAGGTCTTACAGCTCTGTTAAATCATAATATAGTTTGGATAATATTTGCTATAACCTTAATTCTTATTTTATGATTTATGTTGATTTTTGTCATTGAGACTTATACATAGTTTGGAATTTAATAACATATTGATGTTTTCAAAATTATGTGTGCACACAGACATATTTTCTCTCTTTCTCACACACAAATATTCTCTCCCCCCCTCTCTGTCCCTATCCCTCTATTGCTCTATTGCTCTATAGCTCTATCGCTCTTTCTGTTTCTATTTCTCTCGCTGTGTGTCTTTCTGTCTGTATATATATATATATATATATCCATCTCTCATCTTTTTGCAGTGATACATATACGGACAGACAGACAGACATCCTAAAACTAATTAATGAAATATTGACCAAATTGTAACCAAATTCTGTGAGGTCTGCACATTCTACTTATTCATTTTCTCTTTTCTTTCTTTTTCTTTCTCCTATTTTCTTCCTTTTTTAAAAAAAGAAATGTATAATACATATATTATCAAATTGAAATAATGAACACCTGCCCCATTGATATGTACAAGACCACCGTGCTTTGCTCACGAGAAAGCAAACTCTCTTTCACAGAATAAAATTTGGAAGAGGAAAAGAAATGGGAATTTTTTTTCTGCACTGTGTTATTAGCCAACAAAGTCAGCCCAGGTTTATTGAACACAAATCACGAAAATATTGATGTTTGTGAGTAACACGAAAAAAGAAAACAAGGAGAAAAAGTTTTCTGTATTTATCCATTCTATCCATACTAATATTATTTATTTTATATTACTTCACTCACTACTTCCTTATTTTCAGTCTCAGAAATTAAGAAAAACAGTAAAAAACATTGGGCTGGTTAATTGCGTGGTTGAGAATTGGGAGCTACAGGGAAGTCTATCCCCCACCCCCTTTTTCTGGTCCTTGCCACCCAATATTATCAAATCTCACATTAGCATGACAAGACAAATACAAGATTAACCCCAACTGTGGCCCTGTAAGAAGTAGGGCTGTGCTGGGTCTCAGGATCCAGGTGAATGCTGACCCCAAACAGCTGTGTAGAATTGTCCAGTTGTTGGGGCCAAGCTGGCTCCTTTTTGCGAAACATTCCTGGGACCAGGGCCGCCGATAGACCGGTACTACTGGGAGTCGTGTCACGGACCCGGCCAAATTGAATAATTGGGGGGGGGGGCCCGCCAAAAACTCTCCAACCCCGATTGCGATGAACTCTGCCTCTGCGGAGCTTCTTTGACCGCGGCCCCCACCTTCTTCCCATCCCCGCGAGGAAAGAAGGCAGGGAGGCCGGCAGATAGGCAGGGAGCCCCGATGGCAGCCGCGGAAGGAGCTCGGCCCTCCGAAAGCCAAGCTCCCCATCGCTATGGGAAGCCGGCCGCTTCTCCTGCTGAGCCCAGTCCTCGCCCGGTGGCTTTCGTCTCCTCCCGCCGAGGAGCTGCAAGGCTGGCCCCGGAGCCCCGCACGTGCCCGGCGGGCTCCCCTTTCCTAAACCCCCGCCAGCCCCCTCATTCCCTTCCCGCCCTCCTTCCCCGAGGTGTCCCTTGCCCATCATCCCCTGCCGGGCATGGGGGCTTCCGCCGCCGCCTTCCGCAACGCCCCCGAGGAGCCGCATGGGTCTCCAGCCTTCTCCTGGTGAGTCACCGCGGCAAGGATGTGGGCGAGGGAGAAAGGGAAGAACCCAGCGCCTCGGGCGCTTCCCTCTTGCGGTAGAGGGGTAGGTGGTTTGTGGGGAGCGGGGGAGGGAAGGAGCCGGCATAGTAAAAATCACAATTTCTTTTGTTGCTTTTTCTTTCTTTCTCTATTTCTCTCTTGCTCTTTCATTCTTTTTTCTTTATCTTGCTTTCTTTCTTTCTCTTGCTTTTTCTCCTTCCTTCCCTCTTTCCATTTCTTTCATTCCCCCTCTCTTTTTATTTCTCTTTCATTCTCTTTCTTTTTTCTTTCTTTCTTTCCTTCTTTCTTTCACTTCTTTTTCTTTCTTCCTCTCTTTCCCTCTTGCTCTTTCATTCTTTTTTTCTTTCTCTTGCTTTCCTTCTTCCTCTCTTTCTCTCCTTCCTTCCCTCCTTCCATCTCTTTCATTCCCCCCCTCTCTTTTTATTTCTCTTTCATTCTCTTTCTTTCTTTCTTTCTTTCTCTTTCTTTCTCTTTTTCTTTCTCTCTTTTACCTTCCCTTCCTCTATTTCTTCTTTTCTTTCTCCTTCCTACCTTCTTCCCTCCCTCCCTTCCTTCAGTCCTTCCTCTCTTACTCTCCCCTTTCATAAGTTTCCTTCCTTCCTTCCTCTGTTCCTGTCCCTTCCCCCTTTCTTTCTTTCTTTCTTTCTTTTTCTTTCCTTCCCTCCCTCCATTTCTTGCTTTCCTTCTCCTTCCTCCCTTCTTTCCTCCCTCACTCCCTTCTTTCACTCCTTCCTCTCTTACTCTCCCCTTTCACACCTTTCCTTGCTTCCTTTGCACCCTTCCTCTGTTCCTGTCCCTTCCCTCTTTCCTTCCTTCCCACCCGCCGTCCATTCATTCACCCATTCCTCTCTTGATCGCCCCTTTTACCATTCCTTCCTTCCTTCCTTCCTTCCACCCTCCCTCCTTCCTTCATAGCTCGCCCTCGCCTTTCTTCCCTTCCTTCCAGATGGGAGTGCCCCCTCAAGACACCCGCCCGACTGCTGGTACCCTGCTTTTTCTCTCCCCTCGTCCTTTCCAGCTCCTCGCCGGTGGCTGCCTGGTGTGGGATCCCCCTCCCCCCTCCCCTCGCGAGAAAGCACATGGTTTTGTCAACAAGAAGGGAGAAGTGCCAAGGAGCCGTAAATAAGCCTCGCTCCGCCTGACCGATGCCAGGAGGCTCTTTCTTTCCCTTGTCACTCCCGCTTCTTTCTTTCTCATGGATGAGTCCACACAATCGGCTTAACCCAGTTCCTGAAATAGCCTATGGCAGTGCTTCCCAACCTTGACAACTTGAAGATATCTGGACTTCAACTCCCATAATTCCCCAACCAGCATTCGCTGGCTGGGAAATTCTGGGAGTTAAAGTCCAGATATCTTCAAGTTGCCAAGGTTGGGATACACTGGCCTATGGGACCGCCTTGCTTGGCGTGAAGCGGGAAATGATCCATGGGGGATGGAGTGGCTTGGCGACTTAAAATAGTTTTAAAATGGCAGGGGGCCCCCAGACACTTAGGCCTTATGGGGCCCCAAAATTCCTGATGGTGGCCCTGCCTGGGACTGCCACATTGAAAACACAATTCCTCTGATAATGAGTAATCATATAGTTAGTATTCTGCCTCAGTGCTTCCCATCAAAAACTCCAGGAATATGACATTTAACATAATTCTATATTATAAGGATAACATGAAAAGCAGCAAGGTATTGATCTGACCTCTGGAAACACCATTAACAAAATAGACGTATAGCTATCAGCAATCAGGTGATGAGGCTGCCAAGAGTTGGCATCTATTCAGTAATGGGCAGCTGCCCCCCCAGGGGGCGCAGTGGAGGGAGTAAGTTTAATCACTATTTATTGAATACTTAATGCTTTTTTTATTGCCCTTCCTTCTCTAGTACATTAGTATGATCCTTCATTACTTTTAAAATAGAAAATAATTAAATAGTATGTTTTTACCCATAAGTGCTTTAATCATTTTAATCATTATCTAGAACTGAACTTTTATAGCAATGAAAGAAAATTGAGCCACTTGCCTAATCTGTTATCATACTGAATCTAGTGGGTTCAGTACAAAACCTTCAAATGTTGTTGTGCTCCGGAACAAATAATGCTGTCTATCATTTTTTCTTTTTGTGGCTATTCAAATAATGTGACTTAATCAACTGAAAAAGAGTCCAAGCACCTCTTTGAAGACTTGTCATGGTCGGTAAGCCACTCCCACCCAGTCACATGACCTTTAAGCCACCCCAGTCACATGATTGTACCTCCTCTTACAAACGCCTTGTCATACAAACTTTTCAAGATACAAACCCAGGGTTTAAGATTTTTTTTGCCTCCTCTTACAAACTATTTTCACCTTACAAACCCACCGCGGCCACTGGGATGCCCCACCTCCGGACTTCCGTTGCCAGTGAAGCACCCATTTTTGCGCTGCTGGGATTCCCCTGAGGCTCCCCTCCATGGGAAACCCCACCTCTGGACTTCCATGTTTTTGTGATGCTGCAGGGGAATCCCAGTCTGGAGGGGGGGTTTCCCAGCAAGGGGAGCCTCAGTGAAATCGCAGCATCGCAAAAACACAGAGTTCCGGAGGTGGGGTTTCGAGGACTTTGGTGTTTTTGCAATGCTGCAATTTCACTGATGCTCCCTTCACTGGGAAACCCTATCTCCGGACTTCCGTTGCCAGTGAAGTGCTCGTTTTTGCAATGCTGGGATTTGCCTGCTGGGATTCCCCTGCAGCATCGCAAAAGCACCAAAGTCCGGAGGTGGGGTTTCCTATGGAGGGGAACCTCAGTGGAATCCCAGCAGTGCAAAAACGGGCGCTTTGGCTGGCAAAAGGGGTGAATTTTGGCCTTGCATGCATTAATCGCTTTTCCATTGATTCCTGTGGGAAACATTGTTTCGTCTTACAAACTTTTCACCTTAAGAACCTCTTCCCGGAACCAATTAAGTTTGTAAGACAAGGTAAGACAAGACATGTAATAATAGAATATAATGTAGCACATTTTCAAGAAAAGCTGGGGAAAACTCCTATCTTAGAGATTTTTCTGTCTGCAACATAATGCACGCAAGCAGGCTTATATCCATAGACTGGCTTGAAATAAAGTGGCTGATATTTCCTCTGGAGCAAGTGAGTTCAGCCTTTCAACTTGGTCAGCAGTAAAAGAGATTAAAGCCAAAGATGTCTTCCCTAACTTAGTGTTCATATGAGTGCATTGGACAGAAATACACAGAGAGAACCAATAATCTTCACCCCCAAAGAAACCGGCAGACTAAAAATCAGTACATGAGGAGGAGAAGGAGGGAGAAGAAGGAGGAGGAGGAGAGGGAGAGGGAGAAGAAGAGGGAGAAGTAGAAGAAGAAGAGGAGGAGGGAGAGGGAGAGGAAGAGGGAGAAGGAGAAGAAGAAGAACAACAACAACAACTTCTGAGGGGTCCTTGATCCTCTCTGAACTTGGTTGTTTTCTTGCAGATGTTTCACTACCTGAACATTATCATGAACTGCAACTTGTAGCAGCAATTTCTACCATTAGCATTCTAAAGCACCAGAGGGCCAGACCAGGAGCAACAGATGGAAGTTGACCAAGGAGAGATTCAACCTGAAAATAAAAAAGAACTTTCTGATGAGAGCAATCAACCAGTGGAACGACTGCCCAGCAGAGGTTGTGAATGCCCCAACACTCAACACTTTCAAAAATAGATTGGGGTGGTGTAGGGTTTCCTGCTCAAGCAGGGGGTTGGACTAGATAACCTGCAAGTTCCCTTCCAACTCTAACAATAAATAAAAAAGAAAGAAAGAAAGTAAGAAAGAAAGAAAGAGAAAGAAAGAAAGAAAGAAAAAGATAAAGGATGTTAGAAGGCCACATAATTTCTCCCATTATTTAATCAAATACCCTGTTGATTGAATGGAGGAGAGGAGAGAGGAGGGGAGGGAGGGAAGAATCTAAAGCAAAAAGAACAGAGACCATTTCTCAGAGGCTGTTCTGATGACAACAAGGTTGCCTTTGCATCTAACAGATTAACAGAGTTGGAAGGCCCCTTGCAGGTCATCTAGCCCAACCCCCCCGCCCAAATGTGAGACTCTACATGTACTTACCTAGGATCAAACTTCCAACCTCCTGATTGTAAGGCAAGAGTTTCACCTCTGGGCCACACAGGCAGCTGTGTATAATCTCTGAAATTATTTCTACTCATTTGTTTAAGATTGGGTTAAAATTAGGTTTTAAAGAGAGGAGAAAGGAGGGGAGAAGAGCAGAGGAGAGGAGTGAAGAGAAGAGAAGTCTGGAGTAATCGATTTCCTTTGGCCCTCTACATCAGTGGGTAGCTGAAGGCTGCACTGAAGAAAGATTCCTATTTAAGCAGTTCCTGGAAGGGGAAAAAAACCATTTAGTACTTTTGAAAAATCTTCTCCTTAAAATAGACATTCCTTGATGTAGTCAATTGGAATATTTGCAAGAGGGCGATTTTAAACCTTCCCTCCAGGTCAGAAAAGTTATCTTATCTCATCCCACGTAGAAAAGTTATTTTATCTCACTGACAACAGAAAGCCTTGAAAACCTTTTCCCCATCTGCCAAGGAAAAAGGCTCTGTTCAGTCTGACCCCTCCTTCCAGTTAAATGATAGATCAAATCTTATTTACTAAACTTCCCACGCTATTTTGATTTGCCTTCGTCCTGAAGACTGCTTACTTCCCATAAAGGCGGCCAGTGGAGATGCCAGCGTGAAATGTCAGCTCTAAAAACGAAGGGTTAATTGCTGGAGACCAGCCTGGGCAGAAAGAATGGCTTGATGGAGCTAACGCCCCAAATTTACGGTCTCTCCTTCATCTTGGGAAGGAAAAAAACAAAACAAACTAAAAAAAGAAAGATAGCCATTTGTTCCTGCTATAGTCAGCAGACTCTGCGACTCAATTAGTAAACATGTCAAGAGTTATTCATGGTTCAGGAGCCCACCCCCCTTTCAAAAAGAGAGCCTCCCCCCTAATGAAATGATGGATAATCTGGAAGTTGGTGCTTTAAGAAGATATTAATCATTCTCGGTGGTATTGTTAATCATGCGTTCTATCATCTCCAGATGCTGGAATTCACCTTCCTTCTAAAGAAAGGGCACGGTAGCTGGTACAAGTCCTTTCGATCACCTTTCTTGCAACTTGTCTCAGGCACTCCAAAAAGGAGCTTTCCTATCTCCCAGCATCCTCGGAATGAGATTTGAAAAAGGCCTGCAATATTTATAGTTCGTCCGTTCACCTCAATGAGAGAGAGAGAGAGAGAGAGAGAGAGAGAGAGAGATTTAATTTTTTTTTTAAATCACCATTGTTGGATTACAAAACTCTGGTGCAATTTAAAAAAGATTAATCGGGTAGCAGAGGGCTATGGTTAGAAAATTAAGACAACAGGCATGAGGGGAGAAACAAGAGAGAAGTTCCTTCGTTTTCCTAACCTTCTGTGGAGTTGACTGTATGTAATGCTTTTTCTAAGATGGTCGCTTTTGTGACACACATTAGCTCCAGGCAAGGGGGGGGGAAATCTCCCTTATTTTTCTTTTAACAATTCTCATTCGGTTTGATGAAGGGGAATATACTTTCAGTGAAGAAGAGAAATGGAAAGAGATTGTGTGGCATTCATGGACTTATTGAGATACAAAGTGGCCAAGAAAGAAATGTTGGAGATGTTATTGTGAGAGAAATGCAGAAAAATGTGTCCATCCAGTTCTCAGCCCATAAATTGAATGGAGAACTTTAAAAGGTCACTTCCAACTCCCTCCCTCCCTCAAAACAGTTGTATGAATCCCATAGTTAATTCAGCCTGATTAGGCCACAAATGACAGGTTAGGAAGGGTACAGGGAGAAAGGAAGAAAGCCAATCCCAGTTTTATTCTCAGCTCTGCTAATACTGGAAATCAAGGTCACAACAAATGATATATTCCTGTAGTTAGGGAGCTGGTTTGATGGAAAAAGAACAACAAAGAAGAGAAAACTTAGTTAACTGTTCAACTTCTTTTTACTGTTTTCTTATTGTACTTATACCGCTGTTGTAAGCCACCTTGAGTCCTTTGGGATTGGGTGGCATAGAAGTCGAATGAATGAATGAATGAATGAATGAATGAATGAATGAATGAATGAATGAACGAACAAACGAACGAACGAACAAACAAACAAACAAACAAACAAACAAACAAACAAAATGAGGAGAATACAGTTCTATGTTCAGATTGCAATTATTTTCATGGTTTACACTGTGATAAAATGTCTCCCCAATTTATTGAAAGCTCGGGTATATTTATTACAACAAGTAAGGAAAAAGATTCAGACGGTGAAGGAAAAAGGCAGAAATGGAAACAATTGGCTGAAAAATGTTGTGTTAGTCATTCTGTTATGCATGTAGGTGTCGGTGGAGGTTATGGGGTGGGGAACAGAGAAAGATGTTTACAGATGGAAGTCTAAGATTAAAGGCAAAAAAATTCACCTTCAACCATGTACACGTTTTCTCTCACACTCTTGAACAGACTCTAATCCTAATATAACACAGGTGCCTCTCCGTGTGATAAAACACATCCTTCTGGAATCCAGATCAAGCTTGTTAGAAAAACCAGTCTTCCTTTTCACAGAATACACATTGCTTGATTTGTTGATAGAAGGTCTTCTGTTGTCCAGTTTCTTGGCTGACCCAAAAGGGAATTAAAAGCAATTCACGATGGGAATTCTTTCTCTCCTTCTTGCATCTCAGCTCCAACTCAAAACAAATGTTGCATTTTCACACAACTGGAGAAGTGAGTCAGGAAAGTTATTTTTGACATGAGGAATTTCAGAATAGTTTCTCAAGGAAGGTCTTTGGGACTCCATTGCAGTTTGTCTTCACGAGGAACCAAACTCTGCATTTTGGGATCAAAAATCCAACTTTTGAAGGAGGCACTTAGAACTTGACACTGTACAACAACAGTGAGTACTAATGTTTGAAAAAGAACCTTGTAAACTGAGCAGTCTGCTTTAGGCTCCCTCAGTACCACTCATGAGCCAAGAATTGTCCAAGTGGTTATAAGGGTACATCGTCCATATTTCTAGACATTCCTCTAGCGTTCTTTCTTCTGCCTCCCCAAAGAATCTCCAGAGAGAATGCTTAGAGAAATAGGTTTCCTTGGTTTATAGGGATCATCATGCAGGCAACCATATTCTCTAAACATGGTAACATAGGTAGAAAATAAAAATATTAAAGTCCTTGGGAACTGGTTCAAGAAAAAGGGCTAAAGCTTTTCCAAGCTCAGAGAAAGAAATGAATTAAATAGTAATTGTCAGGACTTCCCTACTGCTGCAATTGTCCACTTTCCATCTAGCAATGGGTGGATCTAAGCAATTCTAGTTCTTCCAGTTTTTTGTGTTTGTCCATAATTCTGCATTCTAAATTGGCCACCTGAATGGGAAAAAAAGTATTTAATTGATCTGGGGATACAGAACCAATGAGGAATCACCACTAGCTACCATTACCATCACAGGAGGAATGTCATTCCATCCATTCATTAGATCTTTCTGTCCTTTAGATACATTCTTGGATTTTATTTTCTCTTCCCATTTAGGGACAAGAAAATCAACTCCAATACTCTTTCCCCACCCCATTCCTCTTTCCTTTGGTAGGGATGCTTAGTAAATTATAAGCCTGTGATCAGAGAATCTCTTAACTTTTCATGTTTATGAATTTTATGGACCATCTTTGGAAGTCTTTTATAGCTGGATTTAGGTCTTCGTTAAGCAAAACTGCAGTGAAGGTCTTAACAATTCAGCCATTACCTTCCTCCTCATCAACAGGACTGATGCAACTGTCTCAGTTGAATAATACACACACACACACACACACACACACCAAAAGATAACTCTGTTCTCTTCTATATTCTGTAGAATAATAAGGCTGGAAGCCTTATTATTCTACAGAAGAGAATAATAAATTATTATTATTATTATTATTATTATTAAAATAATAATAATAATAATAATAATAATAATAATAATAATAATAATAATAATAATAATAATAATAATAATAATAATAATACAGAGAGAGAGACCAGGGCGCGAGGTGAATAACCCGTAAACGATTACCGGAAAGTGTGTGTGAGAGCTACATAGCTGTAAACAACCCTCCAAGCTTCTATCCTTTGAAAAACAGACCAAGCCATAATCTTTTGAACAAGCGCCAGGAGTCCTGTTAACAACAAAAGGACCTGTAAGCGCTCCATTCAAAGGGAGACCCAAAAATCTTCTAAACAGAGATTTAACTAAACAAAGGCTGCAATCACCTTCTCCGCAAACACCCTAATCACCAGAGCCAGTGTTTGTACGGGTAGACACCATTTGGGCTAATAAGGCATGCTTAAACTACCAGGTGCCATCAGCCTCAAGAGGACTGTTCAAAACTGCTTAAAATTCAAAGTGCTGGCTGTGAAGGAAGGGGGGGGTACTGTACATTTGAAAGCCATTGTTCTTCCCTGTTTCAACTATTTGCCTCTCTCTTAAAGTTACAAACTGCTTAAGTGAAGTTGCTAAGTATCACCATGACAACCAGGTCGTAAAGAGGCCCTCAGAGCAGGAAGCCATAAACTCAGGCAGGGTATTGTTTAAAAGCCAAGATTTGCAAAGCCTTTCCCAAACCACACCTCCCTCTTTGTTTACATCAAAGAAGAAGCCTAACTTCTCAAGCACCCTCAAGCATCATACTTCCCACTCCATTCCTTCGCCACTCCCTTCATACACTGAATCTCAAAGCAGAAATGCCAATCAAAAAGAATATACAACAACAAGCAACAATTGATAATTACAACTATCAATGCTTTACATTAAATGACATTATCAATGATCATGATGGTTTCATAAAATGCCAGACTTGCAATCAGTCTGCTCACAACAACTGCCTCAATATTTCTAAACATATTGCCACCTTTCTAAAAGCAAACTCTTCATTTCTTTATATGTGCTCATCCTGCACCCACAAGCTAAATACACTCAGCAGTTTGTCTGATGAGATTAATACCTTAAAAGAAGCCATCAAAACCCAAGAAGCATTCACAGAAAGTATTGAATCAAGACTCTCATCCATGGAGAAAAATATCCAAACACTGATTAATCCAAATCCACCCGACAAAATACCACTCACCACTCCACCACCCCAACCTCAACCTCAACCACTTCCAATACTCCAAAAACCCACTAATTCTACCACTGATATCTCTACCCTAGTCAAGGATGCCACGGAACGTGAACAAAAACGCCAGAATGCTATCCTCTTTGGTCTTGAAGAAAGCCATGAATCAGATATAACAAAAATAAGAAATATCATCCACCTCTATCACTCAAATGCACAAACAATCGCCCAAGAAGACATTTTGGAAGTTACCAGAATTGGACCTGAGCACAAGTATAACAATGACTCAATAGCCCCCCGCTTCTGCAAAGTAGTATGAAAAAATGAACAAATAAAACAGCAATTCATCAAGACCATTAACCACATTGCCAGAAATAACAAGTCCTTCAACAAACTCAGATCCAGACCAGATCTTTCTGTCCTCCAACGTATTCATTCTCACGAATTATGGGCAGAACTCAAGAGACGCTATGAACTTGGTGAAACAAACCTTTACATAGATTACCGCATGGAAAGCATCAAACCCAAAACCCATAATCCTCCCTACATCTTCCGGTCTAACTTTCAACCTACCATCTCACAACATCAAACTGACACCTGCCAGACCACCATCCCACAACAACAAATGGACAATCCTACCACCTCAAACTAAGAATAGAAAAGTGTGCCCCTTACTTCCTCTAACCACCCCAAAACCAATCCCCAACACAAGACCAATCTCAAATGTAAACTATTAAAAGCTAGAAGTTTAGTCAACAAGATATCTGAATGCCTCCTTCTACTTGATACCTCCAACTTTGATATAATTTTTATATGCGAAACATGGCTAAATGCTTCCTACCCAGACTCCATTATTACATCAAAAAACTGCCATGTTTTCTGCTCAGACCATGAATCCCGCAGAGGAGGCAGAATAGCTATATTCTACAAAAAATCGCTGAACCTAAAAATCCTCAAAGTTGCACAGGATTTATCGGTACCTGAAACTATTGTCTGTGATTTATCCCTAAATGCCACAGTTCGTTTCTTACTCTGCTACAGAGCCCCGGACTACGACATCGAACATGCTAACAAATTATCCGCATTGCTAACGTGGGCAATCCACTGCCCATACCCCATTATCTTCCTCTGAGACCTCAACCTACCACACATTAACTGGTCCTTAAATGAATGCAGCACGGAAACCATCCATTCTACTATATATAATACCGTCACCTATCTGGGACTCGACCACCAATAACTAACAATACCAGACTTGATAACTGTTTGGATCTCATCTTCTGCAACAGCAAAAGTGCAATATATGACTTACAAATAACAGAACCATTTTCCAACAATGACCACAGCATGATAAACTTCAATCTCAACCTAAGCCACACTATGAACCACCAAAATAATACAACACCAAAATTCTATTTCAAAAAAGCAAACTACGAATTCATTGAAGCCCACCTCTCAACATTAAACTGGAAAACTCTATTCTCTGAATACTACACTACTGATGTCCTCTACAACACATTCCTACTCAAAATGAAAATTATCATCAGACTTCATGTACCTCTAACATGTACCATAAACAAAAAAAATAACCTCCCCATCTCAATAAGAAAATTACAAACAAGAAAAAAATCTCTCTGGAGGAAAAACAAAAAAGGAGACATTTCCAACTTCAAAAGCTGATATAAAAGCATTTGCAATCAAATAAAAGCAGAATGCCTTAACTACTACAGCAAACAAGAGGAAAACCTCCTATGCACCAAATCTAATAGAGCTTTCTTCAACTTTGTCAACAATAAACTCAAAGACTCTAGACCCATCCCACCTCTCAAAGGACCCAACAACAAAGAATACCACGATAATTCATCCAAAGCCAACCTCCTCAACTCTTTCTTTGGCTCTGTCTTTGTTAACAGCAATGGTTCATGCCCCAATTTAATCAATCGCACCTCAAACTCCCTCAATGACCTAACCCAAGTAGACTTCACTGAAGACCAAGTTGAAAAAGCATTACGTGACCTTAAACCTTCTCTATCAGTCAGACCAGATGGTCTATGTGCTTACTTCCTAAAAAAGCTCTGTTCTGCCATAGCTGAAAAAGCATTGGAAAAGCATTACGCAACCTCAGACCTTCTCTAACAATTGGGCCTGATGGTCTATATTTCCTAAAAAAGCTCTCCACAGCCACAGCTGAACCACTAAGCATAATTTTTGAAAAATCCTTCAGAACCAGCACACTTCCTAAGCTATGGTCAAAAGCAATGGTCATCCCCATCTTCAAAAAAGGAGACCCCTCTCTTGTCGATAACTACAGACCAATTTCACTATGCTGCATCCCATGCAAAGTCATGGAATCAATTATAAATAAATCAATTACTCTTCATCTGGAAACTAATAATTTGGATTAAGAAAAAAACTATCCTGCAACCTGCAGCTCCTCCACTGCAAAAATATATGGACAACTCATCCAGATCAAGGGAAATGTATAGATGCAATTTATATCGACTTCTGCAAAGCCTTTGATTCAGTGGTCCACGACAAACTACTCCTAAAACTCAAATCCTATGACATCTCAGGATCCCTCCATAGCTGGATTACAGCATTCCTGTCAAACAGACAACAAGTGGTCAAATTAGGAAGCACCATATCCACCCCCATCCCAGTTAAAAGCGGTGTTCCCCAAGGTAGTGTACTGGGACCAACACTCTTCATTCTCTACATCAATGACCTTTGCGATTACATCACAAGCAACTGTGTCCTCTTCGCCGACGATGTAAAACTCTTCAATACCACCAATAACACAACTACTATCCAAAAGGACCTGAACTCTGTTTCTGAGTGGTCTAACACAGGGCAACTCCAAATCTCAACTAGCAAATGCTCTGTCCTACACATTGGGAAGAAGAATCTGAACTTCAAATACGAACTGAATAATCTAATTATCACAGATAATCCCCACTCGGTTAAAGACCTCGGTATACTTATAACAAAAAATTTAAGTGCCAAAGCCCACTGCAACAACATAGCCAAGAAGGCTTCAAGAGTTGTAAACCTAATCCTACGTAGCTTCTGCTCTGGCAATCTCACACTTCTTACAAGAGCTTACAAAACTTTTGCCAGACCCATCCTCGAATACAGCCCATCTGTTTGGAACCCATATCACATCTCAGACATTAACACCCTTGAAAATGTCCAAAGATACTTCACCAGAAGAGCCCTTCATTCCTCCACTCAAAATAGAATATCCTATGAGACTAGACTTTCAATCCTGGGCCTAGAAAGCCTAGAACTAAGACACCTTAAACAAGATCTAAGTATTGCCCACAAGATCATATGCTGCCTGTCGGCAACTACTTCAGCTTCAACCACAACAACACAAGAACACACAACAGATTTAAACTTAATATTAATTGCTCCAAACTCGACTGTAAAAAATATGACTTCAGTAACAAGTAACCGAGTTGTCGAAGCATGGAACTCATTATCGGACTCCATAGTGTCATCCCCAAACCCCCAACACTTTACCCTTAGATTATCTGCGGTTGACCTATCCAGATTCCTAAGAGTTCAGTAAGGGGCGAGTACAAGTGCACTAGAGTGCCTTCCGTCCCCTGTCCTATTGCTCTCCTATATCTCCTATACCTTTCTTCTATTCTTATATCTCTTCTTCTATTCTTTCATTGATATGTTTTATTACTATATCTTCTTTTCTATTCTTTCATAGATGTATTTTACTATGAGTATCTCCTCTATAACCTTCATCATGTATTTTACTATGTGTACCCACTAAAACTCTCATTGTGTATTGGACAAAATAAATAATAAGAATTTTAAAAAAGACCTTGGAGGTCTTCTATTCCAAGCAGGGGATCCTATATCTTTCCAGACAAATGGTTGTCCAAGCTCTTCTTGAAAACCTCCAGTGATTGAGCACCCATAATTGTTGAAGGCAAATTTTTCCACTGATTAATCGTTCCCACTGTTGGGAAATTTCTCCTTTGTTGTAGGCTGGATCACTCTCTAATGATTGTTAAAGAAGGCTGCAAAAATATCTACAGACTCATCACATCCTGGACATAAACTTTTTAAAACTTCCTCCCTCAAGACAATGCTATAGGGCACTGCACATCAAAACAACTAGACACAAGGAACCCCCTCCCCCAAATGCCATCACTCTGTTAAACAACTAATTCCCACAACTGTTGTCAAACTATCTAGTAGGACTGTATTACTACTATCCTTCCCATTTTTCTTATTATACAACTTCGTTGTATCTTACAATTTATATTCATTATTTTATTTAGTATGATTTATGTTGATAGCTCATTTAGTATCTTCTGACTGCCACTGACTGTTGCATCTTATGATTTATGATGAATGTATTTCATGATTATAATCATGATTTATCACTTGTTGCTTGTATGTACCTTGAGAGCTTATGCACCAGAGACAAATTCCTTGTGTGTCCAATCACACTTGGCCAATAAATAATTCTAATAATCCATCGCTTCTTGTCCTACCCTCAGGTGCTTGGAGGATAAGTCAACCACCCACTCACCCCTTTATGCCCCAAGTATCGGAAGACAGCTATCATATCACCCCAGTTCTTCTCTTTTTTAGAGAAGACTGAAGACTTTTTAGACTGTACATACTTAGTTTCCTCAATCATTCATCATATGACTTAGTGTCCAGACTACTTAGTATCTTTGTTGCTCTTCCCTACACTTTTCCTCTGTGATGTTTTACTCCATTTGCTCTGAAAAAGAGATTCTCTAATGGGCTCAAACGTACCTCACTCCCAGTTCATTCCACGTGGCTACACGCACATTGAGTGTCACGTGGTCATACCGCAACGCTATGCATGCATGCATGCATGCACAATGCCAAAAAACAAGTGTGCTGCATTGGTTTGACGCTGCACCGAAGCAGGGCAGCCTCCACTGTTTGCTCGGAGTTGTTTCCTGCATTTGGGGACTTTCCTAATAGCAGAATTAGCAATGGCAATTCAAAGGGACAGCGATTTAAAGGGAAAATCCTGTAGCACCACTGGAGGAAAGGCAAAGAAACCAACCAGTGGTTGGTCTAAAGGTGCCTGACTTGACAGAGGAGGCTGAAAGGAGACAGCCGCTGAGAGAAACGAGGAATTGCCCTTGGACTTTGGGACAACAAGAGTGTCAAGAAGAGAAGAGAGATCTGGATTGGAACTTTGCCGATGGTGAGCTAGAGGGCTTTTGAAAGTGTGGATTGTTAGTGGAAGTTTGTGGTGAAGTCGGACCCTGATTTAACAAACCGGAAGGACAGTAAAGAACGAAAAGACATTTAGCTACATATTATAATCCTTCACTAATATTTAATTATTTAATATTTAATTCTAATCTTATGTTGTTCCTTGATACTATCTCTTAAAGTAACATATTATCAATTGATTTAATGGACCTAACTTTATAATCAAAGATAGAGATATTTACTTTATAGATTTTAATATATTTAGATTATTGATTCTTATTGATTCTTAGGTTATTGATTATTGATTAATTCTGACACAGATTTTATACTATATTTTATAGAATCCTTAATCTGAATGATTGATTTACTTAGGACTCAGGATCTCTTTAGGATACAACTACCTTTTCTAACTAATCCCCCCTTTTTTCTTTTTTCCTCTCTTTTATTTTTATTTGACGAATTAGATAACTCTTGTATTGAAATTGATTCTTCATAGAAATACTTTAGTTACTGTAGAAAAGAAATACTTATAAGTATTAATTGTTGGATGAGTTCTAGGAGGAGCTTAGAAAGTCTTACTGTGTATGTTATATTCTGATATGGTGAAAACTTATAAGACTTGCTAAAAGTAGTCCTCTTTTCTTAGAGAGAGAGAGGAACTCTTTTCCTCAAACTTTAGACTATTCCATTGGAACATATATGGTTAACTGGTTCCACCTTTGGAAATTTTATAAAATGTCAACCTTTACCCAAATGACCCTCTCCAAAGTTGTAAAAAAGACTCCAACATCATCTTCTCTGGCAACCCCCTCAAACCAATGAACCACTGAAGGCACAACCACGAACCCACAACCTTCCTCAATAACCCTAGCTTCTCTACAAGAACCAATGCTTTCAATGCAACAATCAATCGATAGGAATTATAAAGTGATGACAGGTAATCTGGGAGAGATGAGGGAAGATATTAAAAAATGGACAAAAGGACCTGTAGAATGGACAATGAAATTGAACTAATTTAGGAAACTCTGACCAATAATGTACAAAGGATTAAAACAGTTGTGGCCCTATTTGGACAGGGAGTCACTGCTCACAGTCGCTCATGCCCTCATCACATCGAGGTTCAATTACTGCAATGCTCTCTACATGGGGCTACCTCTGAAAAGTGTTCGGAAACTTCAGATCGTGCAGAACGCTGCCGTGAGAGCCATCGTGGGCCTCCCCAAGTAGATTTGCCCATGTTTCTGCAACACTCCGTGGACTGCATTGTCTGCCGATCAGTTTCCGGTCACAATTCAAAGTGTTGGTTATGACCTTTAAAGCCCTGCATGGCATTGGACCAGAGTACCTCCGGAACTGCCTGCTACCGCACGAATCCCAGTGACTGATAAGGTCCCACAGAATTGGCCTTCTCCGGGTCCCGTCGACCAAACAATGTTGTTTGGTGGTCCCGGAGGAAGAGCCTTCTCTGTGGCAGCCCCAGCCCTCTGGAATCAACTCCCCCCCCCGGAGATTAGAACTGCCCCCACACTCCTTGTCTTTCGTAAATTACTCAAGACCCATCTATACCGCCAGGCATGGGGGAGCTGAGACACCTTTCCCCTAGGCTTTTTTATATTTATGTTTGGGTAGGTATATGTTGTTTGTTTTTTAAAATATGATAGGGTTTTATGTGCTTTTTAATATTAGATTTGTTTTTGCTGGAATATTATTTTTATTATTGTTGTGAGCCGCCCCGAGTCTTTGGAGAGGGGCGGCATACAAATCTAATAAATTGAATTGAATTGAATTGAATTGAAGATAAAAGAGAAAAATTGGAAATGAGACTTGGCGAAACTGAAAATAAAGCTCTTACAGCTAACCAAGAACTGGAAGATGCTGTTCTAAATTTGGAACTGGAAAAGTCAAATTTCTATTTGAGATTCCAAAATGTACCAGAGCTCAAGGAAGAAAGCCTCTGGGAAATTATGTCAGAGATTATCGCGGGTATAACAAACTCTACATCCCAGAGAGTCTTCAAGGCAATTGACGAAATATACAGGGTTTCCATGAGCTACGCTCAGAGAAACAAACACCTGAGAGAGGTCCATGTTCATTTTATAAAGAAAATCACTAGAGATGGTCTACAATTTGGTGAGAGAGCGTGCATTTACTTCTAGAGAAAAAGATATAATCGTTTTAAAACAGATACCTAGGTGCATCAGAGAGAAAATGCACCCATATCAATTCATGACATTGAAGATCAAGATTCCAAAGTGAGGACAGAGTGAGAGGGCGCAAGCTGAGAGGAATTAAGCTCAGAAGATCTACTATCACAAACTGATACAGCCCAGAATGAAGAAACGCAACCTCCAGAAGACAATGCTACACAAGGTGCAACAACAAGATCTAAAACAGCAACTAGGAGAGGGAATTAAACAAAAGCACCACATTGCAGATGCAATAGAAGAAATAAGACTTATATAATTAAATGTCAACGGCCGCAACTCACCAAACAAAAGGAAAAAGATATATTATAAAATATGAAGTCTCAATCCTACAATTGTCTGCCTACAGAAACCCATGTTAAAAAAGACCACTATCAAGTTTTAGAATATTCTAAACTAGGAGGATTCTTTGTCTCCTCAGCACCACTCAAAAAAATGGGGTATAGTCATTTACATAAAATCATGGTTAAATCCCAAATTAATCTACTCAAATTAAGAAGGTAAGTTCTTATTACTCGGATATCTGTAAGATCCAAATCTATAACAATTGTAGCTGTACATGCTCCAAATACAAACCAATCAACTTTCTTTGCATTTTACATAAAAAAACTTCTTGAAATAAAATGGGAGAATCTTCTACTCATAGGTGACTTTAATGCAATAGTTGATAGAAAAATGGACTACAGGGGTATAATTAGGAGGGAAACAAGGAGACTTCTCCTGATATCATTCAATAGAATGGTGGAAGAATCCTAACTGAAAGACATCTGGCATATTCATCACCCATTCGCTAAATCTTACACCTTTTTCTCATACCCACACAAGTCGTGGTCACGAATATACATGGCTTGGGCGAATACAGACTTCCAATTCAATATAATACAATCAGAGATCCTTGTAAATACATAGGCTGATCATTGTCCTTTAAGTTTAAAATGGAAGGAACAATTAATACATACAAACAAAAGCTAAACAGAAAAATAAGGGGGGGGAGGAGAAAATTGATACTCTGACTATGGAATTAAACAAATTTGAAAATAAATTAAAGAAAGATCTGCTGGACAGCAAAGCACTAGAAATTTGTACTATACTTAGACAAAAGATTAATCTATTAACCCAGGAGGAACTAGTCCAAAAAATAAAAGGGGCGAAACAGAGATACTTTGAGTATACAAACAAACCGTGAAGATGGCTGGCCCATAAAATCGCTAAACAAAAAATTGATCAAAATATTGATGTGTTGATAGACCAGAGAGGTGAGAGACAATTGACTACTGAAAATAAAAAAGACATAGTTCACATAGTTCACAAGTTTTACACTAAACTCTACTTAAAAGAGGAAATAAACAAAGATCAAATTAACAATTATCAAAATAATTTACCAACTATCACCGAGGAAGATAGGGAAAGGCTCAATCATAAGATTACCCTAACAGAACTGAGAAATACACTGGACAAACAAACAAAAACAACAAAAAACCCAGCCCTGATGGTATACCATTTGAAGTTTACAAAAACATCCATAATCCACTGGATTTTGTTATGTTAGAACTGTTCAATTCAGTATTCGAGAAAGGAAAGATTCCAGAAACCTGGAAAGAGGCCTTTATAATACTTATCCCCAACGATGAACAAAACAAGGATCACATATAAAATTACAGACCTATAGCCCTTTTGAACACAGATTATAAAATATTAGCAGCAATATTAGCAAATAGACTTTAAAAAATATTGAACAAGATCATCCACCAGGATCAAAACGGGTTTCTATAATCATACATAGAATAAAAATAAAATAAAAATAAGAATAAGAATTAAACTAAATTCAATAGAATACTATAATATACATATAGACAAGCAGGCCGCTCTTAGTTTTGTCCACGCCCAAAAGGCATTTGACAATCTGAACTGGCATTACCTTAAATCTCAGCTAGAACTAATGGATTTGGAGAAAATTTTATCAGGGCAATTAAAGAAATCTATCCCTATCAGACAACTAAAGTTGTCATAAATCTATGCCTATCAGACAACTAAAGTTTGTATTTGTATTTGTATTTATTAGATTTGTATACCGCCCCTCTCCGAAGACTCGGGGCGGCTAACAACAATAAAAAAGACAATGTGAACAAATCTAATATTTTAAAAAATCTAAAAAAACCCAATTTAAAGAACCAATCATACATACAAGCATACCATGTATATATTCTATAAGCCTAGGGGGAAGGGAAAATTTCAATTCCCTCATGCCTGATGACAGAGGTGGGTTTTAAAGAGCTTGCGAAAGGCAAGGAGGCTGGGGGCAACTCTGATATCTGGGGGGAGCTGGTTCCAGAGGGTCGGGGCCGCCACAGAGAAGGCTCTTCTCCTGGGTCCCGCCAAACGACATTGTTTAGTTGACGGGACCCGGAGAAGGCCAACTCTGTGGGACCTAGCTGGTCGCTGGTATTTGTGCAGCAGAAGGCGGTCCCGGAGATATTCTGGTCCGATGCCATGAAGGGATTTATAGGTCATAACCAACACTTTGAATTGTGACCGGAAATTGATCGGCAACCAATGCAGACTGCGGAGTGTTGGTGTAACATGGGCATACCTTGGGAAGCCCATGATTGCTCTCGCAGCTGCATTCTGCACGATCTGAAGTTTCCGAACACTTTTCAAAGGTAGCCCATGTAGAGAGCATTACAGTAGTCGAACCTCGAGGTGATGAGGGCATGAGTAACTGTGAGCAGTGAGTCCCAGTCCAGATAGGGCCGCAACTGGTGCACCAGGCGAACCTGGGCAAATGCCCCCCTTGCTACAGCTGAAAGGTTTTTCTCTAATGTGAGCTGTGGATCGAGGAGGATGCCCAAGTTGCGGACCCTCTCTGAGGGGGTCAATAATCCCCCCCAGGGTTATGGATGGACAGATGGAATTGTCCTTGTCATGCAAAACCCACAGCCACTCTGTCTTATCTGGAGAACAGTGCCTCCCACTCCCAACCCCTCCAGCCAGCGCAGAAGGATACCATGGTCAATGGTATCAAAAGCTGCTGAGAGGTCAAGAAGCACCAGGACAGAGGATAAATCCCTGTCCCGGGCCCGCCAGATATCATCCATCAGAGTGACCAAAGCAGTTTCTGTGCTGTAGCTGGGCCTGAATCCTGACTGCTGAGGGCCTAGATAATCGGCTTCTTCCAAGGACTGCTGGAGCTGGAGTGCCACCACCTTCTCAACAACCTTCCCCATGAAGGGAAGGTTGCAGACTGGGCGATAGTTGTTAAGAATGGCTGGGTCCAGGGAAGGCTTCTTGAGGAGGGGGCGCACAAGTGCCTCCTTGTAGGGATCCGGGAAGCACCCCCTCCCCAGAGAAGCATTGACAATCTCCTGGACCCAGCTCCGTGTCACCTCCCTGCTGGCCGAAACCAGCCAGGAGGGACACGGATCCAGCAAACAGGTGGCGGAACTCACAGCTCCAATGGCCTTGTCCACTTCATCAGGTGTCACCAGATCAAACTCTTCCCAGACAGATGGACAAGTACGGGCCCCAGTCACCTCGACGGACTCGTTGTCAGTCGACTCTGTTTCCCAATTGGAGTCGAGGTCCACCCAGATCCGAGCGATTTTATCAGCGAAAAACGTGTTAAAATCCTCGGCACTACTCTGCAAGGGCTCCCCAACTCCCCCCTGGTTAAGAAGGGAGCGAGTCACCCTAAACAGAGTGGCTGGGTGGGATTCCGCTGATGCAATCAAGGCGGCAGGATATGCGCATCTTGCCGCCTTGAGCACCACTTTGTAAGTCTTAATGTGAGCTCTTACAAGTGTTTGATCGGATTCGGACTTACTCTTCATCCATCACTTCTCTAGATGTCTCTTCTGGCGTTTCAACTCCTGGAGCTCCTCGTTGAACCATGGAGCTCTAAGGGGTCTAGTGCCGCGGAGAGGTCGCAATGGCACAATTCGGTCAAGAGCCTCTTCTGCAGCCTTGTTCCAGGCCTCAGCCAGAGATTCTGCCTTTTCATGGTCTATATTTTTTGTGTTGCTGTTTTTCCTTTGATAAAGGTTATAATTAAAAAACCCCAAAGTGTTGGTTATGACCTATAAAACCCTACATGGCATCGGGTCAGATTACTTATGGGTAGTGTTGGGCGAACCCAACAAAGTTTGGGTTCGGCGAACTCACCCGAACTTTGCCATGAAGTTCGGGTAAGTTCACCGAACCTGAAACCGAACAGCGCCGCTGTGGTGTCCTTTTCCGTAAAAACAAACAAGGAGTTTCCCCACCTCCTTTTAATTCCTTTTATTTTTACGGAAAAGGATGCCGCAGCGACACTGCAAGCAAAAGGATGTGGGGAATCCCACAATGGGATTCTGGGGGTGGGGCTTTGACATCACGGAGACTCCTTCCTCCCCATTTGGGCTGGCCAAGAAAGCGTCCCCGTGATGCCAAAGCCCTGCCCCCAGAATCCCACGATGGGATTCCTCACTCTCCTCCCAGGTGGTGGCGCTTCGTGATGTTCGAACAAACGCTGAACACCGAACCCGAACTTTTAAAAAGTTCGGGTTCAGCATGCTGAACTTTGCAAAGTTCAGTTTGCCCAACACTACTTATGGGACCATCTTCTGTGTCACGTGTCCCAACAGCCAATGTCACCTGTTAGGGCCCAGGGGAAGAGCCTTCTCTGTGGCGGTCCAGGCCCTATGGAACCAACTCCCTCCAGAGGTTCACATTGCCCCCACCCTCCCTGCCTTCCGCAAGAGGCTAAAGACCCATCTTTGCCAACAGGCTTGGGGCCACTGAGACCAACCTCTAGCCCCAGCCGACAAATGAAATTATATTTGATTGCCTGAATATGAGTGACTGTTTTAAAAGAAATTGGGATTTTTTAAAATTTTAGATTTCTACATGTTGTTGTGATTCCGTCTGAGGCTCCTCAGGGAACAGCTGAACCTCTGCCGGCTCCATGCTCAGAGGGGGAGGATGAGGAACAGGAGGAGGAGGAGGAGGCCCAGGCAGACGGGGAGGAGGAATATCAGGCTGAGGGAGAGGGAGAACAGCCTGAGTCCCCCGGGGTGGAGCTCTCCCCAGCAAGCAGCCTGGAGTCCTTGGATGAAAATGCACAAGCCATCATCGATCTCAGGCAGAGAAGAGCAGCACAACGAAGGGGACAATTAGCCAGGTATTTCCAGCCCTAAATAGGCAACAGCTGGGTTTGGGTGTGGTTCTCCCCAGAAAGGCTGAAAAGGCAGACCCACCCTTCCTGTATTGTGGAGTATTATCTTTGGGAGTCCTGGGACCTGGCTGTGATCTTTGGTGTTTCTGACTCTGGCTTGTGGCCCTGAAGGCTGAAACCTTGGGGGGAAAGACGTGGGTCTTATTCTCTACAGTGGTGTGTGTGCCAGCAAGAAGTCTGCTGTATTGTCTGGCCATCATGACTCTGCTGTGAAGCCTCATAGCCTGTCTGTTGGGAAGAACAGGTTTTTCTCTGTGTTTGTTTTTCCAACTATAAAGTGCCTTTGCTTTTACCAGCGTGTCTGGCTGCTTTTTCAGTTGGTGTTGAAGTCATGTTATGTATTATTTTGCTGTGAAATGTCCTGAGTCTTAGTAATAGAGTGGCATAGAAATCTAATTAATAAAAATAATTAAAGGAATAATAAAAACCAGCAAAAAAAGCCAAAAACAAGTGATGGCACGTGCACAGTGCTGAAAACTCAGCTTCTGCATGCGTGCAGAAACAAAAACCACCAATTTTTTTAAAAAAAATTAAAAATCCAAAGAAAGAGAGATTGTGACATTCATGGACCAGCACCGACAGAACCAGCTCTCTGATGTCAGCTCTGGTTTACTACCGGTTATATAGAACTGGTTCAAACTGGGAGGATAGCCACCTCTGGTGATGGGAAATCAGTTTTTTTTATTTGATTTTGGCAGAGAGGGAGTCTTATTAAAAGACAAGATGACTTTCCAAAATCCTTTCCCAATAGAATCCACCTGTGACTGCAAGTGGCTTGCAATTGTGGGGAACTTTCTTCATTTAAGTCAGCTACCCACAATGAGACAGGTTGTCTGCATGCTTAAGTCTGCTGTATTTTTCTTTTTAAAAAGCCTTTTATAGTGTGACCTTTTGATTTCCCCATCCAACACACATATTGTTTTTAAATACCATCTATCATAGTAAGCTGAGCTTGCTAAATAAAAAAAGCCCTTGCTAAAGATGGAATATACCGGATCCATGCCCAGTGGAGGAGGACAGTGAACAGGAGGGGGAGGACCAGGCAGATGGGGGAGAGGAACGTCAGGAAGAGGAGGAGGGAGAGCAGCCTGAGACCCCCCGGGGGGGCTCTCCCCAGCTAGTAGCCTGGAGTCATTGGATGAAGACGCACAGGCTACAATAGACATGAGGCAGCGACGTGCAGCTCAAAGACGGGGCCAATTAGAAAGGTATTTCCATCCCTGAATTGGCAACAGCTAGGTTTGGGTGTGGTTCTCCTCAGCAGGATTGAAAAGGCAGGCCCGCCCTTACAGTCTTGTGGAGAGTTATCAACTAGGAGTCCTGTGACCTTGCTTCGATTCTCGGCGTCTCTGATCTTGGCTTGTGGCCTAGAAGTCTGGAAGACTTGGGGGAGGCGTGGGTTTTATTATCTCCAGCGTTGTTTTTGCCAGCAAGAATCCTGCTTTATTGCCTGGCCTTCGTGAAACCTCTGTGAAGCTTCATAGTGTTCCTGTCTATAAGAACAGATTTTGTTACCTGTGTTTGCTTTGAATTATATAAACTGCCTTTGCTTTTTACCAGTGTGTTTGGCTACTCTTTTTGGTTGGTGTTGGCATCTGGGGGGACCCAGACAGAACAGTATAACTCTCCACCAACCACCAGACACCTGGTTCACAGTTTGGGGGGTGGTTTGTTTGTTTATTCTTCCTGCTCTCTGCTGCTGGTTCCTTGTTTGGCATTTTTGTTTTTTGGGTTCCTGTTTTTGCCTTCCACCATGGCCGTTTCTGCAGCTGACATGCAGGCTGTGTTTGATGAGTTGCGCAGGGACATTGCGCAGTTGACCCAGACGGTCCTGGTGTTACAACACCAGGTGGAGGATTTGTCCCAGCCGGCCCCACCTCAGGCGCCCCCTGTGGTACCTCCTCCAGCGCCTTTGCCCAGGAGGAAATGTTTCGTGGCGATGCCGGAAAAGTTCTGGGGGGACCGGCGGCTGTTTTCTGCGTTCCTGAGCCAAGTGCAGCTGTTTATCAACACCCAGATGATGCACTTTCCTGGAGATGACCACAAGGTGGCATTTCTTTGTAGCTTGTTGGCTGGCCCTGCAGCGTCGTGGGTGGCACCTTACCTGGCTCGGGATGACCCTCTACTTCAGAACTTTGCTGCTTTCTGTGACCAGCTGTGTCACCAATTCGCGGACCCGGTGCAAGAGCAGACGGCCACGCGGGCGCTGAAGCAACTGCGCCAGGGTTCGCGCCCCCTGGCGGACTACATGGCTGACTTTCGGTCTCTGGCTGGGCAGGTCCAATGGAATGAGGCTGCCCTGATCGAGGCCTTTCAGGATGGACTATCGGACACTATGTTGGATGAACTGGTGCATGAGGTGCTGCCCAGCACTCTGGACGCTTTGGAGCGGCATTGCCTGGCGATAGAGGCCAGGCTGTTGGCCAGGGAAGTCCGTCGAGCGGGACGGTCCAACCCCTGTGCGTCAGGCATCCTGCCGACACCTGTTCCGCAGCGGGGGTTGACGACCGTAGGGACCCCAGCTCCGGTCCCTGCGCCCCGACGTTTTCAACCAGCGATGCCTCCACGCCTGATGGATCGTGTTGCCGCCGGGGAGCCAATGGACGTGAGTTACGCACGACCCCGCCAGACCCCGGAGGAACGGGGGCGTCGGCGGGCGGCCGGGTTGTGTTTTTATTGCGGGGCCCCGGGACATTTTGCTGTGGTTTGTCCCCACAAGAGGCGGAGCACGGTGGCTGCCGCCATTCCAGTACCCTCCATCTCTCCCATGCTTCCCATGGCGTCCCCTGTGCAGTTCCAGGAGACAACCCCTTGTGTCCCTGTCCCTGTCATGAACTCTCTGATGGCAGGGCCTTCGTCAGGACATCCTCAGTCGCCGGAACAGTCGTGGGAGGCCCGGCTTGGTGGCAACACTAGGTCGGGCGGGGATCCCACTTTCTCCTGACTCCACGGCTACCGACTCTGGACCGTTTCGACACCTGACGCTTGCTGTGACTCTGCATATTGCTCAACGGACTCGGACTTATCCAGTGTTGGCCCTCGTGGATTCGGGGGCGACGACGAATTTCTTGGACGAAGCCTTTGCCCAACGCCATTCCTTGCCCCTTTGTCCTGTCATCCTGCCGTTAACTGTGGAGACCATCGATGGGCGGGTGTTGCTGGCTGGTCCCATAGGTTTCCAGACCCTGCCGGTGCGGATGTGCATCGGAACTCATGAGGAGGCCCTGCAGTTTTATGTCACCAAGGGGCTTCATTTTCCCCTCATGTGGGGTTGTCGTGGCTGCGCGCGCATGACCCGCATGTGGTGTGGTCCCAGAACCTGGTCACATTCTCCAGTTTGCAGTGTGTGGACCACCACCAACATGTGTGCGCAGCCCACGGCCCAGTAGTGCCATGTCCATTGACTTTGTGACCCATTTGCCTTCCTCTGCTCGCTTCACTGTAGTCATCGTGGTGATGGATATGCTCACCAAGGTGGTTCATTTTGTACCTTGCACTAGGGTGCCCACTGCCCAACTCACGGCTCAAATGTTTATCAGCCACGTGTTTAGGTTACATGGGCTTCCGGATCGGGTGGTCTCTGACAGGGGAACACAATTCACAGCCCGGTTCTGGCGGGAATTGATGTTGGCCCTGAAGGTGTCCGTGTGCCTCGCATCGACGCAGCACCCCCAGACCGATGGAGGCACAGAAAAGGTCATAGGGATACTGGAGCAATACCTGAGGTGTGTAGTGGCGGATCGCCAGACTGATTGGTTCAGGTTCCTCCCTGTAGCGGAGTTTGCTTTTAACAACTCCCGCCACTCCTCGACCTGACTCACGCCCTTTTTTGCAAATTATGGCTTCCATCCTCGCTTCTTTCCCTTAACCCTCCTAGATTCCCCAGTGCCTGCTGCCGAGGACTTCCTCTCGGAGCTGCAGGCGGTCCACGAGATGGTGAAAAGGTACCTGAATAAGGCCAAGGAAGACTATAAGAGAGTGGCTGACCGCTGCAGACGGGATGTGGCCCCCTTGGTGGTGGGGGATCAGGTGTGGCTGTCCACGAAATACATAGCCTCCGAATTACCCAGACACAAATTAGATCCCCGGTTTCTGGGCCCTTTTCCAGTTGGAAGGGTGATCAACCCGGTGGCCTACCGGCTCACCTTGCCGGCCAACTTGCGGGTCCACCCTGTGTTTCACCTGTTCGCTGTTAGTCCCTGTCCCTCCCGATTGTCCGCTCTGTCCCAACGTTCCCTTGTTTCCTGCCCCGTGTGTTCGTGACCACCTCCCTGAGGCTATGGTACATGCCATTCTGGATTCCCGTTGGGTGGATGCTTGCTTCCAATACAAGCTGCAATGGGTGGAGGGGGACCCTGATGATTGCTCCTGGGTGGGGGGGCTCTCCCCAGCTAGTAGCCTGGAGTCAATCGATGAAGATCTAGTGACCCATCTTTCTATCCCTTTGCTGCCCATATTACTTGATCAGAAAAAGAATCCAGGAGTTTTGATGGTACTCCTGTAGAAGGTTCTGGGATGGAGCCCTCCCTTCTAGAAGTCCAGAAATAGACAGAGACAGACACACAGCTAGGATGGTAGATAGATAGATAGATAGATAATAGATGATAGATAGATAGATCATCTATTTACTATTTATTTCTCTTTCTATTTGTATCTGTTTATCAACTGGCTATGTACTTAATATATCTATTTAATATACCTATGAATCACCTATCTCTATCCATCATCTATCTCTATCAGTCAATCATCTCTTTCCCACCTATTTATTCTATATTGTCAATAAATGAAAAACAGAAATGGAGAAGAGATTGTTGATTGATAGAGATAGATAGATAATTGATTGATAGAGATAGATAGATAATTGATAAGTATATTAAACAGATGATATATCTAATTGATAAATACAGATAATAAATAACAACAACAACAACGATAATAATAATAATAATAATAATAATAATAATAATAATAATTTATTAGATTTGTATGCCGCCCCTCTCCGAAGACTCGGGGCGGCTCACAACAATAAAACATATAAAACCCTATCATATTTAAAACCAAACAACACATACATACCAAACATAAAATATAAGAAAAGTCTGGGGGAAGGTGTCTCAACTCCCGCATGCCTGGTGATATAGGTGGGTCTTGAGTAGTTTACGAAAGACAAGGAGGGTGGGGGCAGTTCTATTCTCCGGGGGGAGTTGGTTCCAGAGGGCCGGGGCCGCCACAGAGAAGGCTCTTCCCCTGGGGCCCGCCAAACGACATTGTCTTAGGAGAGGGGCGGCATACAAATCCAAATAATAAATAAATAAATAAATTGTTTAGTCAACAGGACCCAGAGAAGGCTCTGTGGGACCTTATCGGTCGCTGGGATTCGTGCAGCTGCAGGCGGTTCCGGAGGTACTCTGGTCCAATGCCATGTAGGGTTTTAAAGGTCATAACCAACACTTTGAATTGTGACCGGAAACTGATCGGCAGCCAATGCAGGCCATGGAGTGTTGTAGAAATGTGTGAGAATCTGGGAAGCCCCACAATGGCTCTCGTGGCCGCGTTTTGCATGATCTGAAAGTTCCGAACACTTTTCAAAGGTAGCCCCATGTAGAGAGCGTTGCAGTAATCGAACCTCGAGGTGATGAGGGCACGAGCAACTGTGAGCAATGACTCCCTGTCCAAATAGGGCCGCAACTGGTGCACCAGGCGAACCTGGGCAAACGGCCTCCTCGCCACAGCCGAAAGATGATGTTCCAATGTTAGCTGTGGATCGAGGAGGATGCCCAAGTTGCGAACCCTCTCTGAGGGGGTCAGTAGTTCCCCCCCGAGGGTGATGGACGGACAGATGGAATTGTCCTTGGGAGGCAAGACCCATAGCCACTCCGTCTTGTCTGGATTGAGTTTGAGCTTGTGGACACCCATCCAGGCCCCAACAGCCTCCAGGCATAGGCACATCACTTCCACTGATGATAGAGAACTAGATAGATAGATGATAGATGGATAGATAGATAGATAGATAGATAGATGGATGGATGGATGGATGGATGGATGGATGGATGGATGGATGGAAAGATGGATGGATGGATGGGTAGATAGGTGTGGATGGATAAATATGGATAGGTAGGTAGATCAATATGAGTGGATAGATAGATGATAAATGGATCAATTCCCAGCTGGTAAAGAAAAGAGGGAGCACCAAAGGAAAAAAATGTAACAATCCCTCATGTAACTTATCACTTTGAAACCCAATGTAAAATATACCCAAAAGTTAAACCTGATACACTGAAAAAGATATTATTTTTATTACTCTATAATTATTGTGTAGCAAGGAATGTTTGGAACCTGCCTCCCCCATCCTTTTTCTTCTTATTATAATTTTTTTAAAAAAATAACCCTACAATTTTAGCAGTCCAGAAAGAGCTGAATAGGCTGTTTTAAATACTTTTCTTTATGAGGGGAGACAATAAAAGGTTCTCATTGGCCCTCATTATCTGCACCTTGATTTCACTTGCCTACCTGCTCCGCTGCACAGGTTCAAGACAATTAATCCTAATATCCTTCCCTTCTTGGTGTAATTCCTCATCTT
This sequence comes from Erythrolamprus reginae, assembly GCF_031021105.1. Taxonomy (NCBI): domain Eukaryota; kingdom Metazoa; phylum Chordata; class Lepidosauria; order Squamata; family Dipsadidae; genus Erythrolamprus; species Erythrolamprus reginae. Next base: position 27,257,664 of record NC_091959.1, on the reverse strand, counting down.
GTCAGGTCTCTTTCTGTAATGACTAAAGGGGAGTGGCCGGGTTCTGAAAACCTTGGGGCCAAGCCAGCTGCCTTTCCCACCAGCAACTGTTCGGTCCTGATTTCCTTAATGAAACGTTGTGTTTCCTCCCCTCCCAACCAAATTGTGTATTTTTAAAGCTGGCAGGATTAACCTGGGCCACCCTGCTTATTAATATGCTCATTACAAGCCAGACTGGGTTGATCATCAGGCTGCTTCAGATCTTTCAAAGAGAGAGAGAGAAAAAGAGAGAGGGGGAGGGAGGGAGGGAGAGAACCCAAGTCATTAATATCATGTGTAGCTCCAACACAGCAAAGCTCTTCCAGTCTCTCTTTTTCTGAATGGCCTAATTGCATCCCGTCAGCTGCAAAAACGCTTTGATCACCACAGCTGTATTCAGCAAGATGTGCTTGGCCAAACTTGGAAACTGTTGGCTTTTGTGAAGAATGAGGTTCGTTTAGAGTTTGCTAAGGCAAAGGATTCTGGGAAAGATGGAAGATGGATGTATGCCAGGAGGAGAAACTGGAATGGATGGCGAATCCATGGCATGTGTGCCACAGGTGGGACACGGAGCCACATCGGAGGGCACACGAGGTGTTGCACATATGCACACACTAGTCAACTGATTTTTGGCCCTGGGGAAGGCTGTTTCCCCTTCCAAAGCTTCCCTGAAGCCCCAGAGTGAAAAAAAAACTTGCCCAAAGGGGAATTTGGAAAAACAGATTTCCGGTTTGCTCTTTGTGCTGCTTCTTGCACAACCATTCTGGTTGCCCATTTGGCTGTTTTTCCACCATCCCAGGATTCAGTGAGGCCTGTGTGCATGGGGATGGGGGGGGGGAGGGTTGTGCACATATGCAGGGGCAGCATGGGGGCGTATGCATGGGAGGAGAAGAGTGTGGGCATGTGTGTGTGTGCTAGCACACGGGCACACACCCTTTTGATGCGTGAACCAAGAAAGGTTAGTCATCACTGAGATTTTCTCCCTTGGGTTTTAGGGGGTTGTGGGTTTAGAAGCATGCATTTTCTGGGGTGGCTCCATTACTTGGAAATACACTCCATCCATATGTGAGCTGTGGTGGTGCAGTGGTTAAAATGCAGTATTGCAGGCTGACTCTGCCCACAGCAAGGAATATGATCCTGACTGGCTCAAATTTGACTCAGCCTTTCAGCCTTCTGAGGATGGTAAAATGAGGACCCAGATTGTTGGAGGGACAATGAGTCCTCGGAGAGGGGTGGCATACAAATCTAATTAATTAATTGATAGATAGATAGATAGATAGATAGATAGATAGATAGATAGATAGATAGATAGATAAAAATGCGCTGACATTGCAAACTGCTTAGAGAGGGTTGTGAAGTTTTATAAAGCTGTATGTAAGTCTAGGTGCTACTGCTATCCCTGAGGCCTTAGTTGTTAAATAAATTCTTATTTTCATTCATCATTTGATATTTTTAAAATTAGGTTTAATATTTATGTGAACTGACTGGAGTGACTCAGACCAGAAACTAAAAGATAAATATATGTTCTACTTTGCAGCTGATAATTTTTCACAAGACAAGCCCAGTGTACCCATTTATCACTTTTAAAATAACAAAACAAAACTAATTTTTTTGGTTCAACAATGTCTTGGAAAGCTGCCAAATAGGGATTTCTGGAATTGGTATTCTTTATTCAAAGATGGTTGATGACATGGTTCCAGATGAATTTTATAGCACTTTGGTAAGTTGCAACCTATGTGAACACAAGCATGAACATCTGGAATTAGTAAATTCAGACTTAAGGAAACATGAAGAGCAAGGTAAACTACATCTCCTGCAGTACCGTTGCTTATTATCAGACTTCTTCTATCATAGTTGATGTGACTCCAACTTCTAAAGTATCTGCCAATTCCTAGGGCTCTCTTAACTGGACCATCAAATAATCTAATAAGCGAACAATGTAACCACTCTTTTTAAAGAGGAAATAATCTGCTCTATATCACTCCTGGTGATGAAAATGAAGGTGCAGTAATTGCTTACATTCCCCCCAAAAGTGCCATTTGTGTTGCTCTATACAGACACATTCTTTTTGGATGCTTCCCTGGGCATGAAAAGCATTGGGGAGACCATCAAATATTCAAGACCCATGAGTATTGTCAATTCCTACCATTTTTTGGGAGGAAATAATCTGTTCTGTATCACTTCTAGTGTTTGAAAGGAAGGTTCCATATTTTTAGGTGTATAAGACGCACCGGTATTTAAGACACAGCCAGATTTTAGAGGAGGAAAACAAGGAAAAAAGTATTCTGAACCAAATGGTGTAGTATTATATTGTTTAATAAAATACCAATGTAGCAGAATACTTTTTTTATAAACTTCAGACTTGACAGCTTCAAGACTTGTGGACTTCAGCTCCCAGAATTCCTCCACCAGTCGTGCTACCTTATGAATGGAAGTCCACAAGCCTTAAACTTGCCAGGTTTGAAGACCAAAGTCAAGTTTCACCCAAACCCAACTTATTTGGGTTTAACAATCATTATGTATTGTACCTCATGATTCTTGACAAGTGTATGTTTTCTTTTATGTACACTGAGAGCATAGGCACTAATGACAAATTCCTTGTGTCCAACCACAATTGGCCAATAAAATAATTCTATTCTATTCTACTCTACTCTAAACAATGTCCCACCAAGCAAAGAAAGAAAATAGTAAGCCTAAGAAATTAAAGAAAGAAAAAGAAGCACTGTTTATATATTTCTGGCCTTAGAACAATATGTCTATCATCCAAAAAGATGCTAAAACATCTAGATGAAATGTTTTACTATTAGGCAGTAAATACAGATAACAGAACACTAAAAACCAAACTTAAGGAATAGGGGAAAATACTGCATTAATTAATAAAAATATTTTTGGCACAGAAATTGAAGTGTCAGCAGAATACTCTGGCTATTTTTATTTTTGACCCTTTTTGCAATTTGTATTAAGAATACATTTTTAAAAATAAATATTGAAAAAATGGAAGAGCTTTTAGAATGTTTCATGTAAAAGTTCATATTCTCTGGGAACCTTATCTACACATCTTCTGATTGTATTTTGTTCATTGCTACATCTGAGAGGAGATCGGCTAGTAGGTCATCTTCATTTGTGTTTATTGAGATTTGGAAGGGGCTGTTGAAGTGAATGAGACCCCCAAATACACAAAATTTCTGTTAGATCTTGGAACCAATTTGCTGGTTCCTGATGAAAACACTATATGTGTTTTCAAACAAACAAAAAAGTTTTGTTTTGCAAACAAAACTGTAGGCCCTCAACCTCTTATTACATATGTATATTACAAATGGATTTTTCAAATTTAAATGTGCATTGTTATCCATTATTTAGTCAAATGGGTCAGAAAAATCTAGCAAAAACTTTGTCCATTCTAACAAAAATCTTAGGAATTGGAACGCATCTAACTAAACTGTAATGCATTTTTCTATACTGTATTGTCATTTTGTTGTTTCAAAAAGAATCGTTAGATTGGCAAACTGGAAGAAGAATTTTACAATAGGTTTCTACCTCATTTTGCTCCAACTGTCACCGCCTTTCCCCTCCGCTCCCTCATCTCTCTCTCTGTGTGTGTGTGTGTGTGTGTGTGTGTGAGAGAGAGAGAGAGAGAGAGAGAGAGAGAGATGGATGGGTGCAACTACCCAGACCAAGTAGTGTCTGCGCCACTTTCACAGCCTCCTGCATGATCGATTCTCTCTCTGGGAGCCCCGTTTCTCCTGCCCCACCCCACGCACCCCCCGTTTCAGCCTGCGCTCCAAAAGTGCTTTTCCCACCTTTTAGGACCTGGCACTCTTGGGGTGGAGAGAATGGAGCCACAAGCGCTGCCTTCAAGCTCAGTGCAGGGTGGCCAAAAATGCAAAAATTACAAAGAAGTCCTAGACCCATGATGACGAACTTATGGCACACATGCCACAAGTGGCGCACAGAGCCACATCAGTGGGCACACGAGCTCAGGTCCGGCATGAAAAAGCTTGTTTTCAGCCTCTGGATGGGGTGGGGAAGGCCCATTATTTGCTCCCTCTAAGCTCCAGAGCCTTTCTAGGTGCCTGAGAAGAGTGAAAATGGCTTTCCCCGCCTCACTAGAGGATCTCTGGAGGCTGGAGACATTCTGTTTGCTGACTTCCAGTTGAACTGGAAGTTCTATTTTTTGCTCTCCCCAGGCTTCAAAGCCTTTCTAGGAATCTGGGGAGGGAAAAATGGCCTTCCCCCCTTCCCTTGAGGCCTCCGGAGGCCAGAAATGGCTCGTTTCCCAAGTTGAAGAAGTAAAATCTAAACCGGACCTCACCAAAACATCACTCAAAGCCAAGGTCACCAAACAAAGTGAATCACACATTGGCCATGTCATGTGAGCTGGCTCCCTCGAAAAGCCAGTCATGCTGGGAGAGGTCAGCAGAAATAAGAGAAGGGGCCATCTAGTTCCCAGTGGTTGGACAGTAGAAAGTATGAGACCTGAAGGACCATGGCAGATAAGAAGGAGAAGGTGCGAAACAGAGAAGTGTTGACCCATAGATCCATAGGCCAAGGGTCACAGAAAACTGAATGGTTGGTATTGATGATGACATACACATATTTTGTTTCTAATCAGGGGCACTTCCGGTTTGATGCAGAAGAACCTGCTAACATGGCCCACTATATCTTTTTCATCCTGGTCTTCTCCATTCCATCCTTTTGTTTCTAATCAGTGGCACGTCTGCTTTGATCCAGAAGAACCTGGCCAGGCTGCTAACATGGCCCACTGCATTTCTTTGAGCTGCCTGCCTCCTTTCCTTCCCTTAACAAATTCAGAGGCGGTCACCTCTGTGCATATTTTTTTAATAAAAAAAGAGAACCCTTTCCTTTCTGTCATTGATGGAGCAGACATATTAATCATGTTCAACCCTGGTAACATTAACAATCCGTCAAAGTGGCTTGGGTGATGTTTCATCTGGTATAACTAGGAAATTGCTGATTTGGCCTGGCATTCTTTTCTTTTCTTTTTTTCTTTTCTCCCTTTTTTTGGTGGTGGTGGTGGTTGCATTGGCCTGGAGGACAAATGCCTTTTGTTCTTGTTCATTTTCCAAAAGAGCTTTGTTTCTTCTCCTTTTAGCGCCGTATCTCAGTGGTTTGTCAAACTTTAACAATGTTCGAGGAATGTGCCGACAAATGGCGAAGCTCACGGAGGGTTCAGTTGAGTGAGAAATTTGACGGATGGGGACCCGTTCTCATCGTTGAGTGGAGAATACAGAATAAAGAGTGTGTGTGAGTATTGGGATGGGGGGGGGGAATGACAGCAACGTTTCAAACAAGCAGACACAATTCTTCCCTTTTCACAATAATATTTAATTAGCTTCACAAACTCTACGTATACAAATAATTTTGAACGGAGCTGTTTATGGGGTTTTTATTTGTTTTGATCCTTCAATCATTTCTGGGCTTCGTTCTTCTATCCAGGAGGAAGAAGGATGAGGGGGGAAATAGCTTTCTTCTCAGCTTATGGAATTCCATCACTTTTGCCAAGCTGTTTTGCAGACCTCTGGTCTGTTCTCCAAAATCTACACTCTCCACTCCCCGTCCAACCGCACTAAGCCGGTTTGCTCAGTGGATTTCTCTCTCTGGTCCTGCTTGTTCCTGCTGAGTTTCCAACTGCATATTTGTCTCCCCGATAGACACAATATGGCCACGCCGCACTGTACCAAACAAACAATCAAAACAACAAAGCAAAACAACCCAAATCACTGCAACCTCCTCCCCTCATTTAACCCTCTGGACACTTTATGTTTACAAGGCAGGTTTTTTTTAAAAAAAATGATTTTGATCCATAGTGGGGGGAAATGTTAGCCTTGCATCAATTTCATCATCCCAAGTCCGACATGATAGACAATTCACTCCAGTTTTTGATGATAAGCCGTGGTGGTGCAGTGGTTAGAGTACAGTACTGCAGGCTACTTCTTCTGACTGCCGGCTAACAGAAATTTGGCAGTTTGAATCTCACCAGACTTAGGGTTGACTCAGCCTTCCATCCTTCTGAGTTGGGTAAAAAGAGGACCCAGATTTTTGGGGGCAAGAGGCTGATTCTGTCAACCACTTAGAGAGGGCTGTAAATTAATTTGGTACTGTCAAAATCAATTTCATGTCCTGTAGTTTTGAAGTGTTGGAAAACTACAGGACATGAAATTGATTTTGACAGTACCAAATTAATTTCCAAAACAGAACACTACAGCAAAAGAATAATCATGGAAGCCATCGAGATAGAAAAACATCCCCAAAATATGAACAAGCGGGATGATACCTCCCGCTTACCAAACATCTGGAAACCAGCCCTCAAACATATCCCAGCCATAGAAACCAGACTCAGAACACACATTGCAAAACAATCAAGTAGCCTGCAAGCTCCAACTACTCAGGATATCACGCCTAATCTACAACCATTAATTAATCAGCATACCTCAGCTACAGCAACGACCCCAGATGCTACCACACTGACTCACCAGGAAATTTCTACAAAGCAGGCAATTGCTGAGCCATCAAACCACACCCAGCCTCCAGTATTTATAGAAGGAAGGCAGCTCAGGTCTCGCAGTGTTCGCCCTAGAACAAGGACAGAAACACCAGCCTGAAGATGACGAGTGGGACCTCGTCAAAACGTCGCCAGAAATTTCCAAATCCTACACGGGAAGAACCGCGAATATACCAAGACCGTCATACCTGTACCCGTGAAAATCTACGAAAACAAATATATATATTTGTATATATAATATATATATAATAGATAGACAGACAGAGATATATTTATATTGATAGAGATAGATAAGGTATTGATATGGATATGGATATATATTTTATAGATACTTAGATAGACAGATATATCCATACAGACAGATAGACTGGGTAATGTTTTAATGTTGGAGCATGCAGAACAGCAGGTAAAAGGAATCAGAGTACAGGGGTAATTTATAATCATGAGAGATTCTCTAGGTTCATCTATCTAGAATGATCACATTAGTACATGGTGTATGAGGGGTGTTTTTCTTGAAATTATGGGTATAGTTTCAAGTCACAGCTTGCAGCTCTGGGTTTTGCATAATGAGAAGCTAGGATGAAGGATGCAGACGTGTGATTAATCTTGATTTTAAGGTGAGACACTATAGATGACTTTGGAGTAAAACAGACAAATCTATATCCATAGCAGTTTAACACAGATTCGGTGATAAGACTGCTTTATCCAAGTTTTGAATTGGTTTACATGAAAAAAAGAAAAAGAAAATTCAGAGTTCCCCTTTTATTTTATCATTTCATTAATAACAAATAAGAAAGATTGATTTATAAAGGAATCCTTGATTGCTCACTGAAGAAGCCACCAAAACAAAAAATTGTGTATATTACTGGAAGTTATCTTCCCAGCTTCTTGGATTTATTTTGGTTCATTCAAGCATCTATATTTTTATTTCATAATTGTTATGTCGTACAAATAAAGGAGAATATTTGTAACTCAGGGTTGCAATGAAAGCGCCTTGGTGGTCTCTGAACTTGCTTGGTTTCTTGCACATGTTTTATTACGCAAACTAGGTAACTAGTGATTAGATGTTACTAGTTTGGGTAATTAAATGTTTGCAAGAAAAAACCAAGCTCAAAGAGCGCCAAGGACTCCTCCTCCTCCTTTCCCCACTCATAAACCCAACTCTCTTTTAGCACTGATTATATTATCTAGTTCGGAAATAAAATGTCTACAAGAAAACAAGCAAGCTCAGAGCCCCCCCCCCTCATTGTTACATCATAAACCCTCTACATGCAGCGTCAGGAAAGAAAAAATATATGACCCAGTCCAGATTAACCTATTATAGAATTTTCTGAAGTAAAATCGGAAGCATGTGTAGCGGTACAAACATGGGCAAAAGTTTTGAGAAATGCTGAAGGAGGAGAATTCATGCAAAAAAGTTAAATTTGTATTTTATGACATTTCCATTTCTCAAGGTTGCCCCAGATTTTCTCCGAAACAAAATTTAAAAGAATTTTAGGAGTAATTTTGAAATTCAGATAAAATACCAAAGGAGATCAGAAGAGATGGTTTACTAATTTATTTAGCCTAAAAAGAAATTTGTTTCAGGCTTTGCTGCAACAAAATCCTAAGAAGTGATTGTAGCAATAACATTATAGCATTTAGATTTATATACCACTTCATAGAGCCTTTATAGCCCTTTCTAAAGGGTTTACAGAATCAGCCTCTTGCCCCCAGAAATTTAAATACTGTTTTCCATGAACCGGCCCAAACCGGCTGAATCCCATCACTGCCAATGTTTTACGGGTAACCCAAAGATACACAGACTAGAGCAGGGGTAGGCAAACTTGGCTCTTCTATGAACTCCCAGAATTCCTGACCCAATTATTCTATCTCATGAATTCTGGGGATTGAAGTCCACGTGTCATAGAAGAGCCAACTTTGCCTAACCCTGGACTAGAGGGTTCATACATGAATAGTTTTGTGCATGGAGCAATTATTTCAGATAAGGCCTATAGCTGATTATTAGGTAATAACCATTATTATTATTATTAGGATTATTAGGGAGGCAAGAGAAGAGAAAAGAAAAGAAAACACCTATTTGATTTAGGTGACACTTTTGCAAATATAACTTGCATGAGATTTGCTAAGAGGACAAAAATACACCCACAGGTCCATGAGAGAGTTTATTTAGTTTTTAAAAATCCCAATAAAGATTTCTACAGTTGGTAGGTGAAGACTATGATCTACAACTCACTGAATGTTAAAAATTCTATAATGAAAATAGGCAAGGAATTATTACTCTTTTTATTGAGGATATTGGGTTTGGAGATCAGTCATCCATATAAAACTATTTCAAAGTTAGAGAAGGACAAAAACTTTTTCCAAAATTTCAAGCAAAATTCTTGAGTTTTAAGCTTTGAAAGCCTTGGAGCTACAACTCACTCAAAATGATTTTGGAAATATTTCTGCCTCCTCCCACCCAGTGGCTACTTTTCACTTCTCAAATCCAAAGGTAAGAATCTTCAATACCGCCGTTAGAAAAGAAATCCATTCGAGGTATTATTTCTCAGGATATTTTTTTAAAAAAAAATCATAAATGTGACAAAGTCTGAAATGATCAGAGTGGTTTCTCTGACAGAAAAATGTGTGTGTGTGTGTGTGTGTGTGAGTTCCTCTTGGTACACTGAATTCAAAGCAACTATTATATAGAAATCCTTAAATGTTTTGGTATTTACTTGACCAAATAAACCACTTCTGTGACAAAAGGAGATGGGGGAGTAAATTATAACACCCTTCAAAATATTGGTATCAACCTTTTTAGTACGGGGTCAAGTTATTAATCTGTTCCAGGGTTATTTCTCTTGAAAAGGAAATAAAAGCCTTTTCTTGTTGAATAGTTTGCTCTTCTCAAGTCCCAGTGAAAGAAAATATGTAAAGATTTCTCGTTCAAAATGTTGGCTCCAGTCTTTCAACTTCCTTTTTTAAGTCAGAGGAGTGCGCTGAATAGAAATCTCTCTTTCAAACTTAAAATTCTCCTCTCAGGGTCATCTCTCTTGCTCTCTCACTTTTTCTATCTCTCTCCCCTTCCCCCGCACTCTCTTTTTTAATTCCTCCTTCTTGCACCAGTAAGCTGGCCACTTTTCCCAGGCATCACATGGTTTGGACATGATTAAAATGGTTGAAAGAGAAGGCCTGCGACACAACTCCCCACAAAGTCACAACAGGAAAGGGGGTAAGGGATGAAGCAGGGGTGAAATCCAGCAGGTCCTGACCACTTCTGGAGAACCGATAGCAGAAATTTTGAGTAGTTCTGGAGAAACGATAAATACCACCTCTGACTGGCTCTGCCCCCATATATTCGCTGCCTCCTGAGTGAGTCTCAGCTGATCAGAAGTAAACGTGGATTTTGCAGTAATCTTTCCCTAGAATGGGGTGGGAGTGGAGATTTTGCAATACCCTTCCCCTGTGGAGAGGGAATGGGGAATGGGAGAGGGCCTTCTATGTGGTGGCTCTGGCACTCTGGAACCAGCTTCCCCTGGAGATTCACACCAACACCCCTCTCCTGGCCTTCTGAAAGGCCCTGAAAACATGGCTTTGCCGGCAGGCCTGGGAGGATCATTGGACACTAACATCTTGCTCCGTCCTACTGTTGAATGATTGATGGATGAGTATTTTTTATTGTGGGGTTTTTAATTTTGTATTTATTTTATTGTTGTTCACTGCCCTGAGTCCACAAGGAGAGGGGTGGCATACAATGTGATTAAACAAACAAATTTTGCAGCATCCTTCCCCCTGGAGTGCAGTGGGAATGGGGATTTTGCAGTATCCTTCCCCTGCCACACCCATTAATCCCTGCCCACAGAACCGGTAGTAAAAAAATATTGATTTCACCAATGAGATGAAGGGAGAAAGCCTCTCTTCCGAAAAGGAAGGCTACTGAGGGGGTAAAGAGAAGAGGAAACAGGGAAGAAAAACCCACCTTTTATTTCATTTTGATTAATTCTAGGCAGCTCTTCCTTAAGCAAATGACCATTTTGATTTCTGACCCGTCACACTGGAAATTATTTTAACTTCGTCCTTCAGGAAATTGAAATGATTATCACAGAGGTGATGCCTCAGCTTTCCCCTGCCTTGTTCTTTTAACTTTTAGTGAGCAGACTTCAAGTTCGTCTACCCCTCAGGTGCTCAGCTCTTGCGCAGAGTTGCAGCAATTAAATATAGAGCAAGAGGAGCTGACTTCCGGTCTGGAAGAGACCGCAGCGGAGTCTCCGCCGGCAGGGCTCTGCCCCGAGACTCCTTCTACCCCTCCGAAGGTCGCTAATTGCGATCGGATCGGGTCCGGATGGCCCGATCCTAGAACAGGGGGCTCCCCTCTGTCCGAGGAGCCGTCGCTGAAGCTCCGGAGACAGCGGTTCGCCCCGCAGCTTCGGAGAAGGGAGAACCGATCCTCCTTTCTTAGGAGGATTCGGCCAGTGCATTCTCTCCAAACCTAGCGGGAAGCAAGAGAAAGTTATAGAAAGTGAAACTATTGCAATCTATTTGACTGAAAAGGAATACAGCAGACAAGAAAACCTAAGGTAAAAAAAATTTTTTCGTTTCATGTGTAAAAACAGAAGATTCGATCACAGTAAAAGTTTCAAGTGAAAGTTTTTTTTCTTAACAAGGCGAAGGTGAAAGTTTCTGGACAATTTGTATCCATCCGCCGAATCCAACAGCCGAATCTAATTTTTTCACTTTCGTTTTTTCCATCTTGAACTTGAACTTTGGAACTTAAAAAACATTTTTTCTTTCGATGGATTAACAAAACAATTTAAATTTGATATGATTATAGAAAAGATTTGAACTGCTAAAGATAACCTGCAATGATGATTGGAATTTATACTTTTTAGACCGTCAAAAATATTGTGTTCCGGGCTTTAACTTTGACAGCGGAGGAACACATTCTTGCTGCCTTTTTTCTCATCTTGCCGTTTTTTTCTATATAACAACGAAATAACACATTAACTTGAAAATAAATGGAAAATAAAAAGAACTGAAATATTAAACCAAAAAGAGTTTATTCGGCCTTTCCTGTGGATTATTTACTTCTGGATCATCGTATTTGGATTACTTGCTGATCGTTTCTGGATTACTTGCTGAGATCTTCCTAACATCTGCCTTGGTGCACGAAACTTAACCTGACTCCATTTTAAGATTTGCCTGTCTACATTTGTCTTGGATTTGGAAAATAAACTGACTCCATTTTAAATAAATGAAAACTTTTAATTTGACTTTGCTTTTGAACCTGAAATTGGAACTAAATAGAACTTTACTCTTTGACATTTGGATTTACAACCTTTCTTCACCAGTATAATTATTCAACTCATAAGAAGAATATAAGTATACAATATTGATATTTTGTGTTTCAGAATAACTATTTTCTTTCCTGGTCTCCTTTGGGTTTTTTTTTTTCTCCTTTTCCTGTGTAGTGTTATTTCTAAAAGAAAATTGATTTAAAACATATGCTTTGTTAATAAACCTTGGTTTCCTGCTCTTTTTCAGTGGAATTAAAATACCACCTCCTTCCTTTTTTCTCTCTCCTAGAATAATTCCCTTTACTCATTTTCTTATCTTTCTCTTCTCTCTTCTCTCTCCCTCTTTTTTCCCTCCTATATTTTTCCCTTTCTATGTTCTTTCTTTCCCTTTATGAATAGTTATTTTTCTTCATTCATTCTGTCCTCTTTCCAGACTATTTCTCCTTTTTTTTTCTTCTTTCTTATTTTTAAAAGTTTTACACCTGGCTTTTTTGGTATTGCCTATCTAAAGTTTTAAAAATAACAATACATTTTGAATTTTGTTAGTAATTGGATTGATATATTGTTATATTTTAAGGGAAATTGCAAACAAGGTAAATCGAACAGGTTTGGAATTTATAGGAATTCTTTTCCTTTCACCACATATAAATTGAAAGTAATTTTAAATTTTAAATAGTGGATTCAAATTTGAGAATGTCAAGCACCTCAACCTACGTTAAAACAGTTAAAAAACAAACTACAGCAGCAATTTCTTCCCCACAAGGGTCACCGCATCCTTCCCCGACGCACCAGGTGTTATCAGTAACTATGTCTACCAAGGAGAAAGACAAAGACAAAGATAAAACAATGCAGTCCAATTTTGCAACAATACAAGAAACTTTGAATATATTGAAAGACTTTATGTTTAAATCTCAAGAAGATGCAACTCAACAACGAGAGGCTATAAAAGAGGACGCAACACAACAAAGAGAAGCTATAAAATCTGAGTTGGCAGAATTTAAAACGGAGATGGCTGAACTGAAAGCTGACATGGGAGAAATGAAAGATCAGATAAAGGAGATACAACAAACACTACAAGAAAGTGAAGATCATGTTAAAAAAGTTGAAGAGAAGTCTGATAAAACCAAAAAAAGAATGGACTACCTTGAAGGCAGAGCTGATGCACGATACAGAAGATATGATTAATCAATCACTCAGTTGGAGATGCAACGTGCTTCGTATGGGCTACGATTTCAGAATATAAAAGAACAAAAAGATGAAGATTTAAAAATGACTATGGCTGAAACTATTGGAGGAATACTCCAAGAGGATCCCACAGAACTATTGAAAGAAATCGATGAAGTTTTCAGAACTTCGAATAGCTACATTCGTCGCCACAATCTTCCGAGAGAGATACACATCAAGTTTACAAGAAAAGCTTTGCGAGATGACATACTCCACTGGGCAAGAAACTCCAAACTGCAACATAAAGGACTTGAAATAAAAATATTAAAACAAGTTCCAAGAAGTGTCAGAGAAAGCAGAAGAGACTATCATTTCCTAACTAGAATTTTGATTAAAGAAAATATAACTTTTCGTTGGCTCATTCCACAAGGACTATCTCTGACTTGGCGTTCTACAAGATACAAATTGGAAATTATAGATCAAGCCATGTATTTTTTTGAAAATAGTGGTATCAGCCAACTGGACCATGCAGCCAAGCAACAAGTGGCTCAACAACAACCAGTACAACAGCAACCAGTGGAAAAACCAGCAATCCAACAGGAAGAAGACCTGGGGGCTACCGCTCAGATAGTCGAGCAGGACCAAGGCGCTAGAAGAGTTCAACCTCAGCGAGAAACCAAGAAACCCACTAAATGACAATAAGTAAAGACTTAAAAATCTTTTCCGTAAATGTTAACGGACTTAATGAACCAAGGAAAAGGAAACAAATCTTTTCTAAAATCAGAAATCAAAATGTTCAAATTGCAATATTACAAGAAGTGCATATTAAAAAAAGTAACCAAAAATTACTGTTGAATCCCAAAATTGGAAAAATGTATGCTGCATTAGCAGATCAAAAAAAAAGAGGAGTAGTGATGTATGTTGAGAACTCTATAAATTCCAAACAAATATTTAAGGATAACGAAGGTAGAATATTGATTGTACAAGTTGACATTGAACCTAGACCTCTAGTTATTGTTTCTATTTATGCCCCTAATGAAGATCAAATGACATTTTATAAAAAATTACATCAAATAATAATAGAATTAGCTATTGAAAATGTATTAATAATTGGTGATTTTAATGCTATTGCAAATAGACAATTAGACCATTCAGGGGGGGGGGGGAGGCAACAACAAAAGTAAAAAAAGTAAAAAAACAAGAAAGAATTTACTACCTAGTACTTTTCAAAAAATGAAAGCGGAACTATTATTAAATGATATTTGGAGGGAAAGATACCCTCACAAGAGACAGTATCCCTTCTACTCCAACCCCCATAAAATTTGGACAAGAATAGACATGGTATGGGCACCAAAAATTATTGCAGAACAAATAAAAGAGGTCGAGATAGATGTCAATACATGGGCCGATCACAATCCAGTAGTAGTTTTTATGAGAATCAATAATAAACAGAATAACTGGCGGATGAATAGAAACATTTTAAATGATAAAAAATACAAGGATTGGATTGAAAAAGAATTAAAAACATTTTTTGAAATCAATAAAAACTCAGACACTACTCCACAAAATTATTGGGACACAGTTAAAGCTTATATAAGAGGATTAACAATATCCTATACAGCAAAATATAATAAGGAAAACAAATTAAAGTATGTACAATTAATAAATGAACTAAAACAATTAGAATCTTTATCACAGCAGCATACAAAGAATAGAGACTTAAAAACAGAAATAAATGTAATCAAACATAAAATTAGAATTATAGAACAAAACCAGATAACTGAAAAAATTAAAAGAGCAAAGCAACATTATTTTGAACATGCAAACAAACCAGGCAGATGGTTAGCATATAAACTTAGAAAACAGAGGCAATCAAAACTAATTAAAAAACTAGAAGATAAAGATGGCACAATAAAATATGATACAGAAGGAAAGGCAGCCATTGTGTATAACTTTTATAAAGATTTATATGCAAAAGATAATTTATTATTTATTATTTATTATTTATTACTTAGATTTGTATGCCGCCCCTCTCCGAAGACTCGGGGCGGCTCACAACACGTGGAAACAAATCATAAATAATCTGACAATTTAAAATATTAAAGATTTTAAAAAAGACCCCATATACTAACAGACATACACACAAGCATACCATATATAAATTAAACATGCCCAGGGGAAGATGTTTCAGTTCCCCCATGCCTGACGGCAAAGGTGGGTTTTAAGGAGTTTACGGAAGGCAGGAAGAGTAGGGGCAGTTCTAATCTCCGGGGGGAGTTGGTTCCAGAGGGCCGGTGCCGCCACAGAGAAGGCTCTTCCCCTGGGGCCCGCCAACCGACATTGTTTAGTTGACGGGACCCGGAGAAGGCCCACTCTGTGGGACCTAATCGGTCGCTGGGATTTGTGCGGCAGGAGGCGGTCTCGGAGATATTCTGGTCCAATGCCATGAAGGGCTTTAAAGGTCATAACCAACACTTTGAATTGTGACCGGAAACTGATCGGCAGCCAATGCAGATTGCGGAGTGATGGTGAAACATGGGCATACCTAGGTAAGCGCATGACTGCTCTCGCAGCTGCATTCTGCACGATCTGAAGTTTCCGAACATTCTTCAAAGGTAGCCCCATGTAGAGAGCGTTACAGTAGTCGAACCTCGAGGTGATGAGGGCATGAGTGACTGTGAGCAATGAGTCCCGGCCCAGATAGGGCCGCAAATGGTGCACCAGGCGAACCTGGGCAAACGCCCCCCTCGCCACAGCTAAGAGATGTTTTTCTAATGTGAGCTGTGGATCGAGGAGGATGCCCAAGTTGCGGACCCTCTCTGAGGGGGTCAATAATTCCCCCCCCCCAGGGTGATGGACGGACAGATGGGATTGTCCTTGGGAGGCAAAACCCACAGCCACTCCGTCTTATCCGGGTTGAGCTTGAGTCTGTTGACACCCATCCAGGCCCCAACAGCCTCCAGGCACCGGCACATCACTTCCACCGCTTCGTTGACTGGACATGGGGTGGAGATGTAAAGCTGGGTATCATCCGCATATTGATGATACCTCACCCCATGTCCTTGGATGATCTCGCCCAGCGGTTTCATGTAGATGTTGAATAGCAGGGGGGAGAGGACCGACCCCTGAGGCACCCCACAAGGGAGAAACCTAGGAGTCAATCTCTGACCCCCACTAACACCGACTGTGACCGGCCAGAGAGGTAGGAGGAGAACCACTGAAGGACAGTGCCTCCCACCCCCAACCCCTCCAGCCGGTGCAGAAAGATACCATGGTCGATGGTATCGAAAGCTGCTGAGAGGTCAAGGAGCACCAGGACAGAGGATAAACCCCTGTCCCGGGCCCGCCAGAGATCATCCATCAACGCGACCAAAGCTGTTTCCGTGCTGTAACCGGGCCTGAAACCCGACTGCTGGGGACCTAGATAATCGGCTTCTTCCAAGGACCGCTGGAGCTGGAGTGCTACCACCTTCTCGACAACCTTCCTTATAAAGGGAAGGTTGGAGACTGGACGATAGTTGTTAAGCACAGCTGGGTCCAGGGAGGGCTTCTTGAGGAGGGGGCGCACGAGCGCTTCTTTATAGAGTGATGGAAAAACTCCCCTCCCCAAGGAAGCGTTGGTAATCTCCTGGGCCCAGCTCCGCGTCACCTCCCTGCTGGCCGAAACCAACCAGGAGGGACACGGATCCAGTAAACAGGTGGCGGAACTCACAGCTCCAATGGCCTTGTCCACTTCATCAGGTGTCACCAGATCAAACTCTTCCCAGACAGGTGGACAAGTATGTGCCCCAGTCACCTCGACTGACTCGTTGTCAGTCGACTCTGTTTCACAATTGGAGTCGAGGTCGGCCCGGATCCGAGCGACTTTATCAGCGAAAAACGTGTTAAAATTCTCGGCACTACTCTGCAAGGGCTCCCCAACTCCCCCCTGGTTAAAAAGGGAGCGGGTCACCCTAAACAGAGCGGCCGGGCGGGATTCCGCTGATGCAATCAAGGCGGCATGGAACGCGCATCTTGCCGCCTTGAGCGCCACTTTGTAAGTCTTAATAAAAGCTCTTACAAGTGTTTGGTCGGATTCAGACCTACTCTTCCTCCATCACTTCTCTAGACGTCTCTTCTGGCGTTTCAACGTGAGGATGAAGTTTTTAACTATTTACAATTTTCAAAATTACCACAAATAACAGAACACCAATAGGCCACTATGGATGGACCAATAACAATGGAAGAACTCCTAATAACAATTAAAAAACAGAAAAATAATAAGGCCACGGGCCCAGACGCCATACCGGCAGAATGGTATAAAATAGAAAATGAAACAATAAGAAATAATATGTTAGAAATTTTCAATGAATGTAGATTCGAGGGTAAAATTCCTAAATCTTGGTCAGAATCATTAACCACTTTAATACACAAACCGGGTACAGAGCCAGAAAAAATCAAAAATTACAGGCCTATATCATTATTAAATGTAGACTACAAGATATTTATTGCTATTTATGCAGACAGACTTAAAAGAGTTATAAATGGAATAATACATCAAGATCAAAATGGGTTTTTACCAGGTAGACAAATTAAAAATAACCTCAGAACAGTCATAAACACATTAGAATACTATGAACAACATCCAGGTAAGACAGCATCCCTAATGTTCTTAGATGCTCAAAAGGCCTTTGACAACGTCAACTGGATATTTATAAAAATGCAACTAAACAAAATGAGATTTGGCCCAAAATTTGTTAATTTAATAGATACTATTTATTCAAAACAAACAACAAATATAATATTGAATAATAATCAATTACCAATACTTGAGATAAATAGGGGAGTTCGTCAAGGTTGCCCTATATCACCATTGTTATTTATTATGGTTCTGGAGACTCTATTAATTAAAATAAGAACAGACTCTAAAATAAAAGGTCTAACTGTAGGAGATGAAACTTATAAAGTTCAAGCCTTTGCAGACGACTTAACGTTTATAATTGAAGAACCGATAACAACAGTCCCTACACTAATGCAAGTTATAGAACAATACGGAAAGGTAGCAGGTTTAAAGATAAATAAAAGTAAAATACATTTTCTAACTAAAAATATGAGCAAAACACAAGAAACCAAACTAGAAAGTATTTCTGGAATAAAGATTGTTTAAAAAGTAAAATACTTAGGAATATGCCTAACAGCTAAAACAATAACATTAAAAAATGATAACTACATAAAATTATTAACAGAAATTAAAAAAGATTTAGCAATGTGGAATAACTTGAAAATATCTTTTTTAGGAAGAGTTGCAACAATTAAGATGAATATTTTACCTAAGGTTTTATTTCTCTTCCAGGTAATCCCAATAAATCCAGGGGGAATCTTTTTCAAAACTTTAACAAATATAGTTAAAAAAAATGTATGGCAAGGGAAAAAAGCAAGGATAAAAATAAACTGTCTAGAAGATATTAAAGAAAGAGGAGGATTTGGTCTTCCAAATTGGAAACGATATTATCAGGCGGCTGCCTTAACATGGATTAGAGATTGGATAACTCTAGAGAACAAAAGAATATTAAACCTAGAAGGACATGATCTTATGCTCGGATGGCATGCATTTATATGGTATGACAAGGAGAAAAACCACTCATATTTTAAAAGACATACATTAAGGAAGTATCTATTAGAAGTCTGGAAAGATATAAGGAAAAATCACTTTTTAAATATTCCAGAAGGGCTTGCCCCCTTAGAAGCAATAACACATCCGAAGTCTATAAAAGACAAGAAATTTTTTTTTTAGATATAAAGAATTATTAAATGACCAGATGAAGCTAAAATCCAGGATTAAATTACAAGAAGAAGGGATAACAATAGATTGGTGGCACTATGCCCAGATCCGATCTAGATATCAGAAGGATAAAACCCTCTATATTTTTAATAAAAGTAAAAACTTGCTAAGCAATTTAATTACTATTAACCAAACAAAAACAATAGGTAAAATATACAAATTCCTTATTGCACACAAAAATATAGAATTGACCTTAAAAGACAATATGATAAGATGGTGCAGAAATATTGACAAGGAAATAGATATCGATACATGGGAGAAAGTTTGGACCAATAACTGGAAAATGACTAAATCAGTATCATTAAAAGAAAATAAAATTAAAATGTTTTATAGGTGGCATCTCCCACCAAACAGGATAGCAAAAATGTTTCCCAAAACATCTCCATTGTGTTGGAAATGTAAGAAAGAAATAGGAACCTACTACCATCAATGGTGAACATGTGGTAAAGCTAAAACATATTGGAAGATGATAGAGAAAATAATAAAAGAAACAGTAAAGCAGGATATAGAAAACACTCCGGAATTCTATTTATTAGGAATTACTAATCAGACCTATAAGAAAGAAATTTTATATTTAATTATACACATACTAACTGCGGCTAGAATTATATATGCGCAAAATTGGAAGGGGGAAGAAATCCCCAAGGAAGAAGAAGTCATAGCAAAAATATTAGATTGCGCTGAAATGGATATGATGACAAGACGTTTAAATGATCAAGAAGATACTAAGTTCTATGAAACATGGAACAACGTTTATAAATGGATAGATAAGAAAAAATAAGATATATAAATTTATTTTTAGTTAATTTCTTGTATTTGTTTTTACCTGGGTAATAACAATGTTAACATTAGTTTAAACATACCGTTTGATGATTATGGTACAATTAGTTTATGTATAAGTAACATAGTAAGAATTTTGGTTTATATACATATATTAGTAAAAATTTGGAAAATTCTAACTCAAATATACTAGACTTTTTAATATTCAATATATATTTAACTATGTATTCTTTTTCTGTATTTGAATTTATACTTTCAAGATAAGCGGGGGAAATGTACCCCCACTTTATGTTTAATGTTTGTATGTGTGTTCGTCTATTTTAAGAAAAATTAATAAAAAATACTTTTAAAAAAATAAATATAGAGCAAGAGGTTCTGTTTCTTGCATATGGTTTAATCTGGGGTGATGGTTGGGGAATGTCTATATACAGCACATATACCATATTTTTCAGAGTATAAGATGCACATTTCCCCCCAAAGAGGCTGAAAATTTGGGTGCATCTTATACTATGTAGCTTTTTTGAAGCTTTTTTTTTCAGGTGCTAACAATCTTCCTGCATCTTTACAGGCTTGCAAGATTTTTCATTGCTACTCTCTCCGAAGAAGGTTTTTTCCAGCCCTAAGTCTTCTGCAGGCTTTTTTTCATTGCTACTTCCTCGGAGGAATGTTTTTTCCAGTACTAACCAGGGGAATAAAATGATGTGCTGAAGCTGACCAAACTAAGGATGCTAGTGAGATGAATACCAGGTAGACAGATTTTTTTCACCCTATTTTCCTCCCCAAAAATGAAGGTGCGTCTTATACTCCAAAAATACGGTAAGCCTAACTGCTGTTGCTATTGCAAACGGCCAAACAAATTAACAGTAAATAGGCCAAGCAGAACAAACCACTGAAAGGGCAGCCTTTTTAAACTTTCTTTTAACTTTCCTTTCAGTTGTTTCATTTTTTGATGTAAGTCAATCTTCTTTTCCTGCCATGAGATCGTAACAATTGAAGAACACAGGGACCTCTCCTTTAGCAGATGGAGATGGGAGAGGGAGGGAGGGCAGCCAAATTTAGCATTCCAAACCAAACTGTCTCTTTCTAATAATTCTGGAATAGACTTCATTCACAGCTCAATATCTGCAGAAGGGATGCGTTATCATCTGTAGTCCACAGACATTTGTTCATGGGAACTTCCCTTGGGCTTGCTTTAACTCCTGATGATTTTGTGTACAAATATTGTTTTCTTCACAAGAGTAACATGACATTGCCTTCATTCTGGATGCTTTCTGGCCCCCTCCCCCAATTTCCTAACCTATCTGCCCTGTTTTCCCCAATAAGGCTAAGCACTTATTTCAGGGTTAAAAAAAAAAAAAAGACAGGGTCTTGTTCTTGGGGAAACATGGTATCTGTCTGTCTGTCTGTCTGTCTGTCTGTCTGTCTGTCTGTCTGTCTATCCATCCATATCATCCATCCATCCATCCATCCATCCATCCATCCATCCATCCATCCATCCATCCATCTATCTTCTACCCTGTTTCCACCAAAATAAGACATCCCCTCCTTGTAGGAAGAGATAGGGGATGGAGAGGTTGGAGAAGGAAGGGGGAGAAAAAGTTAAAGCAGTAGGATGAGGAGAAGAAGAAGGGAAAGGAAGAGTGAATAAAAAATGGAAGTTTGGTCTGGCAGATATTGGCAGCAAAGATTTGGATTGAAGTCAAAGCAAGATACTTTGGGTGGGTTTTTTATTATTATGCTGGGCTTATATGGATGTAATTATTTGCTGTATGGCAGATTAAAAAAAAACTTTGGGGGAAAAAAGACTCTGATAATAAGCTCAATCAGGCTTTTAAATGCAGGACAATATGGCCAAGCGCTTATTTCAGGGTTCAAAAAAATATAAGACAGGGTCTTATTTCCAGGGAAACACGGCATAGCTCTGCAGTCCAAAGAATCATGTGAGATATATAAAATAGTACATGTTTATTATGATTATTTTACGAGTCATTAGTGTTTAGTGATCGTTCAAAATTACAATGGCACTGAAGAATGTGACTTATGACAATTTTTAAGTTATTGCCTTTGTAACACCCGTCATGATCAGAATTCAGATGTTTCATATTTATGATCAGTACTGCATCTCAAGGACACGTTGATCCCCTTTTGCAACCTTCTCACAAGCAAAGGCAATGGAGGAGCCAGATTCCTTGAACAAACACATTATTAACTTAATCGTTGCAATGATTCACTTAACAACCATGGCAAGAAAGGTCGTAAAATGGGGCAAACAACAGAAATTTCAGGCTTAGTTGTGGTTGCAAGTCAGGGAGTACCTATAATTCAATATTTATTAGGCTGGGCCCAATGAACAAATACATAAGTTTAAGTTTAAGTTTTATTAGATTTGTATGCCGCCCCTCTCGGCAGAAGTTCAGCTATGTTATGGATTCAGCATTTGAGGGCAGTTTGAATATCCCTAACTTCTTTGACCCTCTGAAATACCTACAGGGATGAGAAATGAAACATCTTCAAACAACAACAACAACAAAACAACAAGAAGAAAGTCCAGTTGCCTCCTGAAAAAGCAACTTTGGGACAAAGATGACTGAAAATCTCTACAGACTTTTGCCTTTGGAGCAAGGTTTCAATGTGGATCTGACTCCCCCACCCTCTAGTAGTGTCTGCAGGAGTTATCTTTCCCCTCTACAAATTTACAACCTGCTGATCAGATAATTGGTGCCCTAGATTGGAAAAAGATTCAATCTTTTCTCCGTCCCTTTTCAATGCTTTCTCCAAACAAATAAATACATGAAAAAGGCTTGCTGGTCTCTGAGCTCATAGATATTCAAGTGGAGGCACCTTATTTCCCTATTATTTGCTGCTGAATAATTAAAACCATGTCACCTTGACTCTGCCAGGCAGATAACCCTGCAGAACAGGTAAAGTCCACAAACTTACTAACCTTCTCTTTCTCTCATTCTTTCTAATTTCTCTCATCTCTTTCTCTCTCATCTCTCTCTCTTTCTCTAATATCTCTTTTTCATCTTTCTCTAATCACTCTCTCTCATCTCTATCTATCTATCTGTCTGTCTGTCTGTCTGTCTGTCTGTCTGTCTGTGTCTATCATCTATCTATCATCCATCTCTCTCTCTCTCTATCTATCTATCTATCATCTATCTATCTATATCTGTCTGTCTGTCTGTTTCTATCTATCTATCTATCTATCTATCTATCTATCTATCTATCTATCTATCTATCTATCTTTCTGTCTGTCTATCATCTATCATCCATCTCTCTCTCTCTCTCTCTCTATCTATCTATCTATATCTGTCTGTCTGTTTCTATCTATCATCTATCTATCTATCTATCTATCTATCTATCTATCTATCTATCTATCTATCTATCTATCTACCTATCTCTCTCTCTCTCTGTCTGTCTGTCTGTCTCTATCTATCTATCTATCTATCTATCTATCTATCTATCTATCTACCTACCTACCTACCTACCTACCTACCTACCTACCTACCTATCTATCTATCTATCTATCTATCTATCTATCTATCTATCTATCTATCTATCTATCTATCTAATTATCTCTATCTATCTATCTATCTATCTATCTATCTATCTATCTATCTATCGTCCATATCTCTCTCTCTCTCTCTCTATCTATCTGTCATCTATCTATCTATATCTGTCTGTCTGTCTGTCTCTATCTATCTATCTATCTATCTATCTATCTCCTCTCCTTTTTCTCTTTCTCTTTTCTTCCCCCTTTCCCACCTTCTGGCTTTTGTGTGGAAAGAAAAAATATTTGTGTGGAAGATATCAAACCCTCATAGAAATGTGGTTTGATATTTAAGGTCATCCAGTTCTCTTCTAATTAGCCATCCTAAGGATGCAGAATGGACCCTTTCCTTCCTGTATTGTTTTAGAATCTCTCTTTTGTTTTCTTTCCTCGTCTTGATCCTCTCATTTCTGGAAAGCCTGCAGCAGTGTTCAGGCCTTCTCTGCTAAGCAAGGCTTGACAAAGCTCCCTCTGGAACTCATCTCCACTGTAATTGGCATAAGGGGTCAGCATCTCGCCCTTCTTTCCCCCTTTCCCTCTTGCCCTGTGCCTGAAGAGCTTTATGTGCATTATTGCTGCAACAAGCTGTTTTTCTAGAAGTCTATAGCTGGAGACGATTAGGTAGAAGGAAGCTATCTACAATATATTATTGGAAGAAGAAAGATGAAGATCTTGAAGTGAGAGCAAGTTTGGAACATGTGGTTTTGCATCCAAATGACCAACCTGTTCTTTTTCTTTTCTTTTTGCTTTTAAGGCAAGCCTTCAATTCAATTAATTCTCTATATTTTTTCCTTGCTGGAAGAAATCTGTAAGGTTGATGTTAATTTATGGGCTTTGATATATTTGTGAAGAAATAATTTATGAATAACCACTCTCTAATGAGAAAATGTTTAAGTTTATTACCAATGCTTACCTTTATTACTTAACATTTCATTTTGTAACTAATGAATGATTAAAACAATGTGCACTAGCCTTTTCAGTGTTTGGTAAAATAGCTTGCTATTTCCTTTGTTCAGATACACAGCTCACATATCAGGCATTAGAACTCATAATATCAAGTGATGTCATAGAGTTGAAATATGAAGCTAGGTTCCCAGAATTAATAACTCAAAATTATATTCCTAATTCCTAACAGGCCAGTTCTAAATAAAGGTAAAGGTTTTCCCTATCCACTGCATATTGGACATTAAAACAATCGAAAGAGTCCAAAAATATTTCATGAGAAGAGTTCTCCACTCCTCTGTTCACAATAGAATACCTTATGCCACCAGACTGAGGTGACAGGGTCAGGTCTTAGTTCCATCATTTGGGAAGAGTTCGACCTGGTAACCCCTGAGGAAGTGGACAAGGCCATGGGAACTGTGAGTTCCTCCACCTGCTTACTGGACCCATGCCCTTCCTGGCTGGTTTCAGCCAGTCGGGAGGTGACACGCGGCTGGATCCAGGAATTGATTAATGCTTCCTTGAGTGAGGGGTCGTTCCTGCAGCCTTTGAGTGAGGTGGTTGTGCGACCCCTCCTCAAGAAACCGTCCCTGGATTCAGCCGAATTGAAAAACTATAGGCAAGTCACTAACCTGCCCTTTTTGGGTAAGGTTGTTGAGAAGGTGGTGGCACTCCAGCCCTGATGGTCCTTGGATGAAGCTGATGATCTGGACTCCTTTCGGTCTGGTTTCATGACCGGTCACAGCACAGAAGCTGCTTTGGTCATGCTGATGGATGGTCTTTGGCAGCCCCAGGATAGGGGACATTCTTTTATCCTGGTGCTCCTTGACCTCTCAGCAGCCTTCGATACCATCAACCATGGTATCCTTCTGCAATTCCTGGAGGGATTGGGAGTGGGAGGCACCGTTTTACGGTAGTTCTTCTCCGATCTCTCTGGTAATTCGCAGTTGGTGTTAGTGGAGGGGCAGAGGTCCACCCCTTGGCCTCTCCTTTGTGGGGTGCTGCAGGGGTCTGACCTCTCCCCCCTAATATTTAACATCTACATGAAACAGCTGGGTGAGATCATCCGACAGCATGGGGTGAGGTATCAGTACGCTGATGATACCCAATTATACATCTCCAGCCCATGCCAATTCAGTGAAGCGGTGGATGTGATGTGCCAGTACCTGGAAGGAGTGAGGGTCTGAATGGGGGCAAGACCGAGTGGCTGTGGGCATTTTCTCCCAAGGACTCCTCGATCTGTCCGTCCATTGTTCTGGGGGGGGGGGGGGAAACATTGACCCCCCTCAGATAGGGTCCACAACTTGGGTGTCCTCCTGGACCCATGGCTGAATCTTGACCATCATCTTTCGGCTGTGGCCAGGGGGACCTTTGCCCAGGTTTGCCTGATTCACCAGTTGCAGCCCTATTTGGACCAGGAGGCTCTGCTCACAGTCACTCAGGCCCTCATCACCTCCTGTCTCGATTACTGCAATGGGCTCTACAGTGGCTCACATAGTTAGGAATCTGGGTTAACAAGCAGCAAGCCCATATTCAAAACTCGAGTGCTGCCATGAGATAGGGTGAGCTCCTGTCCTTAGCTCCAGCTCTTGCTGGGGCCATGAAAGACATCCGCGATTGGGTACCCACCTGGGCAATGGTGATGTCACCAGCTAATACTTTCAACCTAGGAGCAATGAGGTGCTTCTGACAGAAGTGTGATGATGTTGTGCAAATTTAGGATGATCACAGCTTTTTCAATCCTAGTGCTGCTCAGAGTTATACATAATAATAAGAGAAATGTGGTTGCCCTGATCATCTCAAGGTCAACTACTGCAATGCTTCTACACGGGGCTTTGAAGAGTATTCAGAACCTGCAAATTGTGCAAAATGCAGCTATGCAAGTGGACATGGGCCGCCCCTTTACATTCATGTTTCCCCAGCACTCCACAGACTGTATTGGCTGCAGATCGGTTTCCAGATGCAATTCAAAGTGTAAGTTATGACCTATAAAGCCCTACATGGCTTGCGGGACAATCTTCTGCCACATGAGTTCCAGCGACCAGTGAGGTCCCACAGAGTCGGCCTTCTCCAGGTCCCATCAACTAGGCATTATCGCTTGGTGGGGCCTAGGGGAAGAACCTTTTTTTCTTTTTTTTAAATTTTAGAGATTTATTTACAGATATAATACAAAATACACAAAATACATAAAAAGGAAAGAGAAAAAAAGTGAAAAAGAAGAAAAAAAAGAAGAAAAGGAAAAAAATACATCCAATAAAAAGAAAAAAACCCCACATATTAAAATAAAGGCGAGTACAGGATCAGTATATATAATCTTCCGAAACTATGTAAATTTTCTTTAGATTCAGTTTCAGTTTTTATCAAAAATCAGTTTGAGTTTTTTAGATAGCACTTATATTCAACTCATCTAATAAATCATAACTTTATCTTGTTTGCTCTTTTTGTTTTCATCAGGAATATATATATATATATATATGTGTGTGTGTGTGTGTGTGAAATGTGTTTTTTTTTAGCTGGAATTTAAAATTAAGGGAGACTAGGATGGTCCCATTTCGGCCTTGTTCTGGCCTCATCAGCTAGCCATACCCTTCCTTACTAGGATTCGATCCAGTGGACTCTGCCTTGTAAGGCAGAGAATTAGCAGTTGAGCTATCAGATCAGATCCCTTCCAGCTCTGTACCAGGGAGGGGCTATATGTTCTTTTATGTCGGATCACCCTGATATATTGAAGGAACGTCACAGCTCCTTTTTGCCTCTAGGCCCAACACAGGACCATTTCAAGGCAGTTAATTTATTTATAGCCGACAACTATATTCTGTATGTGTCAAATGTTTTTTTTTTTAGCTGGAATTTTAAAATTAAGGGAGACTAGGATGGTCCCATTTCGGCCTTGTTCTGGCCTCATCAGCTAGCCACATCCTTCCTTACTGGGATTCGATCCGGTGGACTCTGCCTTGTAAGGCAGAGAATTAGCAGTTGAGCTATCAGATCAGATATATATGACGGTCTTGGTATATTCGAATATACCAAGACTGTCATACCTGTACCCGTGAAAATCTACGAAAGCATATACAGTAATACCTCATGATACGAACTTAATTGGTGTAAGGAGGAGGTTCGTAAGACGAAAGGTTCATAAGACGAAACATTGTTTCCCATAGGAAACAATGTAAAGTCAATTAATCCGTGCAACCAAAAAAACCACCGCAAAAAAACGGCTTTCGGCGACTGCTGGGAAGCCGCGCAGCTGTTTTAAAAGGTGACAGCCGGCCTGGGGGGCTTCCCAGCACCCCCCGAACCCGGGTTCGGGGTTCAGGGGTGCTGGCAAGCCCCCCAGGCCAGCTGCGACCTTTTAAAACACCCACGCCGCTTCCCAGCTGTCTCCTGAAGCCGAACGCTAAAGCCGAACTTCCGCGTTCGGCTTCGGGAGACAGCTGGGAAGCGGTGCGGGTGTTTTAAAAGGTCGCAGCCGGCCTGGGGGGGCTTCCCAGCAACCTCCCGAACCGAACCCGGGGTTCAGCAAAATTTTGCCTCTTCTTACGAACTTTGTTCGAGTTACGAACCGGCGTTTGGGAGGCTTCTGGGAAGCCCCGCCGCCCGGCTGTCACCTTTTAAAACAGCTGCGCGGCTTCCCAGCAGTCTCCGAACGCTGGTTTGTAACTCGAAAAAAGTTCGTAAGAAGAGGCAAAATTTTTCTGAACCCCGGGTTCGTATCACGAGTTGTTCGTAAGACGAGGGGTTCGTATCTTGAGGTACCACTGTATATATAATATATTTACATGTTTGTATTGTAATTAGCAAGGATTTTTCCTTTTTTTGAACCAGTGATAGAGTAAATTCCAACAATCATAAAATTGTGAGTCTTCTTTGCCTTTAATTTTTAGGGTCAGTTTAGACATTTCTGCACATTGAGTTATTTTTTCTAATACCGATTCATCTTGGGGGATTTCTGTTTTTTTCCATGTTTGAGCAAAAGCTAGTCTTGCTGCGGTGGTAATATGAATACAGTGATCCCTCGGTTAGCGCGGGGGTTACGTTCCAAGACCTCCCGCGCTAACCGATTTCCGCGTTATACTGGATGCGGAAGTAAAAACACCATCTGCGCATGCGCGCCCTTTGTTCCATGGCTGCACATGCGCAGAAGGTGGAGCGACGCAAGTTCGGAGGCTGGCAATGCAATGGTGATTTTTCCGGGCTCCTTGCCGCTACCCCCCGCCCGCCCGATTCGCCCCGCTCACCGGCTTTCTTGGGGCAGCGCTGGCGGCAATGGCAACCCTCCCTCCTTCCCTTCTCTCCTTCCTCTCACCGGCTTTCTTGGGGCAGCGCTGGCGGCAATGGCAACCCTCCCTCCTTCCCTTCTCTCCTTCCTCTCACCGGCTTTCTTGGGGCAGCGCTGGCGGCAATGGCAACCCTCCCTCCTTCCCTTCTCTCCTTCCTCTCACCGGCTTTCTTGGGGCAGCGCTGGCGGCAATGGCAACCCTCCCTCCTTCCCTTCTCTCCCTCCCTCCTTCCTTCCTCTCACCGGCTTTCTTGGGGCAGCGCTGGCGGCAATGGCAACCCTCCCTCCTTCCCTTCTCTCCTTCCCTCCTTCCTTCCTCTCACCGGCTTTCTTGGGGCAGCGCTGGCAGCAATGGCAACCCTCCCTCCTTCCCTTCTCTCCTTCCCTCCTTCCTTCCCTCCCTCCTTCCCTCCTTCCCTTCTCTCCCTCCCTCCTTCCCTTCTCTCCCTCCCTCCTTCCCTCCCTTCTCTCCCTCCCTCCTTCCCTCCCTTCTCTCCCTCCCTTCTCTCCCTCCTTTCTCAAAAAGCACTTAAACTGTAACTGTACTGTACTGTGTAATGACAGAATAAAACCCCCCAGCCCTCACCTGTGTTTGAATTTCATTCATTCACTCAGTCATTCATTCATTCATTCATTCTTCTGTACAGACTGTGTGCCACTCAGTCCCAACACTTTTAACCCATAAATTACCATTTCCCATCCCCTTAATTACCATTACTGTACACATTGAATAAGACTCTTAAGTTATGAACAATAACATATTTATTTACATTTTTTGGGGTGGGGTGGGGGTTAGCATAACTGGGATAACTAGGGATCTTCTTCTATCACCATTTCTACAATGGACGCTGCAGGTGATGGTGTGACAGACCTCTTGGTTTTTGTGACAAACATGGTCATGGACAGTTGTTGGCGCCGTTTCTTTTTCTGGGCTAACATGGATCTGTATGGTGCAAAGATGTTGTCAAGGGAGGCGTTAAACTGTATAGA
Source organism: Erythrolamprus reginae (assembly GCF_031021105.1). Lineage (NCBI taxonomy): Eukaryota > Metazoa > Chordata > Lepidosauria > Squamata > Dipsadidae > Erythrolamprus > Erythrolamprus reginae. The sequence goes on along the minus strand of NC_091959.1, from coordinate 27,228,321 downwards.
GCGAGTCATGTTGGGATCCCAAAGTTCCACCATGCGTTGTACATTTGAAGTAGCTCTGTTCAGTTCTGCAAGCCGCTCAAGCGTTAGGCCAACATCTTCTTCTTCCTCAGCTTGTTCAGCTTCCGCTTCCTCCTCTTCTTCACTCGCTGACCTGGTCAGCTCCTCCAGATCTTTGTCTGTCAGCGGTAGGCCATGCTCATCAAGCAAACCATTGACTTCCTCTGGTGTCATGTCAACGAAGCCTTCTCCACCCAGTGCCTGTGCCAGCTTCACAGAGGTCTGGACTGCAGCATCTTGGATTTCTTCGGGAGCAAATCCCTTGTAATCATGCACCACTTCTGGCCACAATTTCCTCCAGCAGGCATTCATTGTCTGTGTCTTCATATCCATCAAGGCATTCTGAATGTTCTTCAGACAAGATGCAATTGTGTACTGACGCCAGTAGGCCTTCAATGTGAAGTTGTCATCAGCAACTTCACATTCCCTCCTTCCTTCCTTCCCTCCTTCCCTCCCCTCCTTCCCTTCTCTCCCTCCCTCCCTCCTTCTCTCCCTCCTTCCCTCCTTCCTTCCTTCCCTCCTTCCCTCCCCTCCTTCCCTTCTCTCCCTCCCTCCCTCCCTCCTTCCCTCCTTCCTTCCCTCCTTCCCTGCTCCTTCCTTAAAAAACACTTAAATACAGTATCTAATGACAGAATAAAAAACCCCAGCCCTTACCTGCGTTTCCCTCATCTGCATCGCCTTCTTCTGTGTCTTCAAGACGGTTGTACAATTGTTGTGCCTTGGTCCTTATAGTGTTGGTATCCAAAGCAATGCTCTTTTTGCGGCAGTCTTGTACCCACAGGGACAAAGCAGCTTCCATCTTCATAAGCCGTTTGTTTCTAGGCGTCACCATTCTTTTTGCAGCCTTGTTGAATGCCATCAGAGAACTTTGCCTTATCTTTTTCTCGTCGTCCCGAATGGTTCGCACACTCGATTCGTTGATCCCATACTGCCGACCAACATCTGCATAAGAGCGTCCCCCTTTCAGCATGTCCAAAATGTCAATTTTCTCTTTAATTGTGAGTATCCTCCTGGTCTTTTTAGCGTCGCCGCCTGCACTCCGTGCACAACATTTAGGAGGCATCTTCCAACAAGTCTGAACAAGTTCCAACAGTTGCAAAGCTTTTTTTTGCGTTTGCAACGATTGGTCGAGATTTTGGCCAATCAGCAATCAGTATGACGTCATCGGGCGGGAAAAACCGTGGTGTAGGAAAAAAAACGCGGACTTATTTTTTAATTAATATTTTTTGAAAAACCGCGTTGCAGCGTTTCGCGCTAATCGAGAACGCGCAAATCGAGGGATCACTGTAATCAGATAAGTGTGGTTTTGGTTAAGATGTTGGTGTATAATCCCTAATAGGAAACATTCTGGATTTTTTTCTATGGTTATCTCTAGAATTTCATCGATCCAGAACCCGATTTTTTTCCAATAGATCTGGGCTTTTTCACACTGCCACCATGCATGGTAGTATGATCCATACTCTTTTTGATACTTCCAGCAAAGGGGTGATAATTTTTTATTGATTTTTGTAGTTTAGCTGGTGTAATAAGCCATCTGTAAAACATTTTGATTAAGTTTTCTTTGTAGTATGCTGCTATAGTTAATCTGTAATTCCTACTCCATAGCAATTGCCATTCTTCCATTTTTATCTTTGATTTGCAAGTATTCCCACCATTCTGTGTTGAAACCCTCTTCTGCCATTTCTTGTCTTTTTTTTATTTCTCCGTTTTTTAAAATTATATTTTTATATCTAATCATACTACTTTTTTTTTAAGATTCGGGTGGACGAGAGCCTCTAGTGGTGCATACCAAGTTAGTACGCCCTTGCAGAATTGATTTTTAATTTTTAGCCAGGTTGTAAGCAAAGATTTTCTTATAAGATGGTTTTTAAAATATTTGTGGATTGGTAATTTACTTTCCCATAAATAGAAGTACCAACTATGTCGGAGGTCATGTCCTTCTTAAGTAAGTAAACCTTTATTGGATAGCTGTATCCAGTCTTGTATCCAAGCAAGAGATGAGGCATAGTAATAGTCTTCCCAATTTGGTTTTGCCAATCCTCCGTCCCCTTTTTTTATCTAACATGTATTTTAAGCGTATCCTGGGATGTTTATTTTGCCAGATAAATTTGTTTGTTAAATTTTTAATTTTTTTGAAGAAATCCTTTGTTAAATAGATGGTTATGGTTTGGAAAAGGAAGTTTATTTTTGGGAGAATGTTCATTTTAATTGTTGCAATTCTTCCGAGAAAAGAAATTTGCAATTTATCCCATTTCTTTAAATCTTTTTAAATTTTACTTATCAAGTTATCATAATTATCCTCTTTCAGGGTTGAGACCTTTGCCGTTATGTTAATTCCTAAATATTTGATTTTTTTAGTTATTTGTAGGTTTAATTTTTGGCAAGGTTTGTTTTTTGCGAATTGTTCAAATTTTTAACTATCATTTTTGTTTTGGTTTTGTTAATTTTTAAACCTGCCACTTTGCCAAATTCTTCCAGTACTTTTAAAAGATTTGGTCCTGATTCTATCGGGTCTTCTAATATAAACACTAGATCATTGACGAAGGCCTGAGTTTATAGATTTCATTTTTACATCTTAATCCAGTTATTTCTTCTTTGTTTCTAATTATTCTGGTTAAGACTTCTAAAGTTAAGATAAAAAGGAGGGGTGATAATGGACAACCTTATCTTGTACCTTTTTGAATGTTAATTTTTGTTGAAGCATCGTCGTTTATAATAATATGTGCAAATTGTTCTGAATAAATTACTTTAATTGCATTTATAAAATTTGTACCAAAGTCCATAAATTGAGCATTGACTCACCTGATACGCTCTTTATCTTGGTAGAGGAGTGAACCACAAAGCATTATCGAACGCCTTCTGTGCATCTAAAAAGATTAGGGCTATTTGTTTTTCACTGTGCAATTCATAATATTCCAGAATATTTAGGATAATTCTTATATTGTTTTTTGTCTACCTGAAATCCGTTCTGATCTGAATGGATAAATTGATTTAAATATATTTTAAGCCTGCTGGCAAGGAAAGAACTAAAAATTTTGTAGTCCGAATTTAAAAGAGAGATGGGACGATAGTTAGCAATATCGTTTGGATCAGTATCTTTTTTTGCTATTAATGCTAGATTAGCATCTTTCCATGAAGGTAGAATTTTCCCTTCCTCCAGAACTTCATTAAAAAGCTCTAGAAGAGATTCTACAGCTTCTTTTGGAAGAACTTTATACAATTCGTTCGGGAGACCATCAGGGCCAGGGGCTTTGTTATTCTTTAGCCTTTTAATTGATTCTTCTAATTCTGTCATAGTAATCTTGTTATTTAAAAGCATGTTAGTTTCCATAGAGATTTTTGGTAGATTTGCTCATGTAAATATGTCCTGGATCATTAGGTCCTGCATCTCATCTTTGAAGTCTTGGTTTTCATATAATTGGGTATAGAAATCATTTGCAATCTGTTTTCCCCCCCTCCAAATCATGGCAAATCTCTCCTTCCGATTTAAGGCAGTTAATCATTTTTTTTTCTTTTTGACATTTAAGCTTATTTGCTAGCCATTTGCTGGGTTTATTTGCATTATCGCCCAGTCTCCAACCTTCCCTTTATGGGGAAGGTTGTTGAGAAGGTGGTGGCACTCCAGCTCCAACGGTCCTTGGAAGAAGCCGATTATCTAAGTCCCCAGCAGGCGGGTTTCAGACCCGGTTACAGCACGGAAACTGCTTTGGTCGCGTTGATGGATGATCTCTGGCGGGCCCGCGACAGGAGTTTATCCTCTGTCCTGGTGCTCCTTGACCTCTCAGCGGCTTTCGATACCATCGACCATGGTATCCTTCTGCACCAGCTGGAGGGGTTGGGAGTGGGGGGCACTGTTCTTCAGTGGTTCTCCTCCTACCTCTCTGGCCGGTCGCAGTCGGTGTTAGTGGGGGGTCAGAGGTCGACTCCGAGGTCTCTCCCTTGTGGGGTGCCTCAGGGGTCGGTCCTCTCCCCCCTGCTATTTAATATCTACATGAAACCGCTGGGTGAGATCATCCGAGGGCATGGGGTGAGGTATCATCAGTACACTGATGATACCCAGCTTTACATCTCCACCCCATGTCCAGTCAACGAAGCAGCGGAAGTGATGTGCCGGTGTCTGGAGGCTGTTGGGTCCTGGATGGATGTCAACAGACTCAAACTCAACCCGGATAAGATGGAGTGGCTGTGGGTCCTGCCTCCCAAGGACAATTCCATCTGTCCGTCCATTACCCTGGGGGGAATTATTGACCCCCTCGGAGAGGGTCCGCAACTTGGGCGTCCTCCTCGATCCACAGCTCACATTAGAGAACCATCTTTCAGCTGTGGCGAGGGGGGCGTTTGCCCAGGTTCGCCTGGTGCACCAGTTGCGGCCCTATCTGGGCCGGGACTCATTGCTCACAGTCACTCATGCCCTCATCACCTCGAGGTTCGACTACTGTAACACTCTCTACATGGGGCTACCTTTGAAGAATATTCGGAAACTTCAGATCGTGCAGAATGCAGCTGCGAGAGCAGTCATGCGCTTACCTAGGTATGCCCATGTTTCACCATCACTCCGCAGTCTGCATTGGTTTTCAATCAATTTCCGGTCACAATTCAAAGTGTTGGTTATGACCTTTAAAGCCCTTCATGGCATTGGACCAGAATACCTCCAAGACCGCCTCCTGCCACACAAATCCCAGCGACCGATTAGGTCACACAGAGTGAGCCTTCTCCGGGTCCCGCCAACTAAACAATGTCGGTTGGCGGGCCCCAGGGGAAGAGCCTTCTCTGTGGTGGCCCCGACTCTCTGGAACCAACTCCCCCCAGAGATTAGAACTGCCCCTACTCTCCCTGCCTTCCGTAAAGTTCTTAAAACCCACCTTTGCCGTCAGGCATGGGGGAATTGAAACATCTCCCCCGGGCATATATAATTTATGCATAGTATGCTTGTGTGTGTGTTTGTTAGTATATTGGGGTTCTCTTTTAAACTTTTTTAAATATTTAAATTATTTGGATTTGTTCGATTTGTTTATGCCTTGTTGTGAGCCGCCCTGAGTCCGCGGAGAGGGGCGGCATACAAATCTAAATAATAAATAAATAAATAAATTATCAAAATAGTATTGTTTACTGTTTTTAATCTGTTGAGCAAGTTTATAATTTTCAATCAGATTTAGCTTGTGTTTAATTAAAAGCATCTGATGCTTTAATTCAGAATTTTGTGGCTGCTTTTGGAGTTCCCCTTCAGTTTTCTTATAATCTTCTTCTTCCAATTTTTCTATTTCTATGTTCTTCTTTTTGTTTTCTTTGGCCATACAGGATATTGCTATACCTCTGATTACTGCTTTGGATGTATCCCATACATTTTTAAGATTAGTATGTTCTTTAATATTTTCTTGAAAATAAAATTTTAGTTCTTTTCCTAGTTTTTGTTTAAAAGATTCTTGATTTAAAATTGATTTTTTTACATGTGCATCTACTTAGCGGCTTTTTACCTTTCCAGACTAGTTTCAGGGCGTTGTGGTCTGAGGCTAAATTTGTTTCAATCTCTACATTAGCTATTTGAGTATTTATTTCTGTTGAGGACCAGAACATATCTAACCTTGACCAAGATTTTTGACTATTTGAGTAATAAGTAATTTTTTTAGTTTGGGGATTCCTCTCTCTTTTAGTTTAAATTCTTTAGTTATTTCAAAAAAAGCTTTTGGTAAGGTTTTTTTCTTTTGTTTTTGGAGACCTCCATTTTTATAATCGTATTCTCTGTTAACTATTCCATTGAAATCTCCCATGAGACATAAATTTTCATTTGGGAATTCCCTAATTTTATTGTGTAGTTCTTTATATAATTTTTCTTGGGCTTTATTAGGGGCGTCTTGATTTTTTTGGATTTCTAGAATTAATATCCTTCCCTCTAAATCTTTATATTTAAGACTTGCCTTGATATTTGTATTTATGTAAAAAATTACTCCTCTTTTTTTTCATATGCAAGTGAAGCAAATAGATTGCCCAGGTTTCTTTATTTAGAAGGTGTTTAAATTTTTCTCTGATGTGAACCTCTTGAAGAGCAATAATATCTGAATTGTTTTTAATTAGTTTATTAAGAAATTTCTTTCTTTTTTTTTGGAGCGTTTAACCTGTTAACATTTACCGAATATATTTCCATCCCGTAGATGGTATCTACGGGGAGGTTTTACTTGTACTTAGGCCTAGTTGCTCTAGTACTTCTTGGTTCTTTAGGCTCTGCTTCTCTTATCTTGTCCACAATCTCTTGTTATCGCTTCCGTTCCTGATCATCTATTATATCTAGCTGTCTTGTTCCATCTCTAGTATTGTCTAGACTTTTGTTTTCCTGAGGAGGTTCTTTATTAAAGTTTTGCTCAAAAAAATCTTCCGCTTTAGCTATGGTATCTATTTTTATTCTTTTCTCTTGCCATGTCACCAAGATACTAACCATCTAAAATTGATATTGTGTCTGGTTAGTGTTGTGGTGAGCTCTGGCCCAGCTCCTGCCCCAAGGACTGTGGATGTGGGGGAGACATCCACATGCTGCAGGCCTGTTTTGCCCCCGGTGGAATCTGTTGATGAAGGCTCCTCTGACCAAGAAGACATGAGTGACAGGGAGGAGGAGAGTGTGGCAGACAGCTCAGAAGGAGATCAATTATCTAGCTCCTCCTTGGATTCAGAACAAGAGTTAATGATACAGCCATGCATGCAGAGAGCGATGCATAGGCAACAACAACTGAGAGATTATTATCAAAGAAAATGAGGCCACCTGTGGTTGGGTGGGGCTGTGGTAATTAGTGAGGCTACTATAAATAGCAGCCTGTGGGTTTGGCCATTGTGGAGGATTATCTGATCGTTGTGTTTCGTGACTGCTTTACTGACTTTTGTGTGCTGATTTTTCCCCGCTTTGAAACTAAACCAGGGCAAAGTGTGTTTCACTTTGTGAAAGAAGAAGGACTGTGAATTGCCTCACAGCTGCAAGCTAAGTATCACAGAACTGATAAGGGACTTGTACAAATTACCAGTTTGTTTGGAGACGAGTGCTCTTTACTATACCAAAAGAAGGCTTGGTTTAAGTGAATTTTCATTATAAAGAACATTGTTTTGAATTTTCAAATGTGTGTGTGTCTGAAATTTGTACCTGTGAATTTTTGGGAGGATTCTACCAGATAGCCCGACAGAACAGTTAGTTTGGAAGTCAAGAAGGAGTATGGCTTGTGCAGGTCTCTAATTTTTTTAGGTACCTGTTTCAAAATTATTAGTTGCCTCCCTTTATGTTCTATGGGATCTTCCCTAGCTCTATGGAGTATTTCATCTCGTACAGACTTTTTTGACAAGTTTGACGTGGACCTCTTTGGGCAAGTTGTGGCGTCTTGCATAATTAGTGTTAATGTGGTATACTTCGTCAAGCTCGTTTAGCATGACCTCTTTCTCTGTACCTAACGCTTTAGAAAGAATATCAGCCAAAAAGCAGAAAAAGTGATTTGCTTTTTCAGCTTCTATCTGGATCATTGACAGTTCCAGCTCTTTATTTGCCTGCATTAGACTCTTATTCATTTCTTCTAAATTTCTATGATCCTGAACTATTCTGTCCTCTAACTTGAATTTTTTTGCTTGTGTTTTAAAATTTGCTGTTGGAAAATTTTGTGTTTCTTGTCCATATTTTGAATTCTTTCTTTTAGCTCGCTTGTGTCATTCTTAACCTCTCCTAGTTCTTTTTTAATATCGTCATGATTTTTGGACATCATTTCTTGCATTTGTAACATCATGGTCTGTAGGTCTTTAAAAGAGTTTGATCCTTCCCTGGGAAGCATATCATCGAGAGATCTCTGAGAGGAGGGGCTTGGGATGGCAGAGGTAGACTGATTGATTGGTCTTCTCCCCGATCCGAGTCTGGTAAGATTGGAAAGACTCATTATTTTTATGATGTCCCACCAAGACTCCCACTTAGTAACAACTTTTTTAGTTCCTTCCACTCTTAATAGTGTTAAGCTTAATTCAGACCAAGTAGATTTTAATATTCTTATCTTTTCCCTCTTTATCTACTTAATTTTTCCCTGCTAATGTGATTTTCCTTACTAAAATCTATCTAAGTATTATAAGATAAATCTATATTGTCAATACAGCATTCCTTCAGAGATACGAAGAATTCAATTATTGCAATGAACAATTATAGAAATACTTAATATATATAATCAATTAATTATGGTTCTTCAAATATGTGAGATTGCAATTCTTCAAAAGTACAAAACCCGGTTTTGAAACATTACCAGAAATAGAAGGGAGAAAAAGTAATATTAATCATAATAAAAAGAGAACAACTGACTGGCAAATGATCAAGTATAGATAGTTCACAGCAATAGTATTGTTATCATTTCAAGGTAAGTAAGTAAATCAAATCATAAATCTTAATAATCTTAATAATTTTATATATTCAAGTAATAGCAGAAAAAGATATTAAAGGTAGTATTAGCCTATGTAAACATGTAATTATGAGTATAACTAAATATGAATTTAACTTAATTAACTAGGTGAAAAATAGAAGTGAAAATATTTATATAATACGATACAGTTAATTACTATTATTTAGCTCAATTAAATTCATTCAGAGTTGTAAAATAATTATCATCACTAGCTAGAAATTTTGAAAAGCATAAAAATCTTATTTATTTATATAGTAAATAATTATTTAGTACTAATTAATTTATTGCTTCTAGATGCTTATATATTTTAAAGGTATTTCATTAAGCAAAAAAGAAAAGAAATATTTCATTAGACAAAAGAAAAGGAGAAGAAATCTAGTATTAGAAAGTATATAGTTACTATGATTGGTATTTGTCACAGATTTTTCACATTTCAGTTCATCGATTCTTTTGAGATACAATAAAAAGTTTTATTAAAGATGAGTTGATAGAAGGTAGGGCTTTCCTCTGGCTATCCTGAAATCGTTAACATGGTCACAGAGAGGATTTGATGTGTGTGTGTGTGTGTATATATATATATATATATATATATATATATATATATATATATATATATATATATATATATATGTGTGTGTGTTTTTTCTTTTTTAAGTCTGCTTCTTTAAATGAGCACAGTTTGAATCAGTTTATTTAAACAAGCACAGTTGTCACAGTCAATGTTCGAGAGATTAATCCAAGATACTTATTAAGTTCTAGTAGATAATTCAGAGGAAAGAAAAAAAAAACCTAGAAGGATGTTAATTATTGTTCAGAGATTTTGCAATCCGACAAGTTGAATTTTATGTTCTTGCTTCTGATGAAATTAGCTAAATTGAGAATGGAGACCTAAATATAAACTTCCATTTGCGTTGGTCTTTTAGAAAACCACCAGCTCTGAGGAGAACCAATAGCGTTCGCAAATTTCCGTTAGTCACTTCCTCAGCTTTTGTGGTGTACTTGAAAATAAGGGCCCAATAAACGACCCAATAAGCAGTAAGCAACCTGATAGACTTATTGGTTGGAATTATCCCCTCTTTTCCTTTACTTTGGGAGGATAAACCGAAAATCGTTATATGCCGATAGATCACTTTTTAAGGTAATATAATTTCTCTTGATTATAAGTGTCTCACTGCTGGGGGAGTGGGGAGGATGACAGCTCCCACCCTCCTTCTCGCTTCTCGAAGCTTTGGTTTATAAATCCGCCAATTGGTTATAGCCCCCAGATACTCACCACCAGAATCACGAACAGAAGTAAAGAAAAAAATCAAGTCCTGATGAGTATTTTACACTTCTCCGTTCTGTACAATTGCCTCGCCAGTATAAGTTTAGTATTCTCCAGCCGGGAGTACCTCAGGCCGCCATGTTGCTCCTGATTTTAAGTGCACGATCTTCTTTCGGGAAATCCCTGATCCCCGTCTCGGGCCGCCGCCCGAAAAGAAAACCAGCTAACAGGGCTCCCCACACGTCAGATACCTCCCCATGTATTCTGTGGTCGAAGAAGGATCGATCGAACACCTCAAAAGTGGAGGAATAACCTGAGTTCTGCTCCTCACCGTCCACTCAGCTCCACGGCTGGCTCCGCTCCCACGTGAGGAAAGAGCCTTTTCTGTGGGGGCTCCAGGCTTCTGGAATCAGCTCCCCCCAGAGATTTGCACTGCCCCCACCCTTGCACAAGAGTTTGAAGCAGCGGTCCCCAAACTACGGCCCGCGGGCCGGATGCGGCCCGCTGAGGCTATTTACCCGGCCCGCAGCAGCGTACAAGATTTTACCATATATAATATACTAAGTTCCCGAATCTCCCCTCCACTCTGCTGCTGAGCGTCTGGCGGCAGCAAGGAAGAGGAAAGCCAGGGGGTGGGGAGGAAAGCACCCTATGGCAGAGCAGCAACAGTTCCTCTGAGAAAGAAATTAGCCAATTGCTTTCCTCCCTGCCCCCTGGCTTTCCGCCTCCTCCTCCTCCAGACGCTCAGCTGCAGACCGTCTTGGTCCCTCCAGTGCCGCTTTTTTGCTTTTTTTTTTTTTTGCACCGGTGAGGTTTGCGCGCGTTTGGGCACTTTTGGTGTTGGGGGGTCTGCTGCGGAGAGGGAGAGAGAGAAAGAGGGAGACATAGAAAGGGACTGAGAGAGAAAAATAAAGCAAGAAAGAGAGGGAGAGAGAGATCGGGAGAGTGCTGCTTTTTTGCTTCTTTGCTGCCCCGCAGGGAGCCTGGAAGCCCTGCAAGAGCGTCTGGAGGGGGCAGTAAACAAGCCATCATGACCCCCGCGCACTAAATTGTTAACGGCCACAATGTCCCGGCCAGGCGACGGGGAGGCCCTCCCTATGGTTGCCCGCCGCCCAGGCCCCGCGCTTGGAGCCCGGGGCGACGGGCCTAGCCTCGGCTTACTTGGCCCCGGCGCGGCCGAAGCGTGGGGCAGAGTAGGCGGCGGCGGCTGCTTCAAGGCCCGCCCCCGAGCTGAACTTCCTTTGGCTTCCTTCGGGGCAAAGCTGCAAAGCTCACCTGCCACCTCGAAGGAAGCCAAAGGAAGCTCAGCTCAACGAGGACCAGCTCTTGGTCCCTTGAAGCTACCACCGCCGCCCACTGCGGAGATCCCTTCGCCCGAACGGAGGCGGCGGCGGGTTCAAGGGACCAAGAGCCGGTCCTTTTCGGAGCTGCGTTGCTTGAGGAGATCCCTTCGCCCGGAGGCTGAGGCTGCAACAATTCAGCGCCGAGAAAGACCGGCTCTTGGTCCTTTGAGCCCGCCGCCTCTGTTTGGGTGAAGGGATCTCCGCAGTGGGCGGCGGAGGTGGCAGCTTCAAGGGACCAACAGCCGGTCCTCGTTGAGCTGAGCTTCTTTTGGCTTCCTTCGAGGCAGCAGGTGAACTTTGCAGCTTTTGCCTCGAAGGAAGCCAAAGGAAGCTCAGCTCGGGGGCGGTCCTGAAGCAGCCGTCGCCACCTACTCCGCCCCGCGCTTCGGCCGCACCGTGAGCTCTGGTGGGCGCGGGGCAGCAGGGCAAGCCACGAAGGTGGCGCAGCGTGGGTCAAGCGGGAGGGCACAGCAGTAGTCGTAAGGCGGCGGTGGGGCGGTTGGCTGCAAGGCACCGGCGGCGGCGGCTTGATGTGTTGCAGGACGCCGTACATTGCTGGCGCTGCCCCGTGCCCATGCCCAGCGCAGCGCCAGCAATGTACTACGACCCGACGTCGGTGCCACCGTCTTGGGAGCTTCTGCTTGCAGCCGACTGCCCCGCGGCGTGTTGCAGGGCAGAAAAAAAAAGAAGAGAGGAAGGAAGAGAGAAGAAAAGGAGAGAGAGAGAGAGAAAGAAAGCAAGAGAGAGAGGGAGAGAAAACAAGTGAGGGGGAGGGAATGTGAGAGAGAAAAAGAGAAAAACGAGAAAATGATGGAGGGAAAGAACGAGGGAGAGGGAAATAAAACAAATGAGAAAGAAGGAAAAAAAGGGAGAGGGAAGAGAGAAGTGGGAAGGAGGGAGGGAGGGAAAGAAGGAGAAATGGCAGGAAAAGGAAGGAAGGAAGGAAGAAGAAATGGAGGGAACAAGGAAGGAAGGAAGAATGAAATGAATGGAAGGGCGGAGGAAGGAAAGACTTTGGGGGGGGGGGTGTACATTTTTTAAAATTTTTCTCTCAACATACATTTAAACAATACAATGTACCATCTAATTTTCCCTGAATAAAATGCGGTATTTTGTCAGTAACTAATATCAATCATCAAAAAAGTTGCAAAAGTTTTTTTTCTAATGTTGTCATCCAGGTACATACTTTTCTTTTAATTAAATTCCCTTCTTAATGTTCCTTCAAAAAGTACAACACCAATTATATTTCTAACTTATTAATCATTATGCCAAAGTGCTTCCTTCTTTATATATTTTTCTATAAATATTTTTATACATTTTTCTATAAACCAATAAAACCTTGTATAGCCAATCAGATGTTAACAAAAGAAAATTAAAAACAAAACATAAACATGTATGAATTTCAGACTTCTTCCCTCCCTCTAAATAGTACATTCCCATTTTTTTAAATGTTAAAATAAGGTATGTGCAGTGTGCAGAGGGATTTGTTCATAGTTTTTTTTTATAGTCCGACCCTCCAACAGTCTGAGGGACAGTGAACTGGCCCCCTGTGTAAAATGTTTGGGGACCCCTGGTCTGAAGACTCATTTATGCCACCAAGCTTGGGGCCATTAGACTCGAGTCGCCTGGCTGACGAATGTAATGTATGCTTGTGTAAATGGGAATGATTGGCTTTTAATGTTACAGGGGTTTTAGATTAATTAGTTTTTAAATTAATTGAATTGGGATGTCTACATTGTTCCTTTTACATGTTGTAAGCTGCCCTGAGTCTTCAGAGAGTGGCGGCATATAAATCCAATCAATCAATCAAATCAATCAATGAATTAATCAATCAATAGCACTAAATGTGATAAATAAGAGCTTAATGAAATAATTCCTAATGTCCAACTGAAGTCAAAGCAAAAGAAGAACATCATGGTTTCAAAACTCAACAGTGCTTTTTTGTGTGGCTGTTGATAAAAATAGGATTGCCAACATGATCACCAACATCCAATGATGGCAGAAGTACTGACTTTCACCTCATCACCAAGTGACTCTGGGGTGTTTCTTCAGATGACCGTACGATGTTGGGCATAATTCTCAGCAGGCAGGATCTTGAACTTATTGCTTTGGCGTGTCTCAGTCAAAAGCTTGGCCCCGGTCTTGAAGAAAAGCTAATGTTCTGTGATATGTCCATTAATCGAAACAAGAACAGCAACGTATGAAATGAGAAACTATTGATGATGTATCAATTTTTTAAGCTTAAAAAATATCACATTTTCTCCCCTGCCCTCTCTCCCTCTCTTTTAGAGCTGCACACAATCTGCTAAATTAATTCTCAGGTGTAAGCTTTAAATAAAGACATCCTTTAGGAGTTGGAAAGCTTAAGAGCGCGAGGAATAAAGTGGCAAAGGGCATCTTTTAAGAATGCCAGAAAAGGTTTTGTAACAAATTAAGCTTCGGATGAAACAGATTGTTGTTTCAGGCCATTATTATGCATGGTTATGAAACACTAGTATGCATTAATAATAAAGATCAGTGGAGCCTTCTAGGGGGAAAAGGAGCATTTCTTTAATTAACTTAAATTTTTCATCAAATTGATTGAAAAGCTCTCATCCTCCCGTACTTTCATGTAGCTTTAAATTTTTCTGCTGCAGGCTCAGAGTGTTTTTATCTCAAATGTGTTCTGCTTTTGAAAAAGTCTTCAATCTTTGGAATTGGGGAAATATATAAAAGTAAGAAGCTGGGGCATGAAATGGGGAAGAGCAGGAACTACTTTGAAGCCACATTTTTTTACAATAAAAAACCCATGAAAACCATGTTTATTTCCCAATCAAAATTCTCTCCCCCTCCATTCCATTCCCTTTAAAGCTGAAGCATTTCTTCACAAATCATTCCAATTTTCACAAAGTTCATCTTTCCACTTACATTTGGAGGGCTTTAAAGAAAAGTCTGGAGAGCCACTTGTCTGAAATGCTATAGGATCTCCTGTTTGCACAGATAGACTAGAAGACCTCCAAGGTCCCTTCTAACTTTGTTACGCTGCTTCTGTTAAAAATTTGGTGGACAAGGTTGCCTTTGTGAAGGTTAAATATTGATCTTTCAGATGGGTTTTTGACTCCCTCACTCTTATCAGGCTTTCAACAGGAGCTTAGACTATTTGTCAGAAATAATGGAACAAAGTCAAGGACACAATGCGACCAATTGGATCCCATCTACTTAGTTTGGAGTAAGGACTAAGCAGGCTACCATCTTACTTTTCAAGTAGCAGAGTGTAATGAACTGGACCTACTCCACCCCTACTTCTGTTGTCCTGAAGTTAATTTTATTTTTGTTTTTTACCTACCCATATGTAATTTTGTTCAAATCTATTAAAAAAATATCTAATTTTATGGGTATAGTTTGGAAATTTTGGCAAAACATTCTGCCAGCATTCCAACAAACACCCCCAACAAAACTAGGCTCCGAGGCTAGAAGTTCCTCAGAATTCCAATTTATTAGAGATGCCATATTGGCAAAATCTGGGAAAACCCAAATCTGAAAGCTTCCAAGTTTTCTCCACCCAAATGAAAGTTCAAGCACCCACATGCCCATCACACCCTCCAATCAGGCACCATCCAGACTGAAGATGCTTCCCTGTCACTTCCTCACTGCTGCAGGGCACAATGGCCTTGACGTTCTGGAAAGAAGGTTACTTAGACTGCTACATATCACTTTCTCCAGTGATGGTGAACTTTTTTGGGTTCGCGTGCCAAGAGTGGGTGTGGGTGTGGTAGCATGCTCACATGTGCCCATGCTTTTCCTTCCCTCCCCCACACCCCCTCGCACTGCCCCCTTGCATGTGCACAATTCCTCCCATCTCCGCGCATGCCTTACTGAAGCCTGGGATGGGGGGAAAATGGCCAAACGGGCAAATCGGACGTTTGGAAAAAGTGACTTCCAGTTTGCCTGTTTTCCCTTTTTTTGCACTCCGGGGCTTCAGGAAGCTTCCCTGAACCGTCTGGAGTGCAAAAAACAGCACAATGGGCAAACCAGAAGTGAATTTTCTGATCTTCCGGTTTGTCTGTTGGGTGTTTTTTTGCACTCTGAGGCTTCTGGGAAGCTTTCCTGAAGCATCCGGAGGGTGAAGCGGCTTTGCCCAAGGCCAAAAATCAACTGGCCCGTGTGCGCATACATGCTGGAGCTAACATAGGGCAACATATACTCTGCGTACCCTCTGATATGGCTCCCTGGGTGCCACCTGTGACATGCATTCCATAGGCTTTGTCATCACAGACCTACTCCATATAACACTCCCTCTCATTTTCCCACAGTTTAAAATGTGGCAGGCCTGAATACAAAACGGTAAAATATGGCCCCACAAATATTGGAAGATAGCTAGCCAAAAGTCATAAATTCTGTAAGTCATTTGTCTCCAGATGTCCAAGAACCTCAACACTTAGCATGTCTTTGTTGACTTGGGTGAGGACCAACTTTGGATGGTCAATGAACTACTGTAAGTCAAGGACTACAATTATCACCCAAGAATCTGATACTAGGATCAAAGACTAAAATGTCTAGATTCTAAGAATCTGAAATGGTTCTTGGATGTTGTGGGTTTTTAAAAAAATATTATTATATTGATGGTCTTTGACTGTAATAAAGGTCTATTATTATTATTATTATTATTATTATTATTATTATTATTATTATTATAATACAGCTATCATGTCATCCCTAGTCCGTCTCTTCATTAGACTAGACCAGTGGTCAGCAACCCGCAGCTCTGGAGTTGCATGTGGCTCTTTCATCCCTCTGCTGTGGCTCCCTGTCACTCAAAATATGCATCACAACAACCAATGTGCGACACCCACCGACACACAATTTATTAAGCTTTTCAACCCCTGGATGGATAACTATGGATAAATACAAGAAAAGTAACTATGGATAAATACAAGAAAAGAACAGTTTCTTTAGTTCAACTATATATGTTATAAGCCACTCAGGAAATAGTCAGGTATGGGAACTCTTTTATGGCTCCTGGTATTTTCTTTTCTGTGGGAAATGGGTCCAAATAGCTCTCTGAGTGTTTAAGTTTGCCGACCCCTGGACTAGACAATATCTAGTTCCCCACAACTTTAGTTCAGTATAGTAAGGCATCAGGCTACCAATTGGGAGATGGCTGTAGATCCTTGGGTCAGTCATACTCTGTCAGCCCATGAAAAGAAACAATAGCATTTTACTTCTGAAATCCTTGCCACAAAAATTTGGGGACATGTGCCAGCAGAGGCGGGGGATCAACACTGATTCAAAGGGACCCCTATCCCCCCACAAGAAAGAGGTTACGATGAGTTTTTGTAGGTTCTCCAGGGGGGGAAATTACAGTTCCACTAGATTTAACTATTTATATATATATATGAGGTCCCCAACCTTTTTTGCACCAGGGACTGGCTTTAAGCTAGACCAGTTTTCCATGGCCCGGTGGGGGGGGGGGGGCCTTTGGTCATATGGGTGTGGGGTTATGGAGGGGTGGAGCCAGGGCCGCCATCAGGAATTTTGGGGCCCCATACAGCCTAAGTGTCTGGGGGGCCTCCCCGCCATTTTAAAACTACTTTATTTTGCGACATACCAATTATGTATGAAATTTACCTTCTTTGGGGAGGGGTGAAAGGGGAGAGTAAGAGAGGAAGGAGTGAAAGAAGGGAATGAGGGAGGAAAGAAGGGAGGAAGGAAAAGGAAAGCAAGAAATGGAGGGAGGAAAGGAAGGAAAGAAAGAAAGAAAGAAAGAAAGAAAGAAAGAAAGAAAGGGGGAAGGGACAGGAACAGAGGAAGGAAGCAAGGAAACTTATGAAAGGGGAGAGTAAGAGAGGAAAGACTGAAGGAAGGGAGGGAGGAAAGAAGGTAGGAAGGAGAAAGAAAAGAAGAAATAGAGGAAGGGAAGGTAAAAGAGAGAAAGAAAAAGAGCAAGAAAGAAAGCAAGAAAGAAAGAATGAAAGAGAAATAAAAATAGAGAGGGGGAATGAAAGAAATGGAAGGAGGGAAGGAAGGAGAGAAAGCAAGAGAAAGAAAGCAAGAGAGAAAAAAGAATGAAAGAGCAAGAGAGCAAGAGAGCATAAGAAAGGAGAGAAAGAAAGAAAGAAAGAAAGAAAGAAAGGCAACTTCAAAGAAAGGCTCACTGAGCATCTCTCACTCTCTTTCTATCCCTCTTTCTTTCTCTCTCTTCCTTTCTATCTCTCCTCTTCCTTTATCTCCTCTCTCTCTCTCCCTCTCTTTCTCTCCCCCTCTCTCCCCCCTCTTTCCCTCTCTCCCTCTCTTGCTATCTCTCCCCCCTCTCCCTCTCTCTTTCTCTCTCTCCCTCTCTCTCTTTCTCCCCCCCTCTCTCCCTCTCTCTTTCTCCCTCTCTCTCTTTCTCTCTCTCCCCCCTCTCTCCATCTCTCTTTCTCCCTCTCCCTCTCTTTCTCTCTCTCTCCCCCTCTCTCCCTCTCTCTTTCTCTCTCTCCCTCTCTTGCTATCTCTTTCTCTCCCCCTCTCTCCCTCTCTCTTTCTCTCTCTCCCTCTCTTGCTATCTCTTTCTCTCTCTTTCTCCCCCCTCTCTCCCTCTCTCTTTTGCCCTCTCCCTCTCTTTCTCTCTCTCCCCCCCTCTCTCCCTCTCTCTTTCTCTCTCTCCCTCTCTTGCTATCTCTTTCTCTCTCTTTCTCCCCCCTCTCTCCCTCTCTCTTTCTCCCTCTCCCTCTCTTTCTCTCTCTCTCCCCCCCCTCTCTCCCTCTCTCTTTCTCTCTCTCCCTCTCTCTTTCTCTCCCCCCTCTCTCCCTATCTCTTTCTCTCCCCCTCTCTCCCTATCTCTTTCTCTCTCTCCCTCTCTTGCTATCTCTTTCTCTCTCTTTCTCCCCCCTCTCTCCCTCTCTCTTTCTCCTTCTCCCTCCACTCACCCATCCCGGGGGTCTTTTTCGGACTTCCCAATCCAAGTCACGCAGCCTTGCGGAGCTCCTGGTGGTTCTCATCGGGGAATCAGCCAGGTAAACACGGCCCCCTCTTCCCTGGCCCGAAACCAGCGAAGGTTGGGGGAATTTCTGTGCAACCCCGGCCACTTTCGGGGTTAAATTCCTCTCCCTGCCCTCTCCGCACCTCCGAAGGGAGCAGGGCAGCGTTGCTGGGCTGGCCAATTCTGGGCAGGGGGCGAATTCCTCCCGGGGGGGGGGTGGAGGTGTGGATGTGTGCGTGCGCCCGGAAGGCGTCCGAACTTTGCCCGGCGGAACTCTGCAAACATGAGGCAGGGAGGGAGGGAGGCCGTTGCCTGGCCAGCGGGCACCAAACAGGGCAGGGCTCCATGGGAGGGGAGGGGGCACCTTGCGGCTGGGGGCTGCCTGGCTTTGTGATTTTGGCTGGGGGGGGAGTTAGGAAGGTCCTACTTCTCCCCCCCCAACCAAAAATTCAAAGCCTATCTGCTGGATACGGACGATGAGTGGGACAGAGCGGCGCGGAAGCCTCTTGCAGCAGCTGCCACAGCCACCGGCTTCGGCGCCGCTCGTCCCGCTCATCGCCCGTATCCAGCAGATAGGCTTTGAGTTTTGGCTGGGGGGGGGGAGAAGTAGGACCTTCCTAAGTCCCCCCCCCAGCCAAAAACTCAAAGCCTATCTGCTGGATACGGGCGATGAGTGGGACAGAGCGGCGCGGAAGCCTCTTGCAGCAGCTGCCACAGCCACCGGCTTCGGCGCCGCTCGTCCCGCTCATCACCCGTATCCAGCAGATAGGCTTTGAGTTTTTGGCTGGGGGGGGAGAAGTAGGACCTTCCTAACTCCCCCCCAGCCAAAATCACAAAGCCAGGCAGCCCCCAGCCGCCAAAGGAGCCTCCTGATTCTCCCCGCCCTGCCCGACGCCCCCACCCTGTCCTGCATAATGTCCTCTACTGGGAGGGCAGCGGCGCCGCGGACCGGCTGGAAAACCCCAACGGCCCGGTCCCGGTCCGCGGACCGGCGGTTGGGGACCTCTGGCCTAGAGGATAATTCTCTGCCTTACAAGGCAAAAGTTGCAGGTTCAAGTCCCAGTGGGTATGGTTAGCTGATGAGGCCAAAATAAGGCCGAAATAGATCTATCCTAGTCTCCCTTAATTTTCAAATTCAGCTTAAACATGTGACACATACAGATAGAATTGTCGGCTATCAATAAAATTAACTGCCTTGGAAATGGCCCTGGGTTGGGCTGAGAGGCAAAAAAGGAGCTGTGATGTTCCTTCAATATACCAGGGTGATTCGACACAAAATGTAACCAGAGCTGAAGGGATTGGATACTGTAGCCTAGAGGATAATTCTCTGCCTTACAAGGCAAAAGTTGCAGGTTCAAGTCCCAGTGGGTATGGCTAGCTGATGAGGCCAAAATAAGGCCAAAATAGATCTATCCCAGTCTCCCTTAATTTTCAAATTCAGCAAAAAAACATGTGACATATATATATATATATATATATATATATATATATATATATATATATATATATATATACACACACACACACACACACACACACACACACACACACACACACACATACACATATCCATCCAAAAAAGGTAGTCAAGGGAGAAGGACAATATAAATAATCGGTTCTATTCTTATAAAATTCCTATTCATTTATTCTCACGATAGGGATTATGAGCGTGAGAAGGGTCTTCATTTGAAAACCAGCTGTCGGAGACTTGAAACAAACCATGATTGACATCTTAATACTTATCACTAGAGCTGCCCCTCTAGAGTTTCCATGTAGCTACATAAAAGCTTCTCTGCTACCTTGGGCTTAGTTCAAGAAACAAGTCTCTTTTCTCAGTCTAGATAACTTTATGAAATTCGTTGTGTCCTTTTTCTGCACTGGAGAAAATTGGTTTTGCTGTGTTCCAGGAATGGAAAGGTGCTATCTTTTTCCCTTTATTTTCCCATGAGTGACAGATCCACTTTTTGGGATTACCCAACCATTGATCCATTGGTCATCACAGAATTGACCAACATGTTTGTTGCTTGAGCCTGGCATCATGGGCTAAGGGATGGAGTGACTTGCCCAAGATCATCCAGATGACTTTCATGACTGAAGGGGGATGAGATCTGTCAATTTCCCGGTGATTGGATCAAAGACAATCAGAATATTTTATGCAACCACACTTGTAATCCTAGGCTTAGGAAGCTTAGAACTACATCGCCTTTGACACGACCTAAAAGCATAGCCCATAAAATCATCTGCTACAACGTCCTTCCTCTCAACGACTACTTCAGCTTCAACCACAACAATACATGAGCACACAACAGATACAAACTCCAAGTGAACCATTCCAAACTTGACTGCAGGAAATACCACTTTAGTATCTGAGTAGTTAATGCATGGAAGTCACTACCTAACTCTGTAGTATCATCTCCTAACCCCCAAAATCGGGTAAGGTCACAGTGGATAGTCTAAGAGTAGACTATCCACTGTTGACCTCACCTGATTCCTAAGAGGCAGTAAGGGATGTGCATAAATGTACCAGCATGCCTTCTGTCCCCTGTCCTTAATGTTTCTCTATTATTAGTACCAATATCATGTATATAAACAGTATTTATATTTATGTATACTACCAATACATACTTGACAAAATAAAAATAAATAAATAAATAAATAAATAAAATCCATTCCGTTGGCTTTCATGCCTAACATAGGACTAGAACTCAGAGCCTCCTGTTTCAAATTTGGTGCCTTTGGCTCTCTAATGGCTCTGATTTTAATTTGTATCATTTTCTTCTCTGGACTGCAAATTAGTAGAAACTACTAATCTACACTATTCTGGTTTGAGCCCCATAAATGGAGCCTTTAGACTTTTATCCATAGCTTTTGCCTAGAATTTTTTTGGTGCACATAGGTGCATTGCATGTACCAATGATGGCAAAGATTAATGTACCTTGCATTGATACAATATAAAGTTCAGAGCGAATAAAAGAAAGGGTCACTAGAAAGACTTTGATAAATTATAGAATAGCAATTTTCCGACCCAAGCAACAGAGGGCAAAAGACAACATGCCTGATAGACAGAGAAAACTTCAACATCCATATTGTATTGGAGAGGGAAAGTACATCAGATATTGTGATCTCTCCTCCTCCACTCAGATGCTCTCAAAAGCAACTGGGGAAATATAACAGACATCTCCAATGTCGAAGGTATAGGAGAGGAAAACTATGAGATAAGTGTTGTGGGAATCTCTTTGCAACCTTCTTCCCCACTTTCATTCTTCTGCTCAATTGGATAGGCAACCAACCTAGGGTGAATGGAACTGAAGCAACCCTAGAATGAATTGGACTAGGCAAGTTCTGGAGATCAGAACCACCCACACCTTCCTTGCCTTTCGTAAGTTGTTGAAAACTCACCTTTGCTGCCAGGCATGGGGTAATTGACACCTCCCCTAACTACTGCTTTATGTATGGTTTGATTGGGTTGTGTGATTATTTTATTAATAAGGGTTTTTAAATTGTGTTTTTAAATATTGGATGTGTACATTGATTATTATTGTTGTGAGTACTCGGAGAGGGGCGGCATACAAATCTAATAAATTATTATTATTAAATTAATTATTACTGTCCATGTGCTAAAGGTGGGATGGGCTAAATTTTAAACTGTGGCTGAGATCAAACTGCCTTTCGTTGCTCCAATTTCCAGTCCCTAAAACAACAGAGAATTCTGGCTGGGGAATTCTGGAAGTTGAAATCAAGATATCTTCAAGTTGCCAAGGTTGGGAAACACTGTTCTAGTCCAACCCCCTGTCCAAGCAGGAGACCCTCTATCAGTGACGGCGAACCATTTATGGTTTGCATGCCAAAAGGGTGTGTCCATGTGTGTGTGTGTGTGCGTGCTAGCATGTCCACATGTGACCACACTCATCCCCTCTCCCCATGCACTTCCATTGTGCTGCCCCTGCGCACAACCCCCCTCATCCCCACGCCTGGGACAGTGGGAAAAAATGGCCAAATGGGTAAACCGGAAGTTTGAAAAACTTTAGAAAATATCCAGAGATGCTTTACAAGAAGAGCCCTCCACTCCTCCACCCACTACAGAATCCCCTACGCAACTAGAGTTACAATCTGAGGTTTAGAAAGCTTAGAACTACATTGCCTAAACACTAAGCATAAACCATAAAATCATCTGCTTGTCCTGTCAATGACTACTTCAGCTTCAACCACAATACACGAGCACACAACAGATACAAACTCCAAGTAAACTGTTCCAAACTCGACTGCAGGAAATACCACTTTAAGTATCCGAGTATCCAAGTAGTTAACTAGACTCTGTAGTATCATCTCCTAACCCCCAAAACTTTACCCTTAGACTATCCACTATTGACCTCTCCCGATTCCTAAGAGGTCAGTAAGGGTGTGCATAAGTGCACCAGCGTGCCTTCCGTCCCCTGTCCTAATGTTTCTCTCTCTTAGTATCATGTATATAAACATTGCTATATCTTTGTATACCACCAATACATACCTGACCAAAAAAAAAAAATGTATTTATTTGTTTGTTTGTTTGTTTATTTAGATTTCTATGCTGCCCTTCTCAAGGCAACTAAATTTTTAAATTTTGAGCCGAAATTTAAAATACATTTCCACTTTGCACGTTGTGCTGTTTTTTGCACTCTGGAGGCTTCAGGGAAAATAAAAACAAACCTGTGGGATAGGCTGGACTGAGAGCAGTGGTGGTTTGCTAACTGATAGTGGACAAACCGGTCACAGCAGCGGCAGGAGGCTCCAAGCCCCCTCCCTAATATCATCCAAAATGTGTGTGCACACCCACACCCTCCTGTTCCTGAATCAGCAGCAAAGGTAAGAGAGACCCACTGCTGGCTGAGAATGACTGGTCCGGAGCCATCCCATCCTCTCCTGTGGCTGAAGGTGCCCCCACTCCTATTCCGAGTTTAACATTTTGGACTCCATATCAGCCTGGCTTTCAAACAGGGCTCCCTACTATAATGCATCAGCAGTAGCCTGGGATTGGAGCAATGGGAAGCCTGCTGGGCGCTACACAGACCACCAAGGGAAAGCAAACTAAATCTGAGAACACACTTACAAATGTTCACAGCATGGAAAGGTGCGAGCCAGGAAAGAACAAACTCCAGAGTCTGATACTTTCAGATGACAAGATTCCCCTATAAGCATTTCAAGCTTGTTTGATTTTTTTTTTTTTACCCCTCCCTAGTTTACGGTTTGGGTTTGCTACGGAAGATAATAGCCAAGCCGAGGGAGGCAGTGATCTTGACTTGAGAGATCAGGCACACTGGTGCAAGGCAGGGGGATTTATTAGAAGATCAGGCCCAGCTCAGGCAGGAGACTTATTAGTGAAACAGAAAGGGAGCCGAGGCCCCCTTCGCCCCAAAGCAGAGACAACAACAGAAGGCATCGAGCCATTTGCTACTGAACGGAGATGCGGAACTTGGCTCCCCCATGTTCTTATTATTAGGGCTCAGCATGACTAAAAATATCACATCAAACGGAAGAAAATCCTGCCAGGGAGGGATAAGAGAGGAGGCCGGCCACTGTTGGAAGCGGAATGTATTGTTCTCCTACGCAGGGCAGCAGACAACAGAAATCTTGGAGCAAAGGGCACCGTGGGCAGCTGACAGAGTTCTTCACCACAACAAGGCCACGGCGGGAAGGAACAGAAATATTGAACACAGGCAAGATGAAGAGTGTCGCACACCAGGCTGCGTGGCAGGAAAGCATTTTTTTAAATGTTTAAAATTTTATGGATTCTTCTTTGCAGATCTAATATTGGTCCACGTTTTGGTCTTTGCAAATGTTCCCTTAACTGGATGCGATTAACACGCCAGTTATAAACAAGGAGCCTCTTAAGAAAGGGAGCCAGTTTTGAAGAGGGTCTGCTTAAGAACAGTGTTCCGTAACAAAAACTAAAAATATCAATACAAAAAAAAAAGTGTAGGTGTACATGTAGAAGATTCAAATACATCAAAACTCTATACCTTACTAACCTACTAAATTGTATATAGTTTGCTTATGACATAGATGTGTGATTTGTAACTACATTATGTAAAATGTTACGGTATTAGATCTGTAAAAACAAATACAGGTACTGTATATGAATTTTTGTTTGTTTGTTTGTTTTAAATAATAAAAGTTGAATAATTTTTTTTTAAAAGAACAGTGTTTTCTGAGAAGCTGGAAGTTGGAGAGGTTTTGGCCATCTGCAGTGGGGGGCTGCACCCGGTATGGGTCTGCGTGGTAGTATGGTAGCAAAAATCATGATGCGCAAGCAGCTGCATGTCCCCAATGCGTGCATGCACGGCCTGAGATTCGGCTTCTATGCATGCACTGCAAGTGAGAATGCTGCACCTATTTTTGGTGTTTTTGGGTGAGAAATCCCATGCTGACATGCATCTGTGCACACACCGGATATGCATGCACCTTTGCCAGTCTCGGAGAGTGCGCTGGTAGCGTAGCGCCAGAGACGAGCAGCCACGTGGGAGGGGTAGAGGCCATGGAAAGGAACGTAGGGGGTGTGCAGAAATTTTGAAAATTGACAAATCAGAATAAAGGCTGGACGGTGCTTTCCTCCATTTTTAAAAAATTACAAAGGACTGATCAATTCTGTGGCTGTGGGGGGGTATGCACGTGCGCATGTGCATTACTTGGAACTGTGACATACAGGCTCCTTGGTGCTCTCTGAGCTGCGTGCAGGGTGGAGGTAAAGGTGGCTCTATGTGCTACCTGTGGCCCGCATGGCATGGGTTCGGCATCACGGATACAGAGTCTCCTGCTTGGACAGGGCATTAGACTAGAGGACCTCCAAAGTGGCTTCCAACTCTGTAATTCCCTGTTATGTATATGTACATGTATTCAAATTTTTTAAAAGCAATGCTAGCCTTTTGGGAGTCACTTTTCTAACACTTTCTATAATAGCCCTGGCTTTGTTTTTGTTTAATGTTGACCAATGAGCTTTTGCCTTTTGGGGAGGGGAGAAAAAATGGTTGAGGGGAGTGTACAATAAGATACACATCAACAGGGAGGGTTTGTGATACTTTCTTATGAGGCTTCTCTTCATTTCTTACTCCAAGTGGACTTGTTGTAGGAATTATACTTTAATCCGTACACAGTGACTCTTGGATTTCACAATCAAGACCAAACCCATTTTTGTAAAGTAGTGTTGATACTGCTTAGTCAGTTTCAAAGCATGAGTGGAGGGTCAATGTGTTTGATTGCTTTGTTTCATCTGAAGGACAGTACATCAGGATCTTGATTATATTACAGTAATTGTCTTCATGTGACACCAGATTCCTGATTATGCAACACTAGGCACAAGAGCACTGGAGGGTGCTCAGATTATCCTTCAATGGAAACTACTCCACCACCACAAGAGGGGCTTGCAAATGAAAGGAGGTGCACAATGCAGAAACAACTGAGTGGGAAACTGGGAGAAAGTACTAGCTTATATTCATGGCTTGTGCTAGACTGAAGAATTCATAGATGTATCCAAGAGGTGTATGGACTGAGCTAAAGATGATAAGATGATGCCACTTGGAAAATCAATATTCCGTGTTCAATGTGAAGAAACCCAATCGACTAGGTACAATCATCTATGGCCAATCACCTAAGTATGGGCCAGGTGAAATCTGGCTCAATAGCGATACCTGTGAGAGGGACCTTGGAGTCCTAATCAGAACTGCTATGCAGCTGGTTTGAACTGAACCGGTAGTGGCAACCGCCCACCCACTTGAACATAATGCTGTCCAATTTAGCCATGCTTTTGAGGCTGGCCGCATGCGCGGAAGGCTCACAGGCTCACAGTTGCAAACAAGTAGGGAAGGTAAGTGATTACCACCCCTAGTTCTAATGGACAATAGAGTTTGTGGCTCAAAAATAAAAACCAGAAGCACACACAGATAACTGATTCAGTGGATTCATTAACTTCTTTATAAACATAATAACAGATGAATTTACAATACCATTAGCAGAGTCTTCTTCAATGTAGCAACACGTAAAACACTTCCGAGAGAGACAAGAGTACAGAGTAGACTGAGCCACACCCAGCCTTCTAGCTTCAGTTTCAGTTCTCTGCCACAGACTCAGATATGCTTAGTTCCCATTGGCTGTAGTTGCTATGCCTATTCATTGGCTGACCTTGTTACCATTGGCTCTCCCAGTCATGAATATTCTAACAGACAATAAATAAGAGCCAAGAGTGTGCTGCAGCTGCCAAAAAAGCCAATGCAATCCTAGACTGCATTAATAGAGGGATGGAATCAAGATCAGTTGAAGAATTAGTACTGCTTTACAAAGCCTTGGTAAGACCACACTTGGAATACTGAGTCCAATTTTGGTCACCATATTAAAAAAAAGATATTGATACTTTGTAAAGTGTGCAGACAAGAGCAACAAATGATTAGAGGGCTGGAGGCTAAACATACGAATTACAGGAATTGGGCATGTCTTGTCTAATGAAAACAACGACTGGGGGGCACATGATAGTACTGTTCCAATATTTAAGGGACTCCTACAAAGGCAATAGTGGTGGGAGGAGAACTAATTTCCAAAGTACCAAAAGGTGAGAAACAATGAATGGAAACTAACTAAGGAGGGAGCAATCTAGAACTAAGGAGTACGGTGAGTGCAATGAACCAGTGGAACAGTTTGCCTTCAGAAGTTATGGGTGATCCATCACTGGAGGCTTTCAAAAAGAGACTGGATAACTATTTATCTACAGGGTCTCCAGTTCAAGCAAGGAATTGGACTAGAAGACTTCTCTTCAATGTCTATTATTATATCAATGATGTGATATGCGTCATTTTGCGGAGTAAGAATTGAAATGTGTTATGTTAATTCAGTTGACTCAAAGTCTCTCAGCTTTTTTTGGTGTGTGAGCTTTAAGAAAGGTGTACACCTAATGAGTCTGAACATTACCAAAAGCTTGATTGACTTCTTAAGCAGCAATTTACTATCTTCCAACTACCTCCTACCCTTCTTTCAAGAAGTCACATGGTCAAGCAGTAGACCCTATTCTATTTTAGAAAAATGATTGTCCAGTCTCTTCTTGAAAACATTTAGTGATGGAGCATTCACAGCTTCTGAAAGAAAGCTGTTTCACTTGTTAATTGATCTCACGGTTAGGAAATTTCTCCTTAGTTCTAGGTTGGATCTGTCTGTCTGTCTGTCCCTCCCTCCCTCCCTCCCCCCTCCCCCCCTCTCTCTATCCATCCATCCATTCATCCATCTATTATCTATCTATTATCAATCTGTCTGTCTGTCTATCATCTATCTATGTCTCTCTCTCTTTCTCTCTATTATCTCTCTCCCTCTTTCATCTATCTATCTATCTATCTGTCTGTCTGTCTGTCTGTCTGTCTGTCTGTCTGTCTATCTATCTATCTATCTAATTATCTATCTATCATCTGTCTATGTCTGTCTCTCTCGTTCTCTCTATTATCTCTCTCCCACTCTCATTTATCTATCTGTCTGTCTGTCTGTCTGTCTGTCTGTCTGTCTGTCTGTCTGTCTGTCTGTCTGTCTGTCTATCTATCTATCTATCTATCTATCTAAAATAAATAATACATCTACATTTAGTTATATAGATTATCTAGGTTTATACTTTCCGGCATTCACCAGAGTTCAACAATCTGAATTTTTTATTAGTTAAATTTACTGATTTGTCTTTTGAGTGTAACCCAGGGGTGAAATGCTACTGGTTTGAACCAACTCTCCCAAACCACTAGTAAAAAAATGCTACTGGTGACCAGCTGTGCAACAAGCAGCTGTGCTGCGCGATCTACATTAGATAGAAATCAGGTTTTCTAACTAATCTATATCATGCAGCAGAGCTGATTCCCCCCTTCGCTGTTCTGGTTACCTTGGCAGATTCTGATGGCTTCAAAAGGCTCCTTTTTCAGTGCTGCACAATAGTCCCTGTGATGTGCCTATGCACGCAGCACAAGTGTGATGGAAACAGGTAGCAGAGGTCAGAGGATTTCACCCCCGGTGTAATCTCAATGGCAGCATACCAGTCATGTTGCCCTAGTATCATACTTTCCCAGACACAAACTTAGTGTCAGTCCGAAGCCATCATTTGATTGGGAGACTTTGGCCTGCTACATATTATGCACTAGAGCGTATTTATGCAACAGGAATTTGAGAGGGGTGGGGCACGAGGGAAGTAGAAATGTAGCCATAACAAATTCCTTCTAGATTGTTCGATACCTGCCCAGAAGTTGACATGAAGGAGACTGGTCAACGTGATGAACTTGTGGGTGTGGAAAGAAGGGAATGAACTTTAGACTGGGTGGAGAAACCCTGGTAGTCTTGGATTCAGGTAGTTTCTCACAGATGTGCCAACATGGTTCTGTTAATAAATTGGAACTTTGAGGAACGCTATGCCTCAGACTCTGATTTAATTTTGGATGCTATTTAGAACCCTGACACTTAGAGGTTGCCACGGCACTGTGCTACATGATATCAAATCAAAGCAAAGTCAAATTATTCTCCATTTTGTAGATATCTGCATGAAAATAAAATTCCCATTCAGAAACACAGATAATCCTACAACCTTGTCCTGCTAACTGTAAACAGAAGACCCTCTCTGAATATTTGAAAAAAAGAAGAACTGAAAAATACCCAACAATTCTGAAAGGGGGGAGGGGTAGTGTAGTCCTTAGTTTGTAGCTTGCAGGCAGAAGTGGAAAGATTGTCCCAGCCACATGCTGTAATGCAGCCATGTGTGCAGCCTCCACTTCCACAGCGCCCCCCGAGGAGGAGGGCTGTTTGGACAACTGTTGGTTCAGGAAGATTACG
Source organism: Erythrolamprus reginae (assembly GCF_031021105.1). Lineage (NCBI taxonomy): Eukaryota > Metazoa > Chordata > Lepidosauria > Squamata > Dipsadidae > Erythrolamprus > Erythrolamprus reginae. Next base: position 27,199,500 of record NC_091959.1, on the reverse strand, counting down.
TGCAGTTGAACAAAAACATAACAATTTTGGTCTCTCTGTATCCAACTCCTATAATGTTCTTGCGGATTTAAATAGTAAGGATGTTGTAGATATTAGCAAGGCCCCTGAGGCGGAGAATGAGGGGATGTTCAAAGGAGAAGTTGTTGTAAATGAGGAACATAGTGTCACCAAACCAAGTCCAGTTAGTAGAAATAAAGAGAGGACACATGTTCTTGTGGGTGACTCGATTGTCAGAGGTGTTGATTTGGGACAGAGGAAGGATGTGGTGAAGGTGATGAGGTGTCTTCCAGGAGCCACTGCCCACAGGGACAGCAGGCGGATTACAAACATTGTCAGGGCTGTGAGTAAAGGTAATAAAGTTGATGTGGTGGTGCACCTTGGCACAAACGATCTGTCCCAGAGAAATGTTAATGTAGTAAAAAGAGATTTTCAAAGTCTAAGTGTGGAGCTGGGTAAAATAACTGATTCAGTGACTTTCTCAGAGGTGTTACCGGTTTGTGGCCAGGAGGGTAAAACAAGTTGTATCAGAGAGTTTAATGTTTGGTTAAGGCAGTGGTGTAAAGCTGAAGGTTTTGGTTATGTAAGTCATGATGTCAGTAGATGGTCTAATAGGGAGTTGTTTAAGAGGGATGGTTTGCATCCATCATACAGAGGTACCCAGGTGCTCGGTGAGGAATTCAGAGCTTTTTTGGACAGGCATTTAAACTAGGTAAAGGGGACAGAGATGTACCAGATGTGGAGGATTTCTGTCCCCAACCAATGAGGATACATCAGTTTCTGGAAGCTTATGAAAAGGGAGCTGAAAATAAAATAGATGTAGTTGTTGATGATAAGGGGCAAACTAATAATGAAAATAATGTTCTTCGGGTAATGTGCACGAATGCTCGAAGCTTGAGCAACAAGCTCTGTGAGTTAATGGCCATAATATCTAGAGATAATTTGGATCTGGTTGCCATAACTGAGACATGGTTTAAGGATTCCAATGAATGGGAAATATCCATACCAGGATATACACTGTATAGGAAGGATAGAATAGAGAGAAGGGGAGGTGGAGTAGCCATTTATGTTAAAGAAAGTCTAAAAACAATACTAATTCAAAATACATGTAAAGATCTGGAGACCCTCTGGATTTGCATGCAAAATAAAGACGGTTCTGTCATTAGAATTGGGGTGATCTATAGGCCTCCAGGGCAATCTGAGGAACATGACAACAAGATGGTGGATGAGATTACCCTAATGGCAGTAAAGGGAGATATTGTGGTTATGGGTGATTTCAACATGCCTGATGTTGACTGGAATATCCCCAGTGCCCTTACATGCAAAAGTAAGAATATAGTAGAGGCCTTTACAGGAGCAGCTATGGCACAGCTAGTTAAGACACCAACTAGAGGGGAGAATATTCTAGATTTAGCTTTTACAAATGGGAATCGGGTTTCAGAGGTCAAGGTGGGAGAAAATTTAGGTTGCAGCGACCATCTATGTTTGTGGTTTGATGTAAAAACTGATTGTGAGCAATCCTATACTGCAACCAAAGTATTGGATTTCAGAAAAACAAATTTTAATGCAATGGGGGAATATTTAAATAATGAATTAAAGGGGAGGGATAAAATGGCAGGAGCGAGCACCCAGTGGACTGTATTAAAAAAGGCCATCTTAAAAGCCACAAGACTTTATGTAAAGCAAGTAACTAAAGGTAAAAGGAAGAAGAAACCGCTATGGTTTAGCAATGATGTAAGGGCTATAGTCAATGAAAAAAAGGCTGCCTATAGGAGGTATAAAGAGTCTGGAAGTATAGCTGATAGAGAGGTGTATAAAATGAGACAGAAGGAGGCGAAACAGATAATATATGCATCTAAAGCCTCAAAAGAGGAAGAAATAGCAAAATCTGTAAAGAAGGGGGATAAAACCTTCTTCAGATATATTAGTGATAGGAAGAAGAAAAACTGCAGCATCACAAAGCTTAGTACCTGGAATAATACATGCATTGATGGGAATAAGGAGATCGCTGACCATTTCAATAGCTACTTCTGTTCAGTTTTCTCAAAAGACACCTTACAAAATAATACTATAGAGGGATATAGCATTGCTTCCAGCTGTACGGATTCAGCTCCAGTGATCTTAGAAGCCGATGTCTTAGAAGAACTTGAAAGATTAAAGATAAATAAGGCAATGGGTCCAGATGGCATCCATCCCAGAGTTCTTAAAGAACTCAGATCTGTCATTGCTACCCCCCTGACTGATTTGTTTAACCAATCCCTGTTAACAGGAGATGTTCCTGAGGATTGGAGAATGGCCAGTGTTGTGCCTATCCACAAGAAGGGCAGTAGAGAAGAAGCTGGAAACTACAGGCCAGTTAGCTTGACATCAGTTGTAGTTAAAATGATGGAGACTCTACTCAAAAAGAGGATAAATCAGCATCTAAAAAACAATAACTTATTGGACCCAAATCAGCATGGCTTTACTGAAGGCAAATCGTGTCAGACTAATCTCATTGAGTTCTTTGACTATGTCACAAAGGTGTTGGATCAAGGTGGTGCCGCGGATATTGCCCATCTGGACTTCAGCAAAGCCTTTGATACGGTTCCACATAAAGAGCTGATAGATAAATTAGTGAAGATTGGACTTAATCCCTGGATAGTTCAGTGGATTTCAAGCTGGCTGAAGCATAGACATCAGAGAGTTATTGTTAACGGCGAGTATTCTGAGCAGAGACAGGTTACAAGCGGTGTGCCACAAGGGTCTGTTCTGGGTCCTATTCTTTTTAATATGTTTGTGAGTGACATAGGGGAAGGTTTGGTAGGGAAGGTTTGCCTATTTGCCGATGGCTCTAAAGTGTGCAATAGGGTTGATATTCCTGGAGGGGTCTGTAATATGGTAAATGATTTAGCGTTACTAGATAAATGGTCAAAGCAATGGAAACTGCAGTTTAATGTTTCCAAATGTAAAATAATGCACTTGGGGAAAAGGAATCCTAAATCTGAGTATTGCATTGGCAGTTCTGTGTTAGCAAAAACTTCAGAAGAGAAGGATTTAGGGGTAGTGATTTCTGACAGTCTCAAAATGGGTGAGCAGTGTGGTCGGGCGGTAGGAAAGGCAAGTAGGATGCTTGGCTGCATAGCTAGAGGTATAACAAGCAGGAAGAGGGAGATTGTGATCCCCTTTTATAGAGCGCTGGTGAGACCACATTTGGAGTACTGTGCTCAGTTCTGGAGACCTCACCTACAAAAAGATATTGACAAAATTGAACGGGTCCAAAGACGGGCTACAAGAATGGTGGAAGGTCTGAAGTATAAAACGTATCAGGAAAGACTTAATGAACTCAATCTGTATAGTCTGGAAGACAGAAGGAAAAGGGGGGACATGATCGAAACATTTAAATATGTTAAAGGGTTAAATAGGGTTCAGGAGGGAAGTGTTTTTAACAGGAAAGTGAACACAAGAACAAGGGGACACAATCTGAAGTTAGTTGGGGGAAAGATCAAAGGCAACATGAGAAAGTATTATTTTACTGAAAGAGTAGTAGATCCTTGGAACAAACTTCCAGCAGACGTGGTTGGTAAATCCACAGTAACCGAATTTAAACATGCCTGGGATAAACATATATCCATTGTAAGATAAAATACAGGAAATAGTAAAAGGGCAGACTAGATGGACCATGGGGTCTTTTTCTGCCGTCAGTCTTCTATGTTTCTATGTTTCTATGTCCAGTGTCAGAGAAGGGTGATAGAAAATACCCTGTGTAGAGGGGATGCAGTGGAGTATGGAAGAAGCCGGTGGAGGCAATAAGAAATGTGCACAAGAATGGGCCATTTTCCACCTCCTTTCTTTCCCTCTGTGCCACTTAATAAACAAGAAAACAAAGAACCAGCCAATCTGACTGATGTCACCTACCGAGATAATGAGCACAGCTGTCTAATTACCACTTTGAAAGATCTTCTACTTCTGGAGAGTCAGGAGTGATTAGATCTATAAAACCGACAAGTAATATAAACACAGGAAATGATGAAAGTCTGGAGGAACCCACAAGAGCTATGCTCATTTGTGTGTGTGTGTGTGTGTGTGGTTGGAATATGAGAGAGAGAGAGAGAGAGAGAGAGAGTTGAAGAAGGAAAGCAGGTCCTGCTGAGACAAGGAAATCACAAAGACGCTCCCTAGAGAGAGTCATTGAGTTTCTGGTGGGTCCTAGAAATTTGAAACTCCAGCATCGGTCACCAACCGAGAATGGATCTCATGACACTGCAGGAATGAAACATGAGTCACACAAGTGATGAGACCAAGGAATAGAAGAAATGCTAAGCCACTTTGTTTTTCGGATTTCTACTCCGACCCTCTTCTCTAAGTATACAAAAGAAAAGAGTTGGGAGAGGCCCTGGAGGTCTTCGACTTCAACCCTCTTCTCAAGCAACAGACCTCATAGCCATGATGGAGAAACTATGGCATGCATGCCATGTGGCACATGGAGCCATGTCGATAGGCACATGAGCTCAGGTCCGGCATGCATGTGCGCGCTGGCAAGATTATTTTCCAGCGTTCTGGGCACATGGGGAGTTGGGAAAAAGGCTGTTTTCAGTCTCTGGATGGGAAGGGGAAGGCCCATTTTTAGCTCTCCGCAAGCTCCAGAGGCTTCCTAGGAGCCTGGGGAGAGCAAAAACCCCCAGGCTTTCTGGTTCAACCGAAATTTTGCAAATAGGCCATTTTCTGCCTCCGAAAGGCCTCCGAGGCGGTTGGGAAGGCCGTTTCCCCTCTTCTCCTCTGAAGCCTGGGGAGAGCAAAAAACGGGTGTGCCATCACGTGCCAGGAGTTGTGTGTGTGTGTGTCACATGCACATGCACAGAGGGGACCAGATGGAATTATGGGTGTGAGCAGGCACACACATGCCCATTGCCCCTCACTTTGGGCACACGAACCAAAAATGGTTCACCATCACTGCCCTATACCATTGCAGTCAAGTGGCTGCCCATCCCCTCTCCTTGAAAATGTCCAATGATGGAACACAAGGAGGCTTGGTCCTGCACGGGGCGAGTACTGGAAAGAAAGAAAGAAAGAAAGAAAGAAAGAAGAAAGTTTTCTTTCCTTGCCCGTGAAAATGGATGGGCTGGAGAAGTATAGAGGGGGTTAATCCTTAGTAGGAAGACAATGACACAAAAGACAAAGACTTTAAAACAACAATATTGTCAACGTTCCAAATAACATCCAAGAAATAAATCAGTGTCCAAGTCTCGGATTTCTTCCAAGTTCCAATTCAGTCATGTTGGTAACGAACTGTAGTCAAACCGCTACTAAGGTTCCTACAGTTCCCCACCCAGGTTAAGGTTCATCCCTCGTCCCTACACCCACAATTTCATCATGTGCACCAGTCCGGTTGTGTGGAAGTTCATGGAACTCCTCCATGGAATTTGTTGTGACTAGTAACTTTTCCTCTCTTGCAACCACCCCTCCCAATTCCCATGATACTACTCTAATTCTGTCAGGCCAAAGTCTCTAACTCCAAACGATGGCTTTGGACTGAGAAATATTTCTATGGCAGCAAAGATCAGAAGTTAAAGCCTTACTATTTTCTTTGGCTCTGTATACTTGTGGAAGTTAGAGAGAGAGAGAGATGGGAATATCTCTCAACTATGAATTTGGAGATAATGACTAAGGCTACCATGGATTGTATCAAGAATCAATAAACCAATCAAGGACCAAATAAAGACTGACTATGCCTAGAAGAATTAATCGGCACAGAAAAACTTACAACAACAACAACAACAACAATATATTAGATTTGTATTCCACTCCTTTCTGAGGACTCGGGGTGGCTCACAACAACAATAACAATAACAGTATAGTACAAATCTAATAGTTAAAACCAAAATTAAAATCCCACCATCATTAAAAAACAATCAATACTACACAACCATACCATACTCAAATCTTATTAGTCAGAAGGGGGCACATTAGTCTCCCCATGCCTGGCGACGAAATTGCAACAGATATTCTTCCACAATGGCCAAACCCACATGCTGCTATTTATAGCAGCAGCCCTAATTACTGGAGCCCCACCCAAACACAGGTGGCCTCCCTTATTTCCTGTAATATGTTCTTACTTGGTCTTTTCTATGCATAACTCTGCGCTTGCGTGGGTCCAAAATGTCATCATCTGAAGCTATAGAACATAAGGAAGATTGACTGCCTTGGCTGTATGCCAAGCCCTCTTCTGCCGAGTCACTCCCACCTTCTTCTTCGTTCGAGGAAACTAAACTCTGAACTGATTCTGTCGGCAATAAGATAGGCCTGTGACATGTTGAATTTTCCCCTGCATCCACCTCCCCATTCCCTGGGGCAGGAGCTGGGCCAGAGCCAACCACAACATAAGGTAACATGACTAGTGGATGAATTCTGGGAGTTGAAGTCCACTAGTCTTAAAGCTGTCAAGTTTGAAGATCCCTGGGTTAGGGGTTAGGCGTGCAAGGGTCTTCAAACCTGGTAAGTTTAAGGCTTGTGGACTTCAACTCCCATTTCTGAACTAGCATGACTGGTGGAGAAATTCTGGGAGCTGAAGTCCACAAGTCTTGAAGCTGTCATGTTTGAAGTTTCTAATAAGTATACATGGTTGTAAAAGGTATTCTGCTACACTGATATTTTATTAAACGATATAATACTACACCATTTGGTTCAGAATACTTTTTTCCTTGTTTTCCTCCTGTAAAATCTGGGTGTGTCTTATACACTGAAAAATATGGTATTTCAAAAAAACAGAACGTGTCAATCTTAAATGGTCGCCAATCATTGGGACTAGCCTCCAAGAAAAGGAAACAAAAGTCAGTTTAATAATAATAATAATAATAATAATAATAATAATAATAATAATTTATTAGATTTGTGTACTGCCCCTCTCCGAAGACTCGTTTGCATTCTTTAAAAACAATGTTGCAAATTTTGCACATTTTCCTCTTAGTTTACACGCTCCTATCTTTCCTTAACACATGCATTTTCTGTCGCTAGTGCAGTGTTTTTCAACCGGGGTTCCGCAAGGGCCAGCCAGGGGTTCCGCGACTTAGTTTGGGAAAAAAAACCCACCTCGACTAGGTGCAGCAGCAGCCCTTGCTGCCCCCTCCGCCTTACTCCACTTTTGCCTCCACTTATGAAGTCGCAGCCCCGCCCAATCATTATGGATGGAATCAGCCAAATACCCTTCCCCCCACGCGGCATCTTGGGAAGTGTAGTTCTAAGGGAGCTTTCAGAACTACACCAAGAAGTCCTCGGCCGCCTTTTCACCGTGATTCAGCTTTGGCTTTTGGCCGTTGTTTGCTGTGGTGGCAGCAGCTCCGCCTTCAACAACATTGCTTCTGATCTTTCCCCCAACTAACCTCAGATTGTGCCCATACTGGTATGTGTGCCCAAATCCCAGTGACTCTGAGTGGTTTACAGCATTAAAAACTCCAACATAAAATACAGGAAATGGCAAACTACATTGACCACAGGGTCTTTTTCTGCCATCAATCTTCTATATTTCCTGACAAAATCATGTCTTAAGGGCCTTTTGGAAAAGCAAAAAGGTGAGGAGGAATTGTATTCCTGGGGTTCGCCTTGAAGGGACATAAACAGTACCGGTACACGGTACAGGTTCTGCCAGAAATCTGATGACACCAAAGGGTTCCCATGGAAAAAAAGGCTGAAAAACACTGCTCTAGTGTACTTATATCAGAAACATTTCTTTGTGCTACTAATTTTAACAAGGGGTGCAAGGTTTTTTTAAGGGTTGAAAAGTGCATTGGTCCCCTGTGTGAAAACATCAGTTGCTTGGGAAGTGTGACAATTGAAGAAGCACTGAGGCAGCTGTGTTGAACTGAATGGTTGACTGAAGGGCTGAGTGTGATGAGAATTATAGAATGATAGAATTTTTGTTCCTGAAGAAAGATAGACTGAAGAAAGCTATATTTTTTTTTTAAAAAGAAAACACAGCTGGATTCCTTTGAAACATGGTGCTTATGAATATATTTTTTCATGGATCTCAACAAATTCAAAATGGAATTCCTGGTGTTTCAGACAATGCACGTTCTTTTGGATACTCTGAAAACTTCAGTGCATTAAAAGAAAGGCCAGAAAAGAGCAGCATCTTCCGTGAGTGCCCCTTAATTCAGAAATAGAGGCAGTTCTCCACTTATGACTGCAATTGAGACCAGGATTTCCATTACCAAACAAAGGGGATATTAAATGAGTCATGCCTGATTTTATGAACTTTTTTTTTCTTTTTGGCAATGGTTGTATAGTGAATCACTGAGGTTGTAATTGAATCAGTGGCAATAAAACAAAACCAGCTTTCCTGTTGACTTTTCAGATTTCAGATTAACAGAGTTGGAAGGGATCTTGTAGGTCAACTAGTTCAACTCGCTACCCAAGCAGGAGACCATACATCATTTCTGACAGATGGCTGTCCAATCTTTTTTTGAAAGTCTCCAGTGATGAAGCTCCCAAAACTTCTGAGGGCAACTTCTGTTCCATCGGTTGATTGTTCTCACTGTCAGAAACGTTCTCCTTATTTCTACATTGAATCTCTCCTTGCTCAGTTTGCCATCCATTATTCCTTGTCTGGCCTTCAGGTGCCTTGGAAAACAACCTGACCCCCTCCTCTCTATGGCAGCCCCTCAAGTATTAGAAGGCTGCTTTCATGTCTCCCCTGGTCCTTCTCTTCACTACACTAGACATGTCCAATTCCTGTAATCGTTCATCGTATGTTTTAGTCCCTAGTCCTGTCATCATTCTGGTTGCTGTTCTTTGTGCTTTTGTGTTAAATACACTGAGAACTGTTAAATGGAACATTCACTGTCAGGAAATTTCTCCTTATTTCCAGGTCGAATCTCTCTTTGTTCAGTTTCCATCCATTGTTCCTCGTCTGGCTTTCAGGTGCCTTGGAAAATAGCTTGACCCCTTTCTGCCTGTGGCAGCCCCTCAAATATTGGAAGGCTGCTATCATGGCTCCCCTGGCCCTTCTCTTCCCTAGCCGCCCCGAGTCCGCGGAGAGGGGCGGCATACAAATCTAAATAATAAATAAATTAAATAAACAAATAAACATGCAGGAGCAAGGCAAGAATGATTGACAGACATGGAATTTCAAAAGCCATCATTCTCAAGGTGAATCTTTTCCATAATTTCTCATTTAAAAAAATAATATGTATGATTCACCTTTCTTTTCTTCATGTCTCTGACATTAGGATGTTACTGAAGAACAAGGGAGTGAAAGTCCTAAGAATACATTCCTCAGCTTATCTGCCATCCCTCCCCCCCTCCGGCTCTGAATTATACCTTATTTTATAACCTCTCCTTTTGAGTTTGCTGTTCCAATTAATTTTCATATCTGACTACTGACTTCCATGGCCCGGCCCTGGTATCAAGGACAACATGAGAGCTAGGGGGCTGAACTGAGATCTGAATACTATAAGGTTCACAGTTCAGCCTCTTCTAACACTACTCTATGCCTTCTCAAGGAGACAGAATGCCCAAATTGCTGGCATTGGGGGGTCATATGACATTGCAGGAACATTGCAACCGTTGTAAATACATTGTAAATACACATACAAACTGGGCAAAGCCACACTCAACAGCAGCAACTGTGGGAGAGACCTCAGGACTGCATTGGGCTTTTTAGCTGCTGCTGTACACTGCTGGCTGTTTAGCGGAGTCTTGGTAGCTCAGGTAGTTCTGAGCTGCCTAAATAGAGGGATACAATCAAGGACTAGAGAGAATCATAGAATCATGGAATTGGAAGGGACCTCCAGGGTCATCGGGTCCAACCCCCTGCTCAATGTAGGATTCACTAAACCATCCCAGAAAGATGACTGTCCATTCTCTGTTTGAAGACCTCCAGTGAACGCGAGCTCACCACCTCCTGTGGTAAACTGTTCCACTGGTTTATCACCCTAGCAGTTTCATTCCATTGTTTCTAGTCCTTCCATGTGCTAATGAGAACAATGCTGATCCCTCTGCTCTGTGACAGCCCTTCAGATATTTGTAGACAGCCATCAAGTCTCCTTTCAGTCTTCTCCTTTGCAGACTAAACATCCCTAGATCCTTTAATTAATTTAATTTAATTTATTAGATTTGTATGCCGGTTTGGGTCCAACAAGCCATTGGCTTCCAGGTGCTATCCTCTCTTTGAGTAGAGTCTCCATCATTTTAACTAACTGATGTCAAGCTAACTGGCATGTAGTTACCAGCTTCTTCTCTACTGCCTTTCTTCTGGTTAGGCACAACACTGGCCATTCTCAAGCAGGGGGTGGACTAGATCAGGAGTAGGCAAAGTTGGCTCTTCTATGACTTGTGGACTTCAACTCCCAGAATTCCCAAGCCAATCATGTTAGCTGAGGAATTCTGGGAGTTGAAGTCCACATGTCATAGAACAGCCTACTTTGCCTATCCCTGAACTAGATGATCTACAAAGTCCCTTTCAACTCTAATAATAAATTAAAAAATAAACATGCCAAGCACCCATAACTATGGGGATAATGCTAAGGTTGTAAGTGTGAATACCAATTGTAATTGATTTTCTTCCTTGCCATTGTAACTTTGAATGGTCACTGAACAACTGGATTCCCAGAATGCTTAGTTAACCATCTTAATAGGAAAGACTTCAGAAATGTCTTTAAAACTTTCTGCAAGAAAGCTCTCCAGACCATTTCCTATGCACACCTCCTCTCGTCTCTAATGGCATTCAACAAATTTTCCTCTCTGTCAAGCGTCGTCTCCCTCCCGTTTTTCTTCAAATCCCAAATGGAAGCAACTAGAAAAAATGTTATTTGAAGCGGCATGGATGGGCAACCTTTTGAAGGGAGGTGTCCATCTGGAGGGTGGAGGCCAGGCACCCTGCTGGGATAATGTCTCACTTCAGTTTTTCAAAAACTATTGTAAGAAGCACTCAAGGCACGGCGTTATCGCAACAGGACAGGTGGACACCCCAGGGTGCCCAGGTACTTAAATGACAATCTTGCAAAGTGGAAGAAGGGTGGCAAAGATGGACATGGTTTTACCAAAGAAGGGTGGGAAAAAACCCCCACAGAAGTAAATGGTAGTAGCTATAATTTTACGCAAGCCCATGCGAATGGTTAACATTTCTGTATGGGATCATTAAAGAGCATACTTAATGTTTGATATTATTACTATGGTTGGTTGTACAGTCAGCCAGGTGTTTAGTATGGATTGGACATTTTTATCCACCTATGAATCCTTTCCCAAGGACCTGGTATAGGCAGGCAGATGTAATTAGACGCAATTAGTAGTAATATTACTAGGTCTGCAAACATCAAAAATAAGTGGTAAAAATTTAGACTGGTGCGTGCTATCTGTTCTAAAATATGTTGGTGAGATATGGACCCTAAAAGCACAATCTACACAAGAGTTACAAGTGGGGCAAAGAGTCATGGAAAGATACATGCTCGGCATCACAAGATAGAAAAATCCACACCTGGATTAGAGAACAAATGGAAATACCTGATGCCATCAAGACAGTAAAAGAATTGAGATAAAAATGGGTTGGAAAAGTGCAGAGAAGAGCAATCAGGGTGATTAGAGGATTGGAGGCTAAAATGTATGACAAACAGTTGCAAGTACTCGGTTTGGCTAGTTTAATAATAATAATAATAATTAATTTATTAGATTTGTATGCTGCCCCTCTCTGCAGACTCGGGGCGGCTCACAATAATAATAAAACAATATACAATGTGACAAATCTAATATTTAAAAGAAACATATAAAAACCCAACATTTAAAAAACCATACAGCACTAGCATACCATACATAAAACTATATATTCCTGGGGGAGATGTCTCAATTCCCCCATGCCTGGCGATATAGGTGGGTCTTAAGCAATTTACAAAAGACAAGGAGGGTGGGGGCAGTTCTAATCCCTGGGGGGAGTTGATTCCAGAGGGCCAGGGCCACCACAGAGAAGGCTCTTCCCGTGGGGCCCACCAGACGCATTGTTTAGTCAACGGGACCTGGAAAAGGCCAACTCTGTGGGTGTTAGTGAAGAGAAGGGCCAGGGGAGATATGATAGCAGTCTTCCAATACTTGAGGGGCTGCCACAGAGAGGAAGGGGTCAGGAACTTTCTGATCATGAGAAAGCACCTGAAGGGAAGACAAGGAATAATGGATGGGAACTAAACAAGGAGAGATTCCACCTGGAAATAAGGAGGAACTTTCTGACAGTAAGAACCAAAGGCACTTCAACTTCTGTGGTGAGACCACATTTGGAATACTGTGTTCAATACTGGAGATCTCACCTACAAAAAGATATTGATAAAATTGAACGGGTCCAAAGATGGGCTACAAAAATGGTGGAAGGTCTTAAGCATGAAACTTATCAGGAAAGAATTCATGAACTCAATCTGTATAGTCTGGAGGACAGAAGGGAAAGGGGGGGGGGGACATGATCGAAACATTTAAATACGTTAAATGGTTAAATAAGGTTCAGGAGGGAAGTGTTTTTAATAGGAAAGTGAACACAACAACAAGGGGGCACAATCTGAGGTTAGTTGGGGGAAAGATTAGAAGTAACATGAGAAAATATTATTTTAGTGAAAGAGCAGTAGATGCTTGGAACAAACTTCCAGCAGACGTGGTTGGTAAATCCACAGTAACTGAATTTAAACATGCCTGGAATAAACATGTATCCATCCTAAGATAAAATACAAGAAGTAGTATAAGGGCAGACTAGATGGACCATGAGGTCTTTTTCTGCCGTCAATCATCTATGTTTCTATGTTTCAGGAGTTGTGGGAGCTTCATCCCTGGATGCTTTCAACAAGAGACTGGACTGCCATTTGTTGGACGGAGTGTGTGTCTTGAACTAGATGACCTACAGGGTCCCTTCCAACTGTATTAATCTGTAAATTTGTAAATCTGTAAAATAGCAAAAATAACTTATGGCAGGTGAATCAAGGTAATCGTAGGATGAATCCCACTTGATCCAAATCAACCACGAAAGAGACGTAAAACAAGATGGAGCAACAACTACTGTACACATTATTACTGCCTACTTCCAGAAAAAAGCATCTGAAGTTAGAGTGGCACACCTGCTGATTTTCCAATTTAATGCAGACCTATTTACATCATATTTACCAAACCAATTCACTCTGATATTTATTTTCCTCTGAATTCTTCCCAGGCATTTTTTAACAGAATGTACTAAACCATTTCCACGGTAAGGAAAAATGCAGAAATCACACATTTTGGTCTAAATGGTGTTCAGAAAAGCATAATGATTATAGAGAAATTGCAGCCAAAAATCCATAAATAAGATATGAGAAATCACATTTAAAAGATAAATATCTTCTTTAAAGCAAATTGATGGGGAAAAGCAACAAGGAAAGTTTGAAAATGGAGAAATATGAAAGTGCATGAAACTGGAGAGGAGATATTTACCTGTCTGTATGACTTCACTTTTATCTATTTTACTTACTTTGGTAACATTTATGCTTGGCAAATGTAAAGGTATATGGCTCACAGAGAGATGAAGTTTAATTCAATCAAATGGTAGTTGAAACTGCACTGACAGTTTTGGAGATGTAAGGATTTTCAGTAGGGGTATCCTCATGAAAAATAGGGAAATCACTCAATTCCTAATTTATTTTTCTTTTTTTAGGTCAATGAGCTGTTTAACCTTTAATCTGGATTTATCAGAATTACAAAATAACAGAGTTGGAAGGGACCTTGAAGGTCCTCTAGTCTAACCCCCTGATTGAGAAGGAGATCCTACACCTTTCTTGATAAATGGCTGTCCAGCCTTTTTTGAAAACCTTCAGTGATGGAGCAGCTACAACTTCTGGACTGGTTAATTGTCCTCACTGACAGGAAATTTCTCCTTAATTCTAGGTTGGATCTTTGGAGAATAGGTTGTCCCCTTGCTCTGTGGATAATGTCGATTATTATCACAACGATGACATTTTCCAATTAAGTTGTGTCTGACTCTTAGCAATTCTGTGGGCCAGGTCTTCATGTCTTCTGATCTTGCACTACTTCTTTGAGTTGGTCTGGGCTGTGGTTGATGTCAGTTTTTACAGTGGGACATCTTCTGTGGGACATCTCAAACATTGGAAGACTGTTATCATGTCATCTCTACTCCTTCTCTTTGCTAGACTCCTCTATGGTGAGCTATTTTCAGCCTCCAGAGGTGGTGGGGAAGGCCATTTTTTTGCTCTCCCCAAGCTCCAGAGCCTTTCTAGGAGCCTGAGGAGGGTGAAAATGGCCTCCTCCAACCAGCCCCCCCACCAGACCAGAAATGGCCCATTTCCCAATTTCCCATTTCTGACCTTCGGAAGGCCTCCTGAAAAGTTCTGAAGCCTGGGGAGAGCAAAAAATGGGCGTGCCATTGCATGCCGGGAGCAGGGAGGTCACCCGTACATGCATGGGGGCCCCTACATGGAATTATGGGTGTGGGCATGCACGCACCCCACCCCTTATGGCACATGAACCCAAAAAGGTTCATCATCACTGGTATAATCCGATTAACTCCAAGCAATAGGTCTCCATGTCAGAAGAAGAGGCACATGTGCTATATTCCTCATGGTACAAACCATACATTTGTCAAAATATTAGTTGTATCTTCAGAGATTACAGTCCTTCCCAAAAATAGTGAATGGAGACGGGTGGTGTGGAGACAAGCCCAACATCTGTGAAATGTGTACATTAAAAAATGTCTTGATAGCAAAACATTTCTGATTGCTCCTGTCTCTCAGTTGTGTTTGTTGATCTGGCTGGTTGAAGGATCAGATAAAAATGTCAGGGAGAGGAAATCACATTAGCAAGTTAAACAGTAGCAATAATTTTAAGTGCTGGTTTCTCCTTTGGGATTAATTTTATATTCTAACACAGCCAGTAGCTGGTCAGGGGGGAAAAATGACACTTGACTGAGAAAGGATATGAAACACATGTGCAGAGATTTTGATAAAGAAAAGAATCCAGTTGCAGATGGCCATTGGGAGAAGGTTAGCTCAGGGATGTCAAACCTTTTTTGGCTCAGGTGCTAAAATGGTGTCTGTGTGAATGATAGCATGAGTGCGCATGCCCACAGCCATAATGCAATGCCCTTCCCCCATGCATGTGCACAACCACCACACTGCCCCACTGCACATGTGCTCAGGCCTCACTGAAACCTCCAGACTTCCAGTAGGCTCATTGGGCTGTTTTTCGCTGTACCCAGAGTTTTTAGGAAAGCTAAAATCAGTCGGCCAACATGTTTGAGCTAATATAGGTCAGTGCTTGAGCTGACATAGGTCAGTGCCACGCATGCCCTCCGTTATGGCCTTCTAATTTCTCTCCCCCCTTTCTTTTATTTATTCTTTCTTTCTCCTCCTTCTCCTTTCATTTCCTCCACCCATGCCCCCTTCTCCTTTCTCTCTCCACTTTTCTTATATATTCTCCTCCAACCAAACTAAGCTAAACCAAACCAAACCCACCCAACTAAGGTTAGGTTCAACTTCAGCACCATGGAAAGCTCCTGGAAAAGACTCCTAATAGCAGTAGCACTTAGAGTAGTGGCTCTCAACCTTTCTAAGGCTGCAAACCCTTAATACAGTTCCTCATGTTGTGGTGACCCTCAACCATAACTCTAGCACCAATTGTCCCAACAGAGCTTTAAGCTGATTGGCAGAAAGTTTGGAGGGATACCCCCACTGTCAACGCCTGTTTATAGAAATATGTTCCAAGGTGCCAGAATAGAAGCTTTAGTTCCTTAACACCATGGAAAATTTGTCTTTTCCCATGGTGTTAGACGACCCCTGTGAAATGGTCATTTGACCCCCAAAGGGGTCCCGACTCCCAGGTTGAGAACCACTGACTTAGAGTCCAGTGGTTCTCAACCTTCTTAATGCTATGACCTTTTAATACAGGTTGACTCAAGGTTGACTCAGCCTTCCATCCTTCCAAGGTGGGTAAAATGAGGACCCGGATTGTGGGGGCAATAGGCTGGCTCTGTTAAAAAGTGCTATTGCTAACATGTTGTAAGCCACCCTGAGTCTAAGGAGAAGGGCGGCATAAAAAATCGAATAAATAAATAAATAAATAAATAAATAAATAAATAAATAAATAAACAGGTCCTCAGGTTGTGGTGACCCCCAACCAGGGGTGGGCTACTGCCCAGACAGGGGGAAATGCAGTAGAGTAGCGAAAATGGAACTCCACTGAAAGATGTTGAAAGAAAACGCAAGGCGTCCTACTACCATAATGTGGTAGTAAAAATATTGGTAGCCCTTCACTGCCCCCAACCATAAAATAATAAAATAATTAGGAAACTCAGGGGTGGGTTCTAACTTACCTCGTTGTCAGTTTGTTTTCTCCTGTGCTGCATGGTTGTGCCTACTTGGCACATGTGTGCTTTGAATGCATACACATGCACAGTGCCATTTTTAAAAAATTGCAAAAAAGCCAAAAACAAACTGGCAATTAATGCGCAGTGCTGGAAATTGAGCTTCTGCGCATGCTCAGAGATTTCATGGTACAGATATTTTTTTGCAGTAGTCTATTTGCATGTGTGTGGAGACTGATAGAGGAGCGGTGTCTCAGTCCCTAACGCCATCAGAAATCTTTGTTTTCCAATTGTCTTAGGTGACCCCTGTGAATGGCTCATTTGACCCCCAAAGGGATCATGACCCTCAGGTTGAGAACCACTGATTAAACTTATATACCACTTTACAATGCTTTACAGCCCTCTCTAAGTGGTTTACATAGTCATCACATTGCCCCCCAACAATTTGGGTCTCTTTTTTACCCACCTCAGAAGGATGGATGGCTGAGTCAAACTTGAGCCTGGTGGGATTTGAAGTGCCAAATTGCAGGCACCCAGCAGTCAGCAGAGTTAGCCTGCAGTACTGCACACTACCCACTATGCCACCAAAGCCAGGGTTTTTTAAATGATGCTCTATGAAAACTCTAGAACTTTGCAATAACCTGACTAGATTGCCACAAGAAGCTAAGGCAAAAAACCCCAAACACACACAAAAATCCCTGCATATGCAGTTGGAGCATCCATAATATTTTTCTAAAGTTTAAGGCAAAAAGATGAGACTTGCAAACCCCGCCATCTCCAGAAAGCGTTTATCCTTATGACGGTTTCATTGGGTCTGAGAGGCAGGTAGTAGCAAGGACAAAATGATGGCTAAGGTTTTCACCTAGGAAAAAGACCTTAACCGTGCAGCATTCTGGGAACAAAAAGGCCACAATTTGTGCATGCATGGAATACCTTCCGCAAAGCTGTTTTGCCTCAGCTGTGCCTACACAAGGTCAAACAGGAGATTCGGATTGGGACAGCTGCGTCTCCTGAGCAAAGATCCTGGAATTATTATCATTATTATTAATTAGCAGATTCTCTGGCCTGAGAAGGTTTGTCTTAGCCTAACTCTGAGCTCCACCTGTTCTGTGAATGCAATATTTATATTGATCCATGTGCGGAAATGATCTTCTCCTTGGCTTAGCTTGATTTGATTATCCTTCACGAAAATGACTTTCAGCGCTTATAATGGAAAGGATGCAGGCGTGGGTTTCTCCCAGTTCAGACCGGTTTGCCCGAACCGGCAGTCACCCACTGGTGACATCACAATGATGTCACTGAACTGAATCAGTCAGTGCTGGTGCTACCATCTTTTTTTCCTTCTGAGCATGTGCAGAAGCCGAGTTTCCAGCATGGTGCATGTGATCGCCATCTTGTTTTCAGGTTTTTTTCATTATTTAGTTTTTCCGAGGGTTTTGGCACTATGCATGCATGCATGTGCCGATAAGGTGTGCCCATGTGACATGAGAGGAAGCAAACTGGCTGCAAGATAAGTTAGAACCATGAAAGGATGGTAGGATAGACTTTGACTTATGACCATAATATTTAAAGTCCATCACTTAGAATATTGCATCCAGTTTTGGTCATAATATAATTTAAAAAAGATGTTGAGACTCTGGAAAGTCTCTGGAAAGAGTGCAGAGAAAAGCAATGAAGATGATTATGGGACTGGAGGCTAAAAGATAAAGAACGGTTGCAATAATTGGGTGTGTTTAGTCTAGTGAAAAGAAGGACTAGCAGTGACATGATAGCAATATTCCAATATTTGAGGGACTGCCACAAAGAAGAGGGGATCAAGCTATTTTTCAAAGCACCTGAGGGCAGGACAAGAAGCAATGGGTGGAAACTAATCAAGGAGAGAAGCAACCTAAAATAAGGAGAGATTTCTTGACTGTGAGAACAATTAACCAGCGAAACAGCTTGCCTTCAGAAGTTGTGGATGCTCCATCACTGGAGGCTTTGGGTGAGACTGGACAGCCATCTGTCTCGAATGTTATAGGGCAGTGATGGCAAACCCTTTTTTCCTCGGGTGCCGAAAGAGTGTGGGTGTGTGCTATCGTGCATTCGCAAATACCCACACTCATAATTTAATGCCTGGGGAGGGCAAAAACAGCTCCCCCCGCCCCTCAGAGGCCCTTTGAAGGCCAGAAATGGCCTGTTTCCCAACTTCTGGTGGGCCCAATAGGTTTGTATTTCACCCTCCCCAGGTTACAAAGGCTTCCATGGAGCCTGGGGAGGGTAAAAACACCCTCCCCCATCCCCCGGAGGCTCCCTGGAAGTCAGAAATGCCCTCCCAGAGCCCCTGTGTGAGCCCAAAATCAGCTGGCTGGCACACATATGTACAATGGAGCTGAGCTAGGGCAATGGCTCACATGCCAGCAGATATGGCTCTGCGTGGCACCTGTGGTACCCATGCCATAGGTTCGCCATCACTGTTATAGGGCCTCCTTCTTGAGTAGGGGATTGGACTAAAAAACCTCCATGACCCTTCCAATACTGTTATTCCTTAGTTTGAAAAAAAACATGTGATTCTAAGAGTTAAACTACCTAAAAAGTTCCCATCTGTTGCAAGGCTGGCCCCAATTTACATGAGAAAACAGTGACCCCTCGTTAATACCACTCTGACATTCTGCTTATTGTTTTTACTTGTTTTATTTCCTTACACTTGGAAACAGAAGCAATAAATTTCCTGGGAAATGAAACTCACTTATCAGATTTCCCAATCATCAAGTTTCATATTCGGAAAGTAAAGAAATCATTCTAACTGGGTCCAATATTGCTGTAAACCAATATAAACAAACCCAGATCAGAGATTAAAGCTTTGTGTAGGGTTTTCTCATGTTTTCCAGTGCCAGACAGGAAGGGACTTTGGAGGTTTTGTTTTGAAGAGCGATCTGTTTATCCTCGCAATTTCTACTTTTCAAATAAAGTAAAGCAAAATAAATGCTACCCTCATATCCATTGCATTCCGACATGCAGGAATTATACAGAATATTGAAAGAGGCAATATCCTATCCACTCCAGAGAGAATTGATTTGATGAAGATGAAACCCTGCCAAACCAGAAAGTACAATAAGGAAATAAAGTTTGGGAAAGTATTAAAAAAAGTATTTGTTAGTATTTTAAAGTATTTCAAAAGTATTAAAAAGTATTAATCCAAGGGAAGCAGGATTTAAAGAACAATCTAAGTGACTCCTCACTTAGGCAGAATGTTGGACTAGAAAGTCCCTTCCAGCCCTACGATTCTAAGTACACAAATGATGCTCCATCATTGAAGGTTTTAAAAAATTGATAGAACAGCCATTTATCCACAATGGTACAAGATCTCCTGGTTGAACAGGGGGTTGGCTTAAAAGACCTCCAAGTTCTCTGTTCTAACCGAGGCTTCACAAAATTATGGAAGTTTTCTTGTTTTGTTTTGAATTCCTATTAGTCACATGCAGAAAATTCCCGGCAATAAGCTTTTCAAGGGTGAATTGAGATGACAGTCATTGGAGAGTTGCCAGGCTGATGCGCAGGAAGCAAAATCGCATGAGAGGTGCACACGAGAGAGATTTTGGTGATTTTTTTCTTCTGCACACGTACAGCAGCAGAATATGGCCCAAATCTCTCTTGCATACATGTCACCTCACAAGGTTTTGTTTCCTGCGCATTCGCAGAAGCAAAACTCGCTGGGACGTGCGCACGCATATGCCAGAGATGTAGATCTGCACATCCAGCTTCATTTTCGCTCCCAGTACTCAGTGTGGCCCATACTGGGTAGCAACCGATACTGCCGCACACCCACGCATGCATCCCTCACACCATTTTGCTTCCACTCATGAGCAGGAAGCAAAAAAGCCAAAAAATTCAAGAAAAAAGATGGTGCCACCCAACAGACTGGCACTGGAGTGGTTGTGCACAAATGGCACAATCTGGCAGCCACTACCGGAATGGGGTCGTCTGCCTCACCAGTTGGAAGCCACCACTGCCCATGTTCCTCCCCCACCTCCTCACTGTCCGTGTCAGCTTGCAGGCCACAACAGTTCTTTCCAACTCTCCTCTCCTCTCTTCTCTTCTCTTCTCTCCTCTCCTCTTCCCTTCCCTTCTCATCCCATCCATTACCACTGGGATATAATAAGGACTCCTTTCCTGGACAAGGGATTGGATGAGAAGACCTCCAAGGTCTCTTCTTTTCTCTTCTCTTCTCTCCCCTTCTCTTCTCATCCCATCCTTTACCACTGGGATAGAATAAGGACTCCTTCCCTGGACAAGGGATTGGATGAGAAGACCTCCAAGGTCTCTTCCAGCCCTGTGATTGAACACTGTTGAACAACAAGAACTGAGGTGGCAGAGCAGGTAGAGTGCAGGACTGCAGGCCACTAAAGCTCACTGCTAGATCTGCAGGTCAACGGTTCAAATCTCATCACTGGCTCAAGGTTGACTCGGCCTTCCATCCTTCCGAGGTGGGTTAAATGAGGACCCAGATTGTGGGGGCAATAGGCTGGCTCTGTTAAAAAAGTGCTATTGCTAATATGCTGTTATGCCATTTGTTAAAAGGGCACTATAAATAAAAGCAGTGGAGGAAGGTCAATGAATTGGAATATCTGACAAAAGTAATGGGTGTCAGGTTAGAAATTGTAAGCAGGATCCCTCTTTACTACAAAGTTTTGCTGCAAACTTTGTTTTGTGGTAATGTTCTTTCTCCCCATCTTTTACATTGGGAATTTCAAAGCATGCTTTTTTACTTGAACCAGCCTAAGGCATTTTACTGCCTGAGGTGAAAAATATATCACTTACTATTTCAAATATAAAATGAGGCTGGGGGACCTGTATGGATCGGCTGTGATCCACCACAATGGGGTGCCTTGTCCTCACAGAGATGAATGCCTTCCCCCTTGATAAAGGAAACAGGCACAACCAAATGAGTAATCCATCATACTGAGATACTTTGATATTAGAGTCTTCTAAATATATTTAAAGCATTTTCTTAACATAATTTTGAATGATAAAATATTTCAAAATCAAGCAATACAGTGCCATAAATAAGGGTGTCTATTAGAAGGAGGAGGAGAAAGAGGAGGAGGAGGAGGAGGTGAGGAAGAAGAAGAAGAAGAAGAAGAAGAAGAAGAAGAAGAAGAAGAAGAAGAAGCAGAAGAAGAAGAAGAAGAAGAAGAGCAGCAGCAACAACAACAACAACAATGACAACAACGAAAATGACAATGATGATGTGATAGCTGGCACATAGAACATCATTTGGAATACAACATGCCAGACATCATGGCTGTTGAGAGCCAAAGCATACAGTTTATTGATATCACTGTACCAGGAGACGCCAGAGTCAAAGAAAAAGAACTGGGGAAAATTGTGAAATATTGCAAACTACACGGCTAGGGATGAAACATGTAACATTGATGGGTGAATTGCACTTACGGATGCTATTGGTGCGCTTCCCATGGAGCTCTACGACCCCGATGTGCGTCCATGCATGTCGGCGCAAGATTCAGCTTCTGCGCATGCACTGGAATCCAAATCTCATGCAAGGACATGCACAAGCATGAGATTTTGGTGAAAAATCAGCAAAAATCTCAGTCATGCATGCACAGAAGGCAAATCACACACTGATGTGTGCACCCACTGGTCAGCTACTGCGATGGCATCCCCTCCCCATTCTAGTAGCAACCCAATTCTGGTAACCCTGATACCAAGAATTTCATAAAACACATCAAGAAATTGCAACTTCCTGCAATAGCACCAGTGGAACTGCAAAACACTGAGCTACTCGGAACATCATATATCTTAAGAAGATACTTGGTTGATACCTAGGAGGCCGGCAGGAGCCCGTATCAACCATTACCAACAGTCAATTATATTTGTGACACATTTTTAAATGTTAGGTTGACTGAGTTTAATGTTTAATGAATAGAAAATAGCAATAGCAATAACGACAACAATAACAATAGGGTGCATTGAAAGATCTGCAAGAAATACCATTTGCCCGCAAGCAAGAATTGGTGGGGTCAAAAAATAGAGAAAGTGACATAAAATGAAGATGCTAAAGAGATTTGGGTCTTTAGACTTCAAATAGAAAGGCATCTGCTACATAACAATCCACACTTAATAATTAATAAGAAAGAGGGGGGAAATGGATAGTGGACACAGCAGTACCTGGAGACAGCCGAATAGAAGAGAAGGAACTGGAGAAGGTAACAAAATATGAAGACCTGCAAATATAAGTAGAACAACTATGGCAAAAACAAGAGAAGGTAGGAGCAAGGGAGATAGGCACCTTGTATATAATCCCAAAACAACTGCTGCATCAGATGAAAACCATCAGCATCAATAAATTCACCACCAGTCAATTGCAAAAGGCAGCTTTCTTTGGAACAGTTTTCATCCTTGGATGATATCTGTAAAACACCCCCATCTGCCTATCCCATGTTTTTGGGGAGGACTCAATAAGATGGCCAAAATGCCAAATCCAATCTGAACACCTGGCTGACCTTGTGACAAAACATAATAATAAAACTATATGGGTATATGCATATAGGATAAAGCATCCAAGAGTAATCAAGATAATTTGCTACAATTACATCTATCTGGATGTTGCACTGGATTAAGTGCTTTTGGACAGTTATGAAGGACAGCGGTGTCCTTGGCAACAGAAACATGTGTGAGACCCATGAGGGTTGGGGAGGAAGTGATGTCATACATTACAAAATTGAATAAATATTTGCATGATGACTTCATGATGCAATTGTGGCTCCTGCTGGAAAATTAGGATCCATGTTACTTCAGTGAAAGAACTAAATCACCTGTAATAGCATCTTACAAGGAGAGAATGATTGGCCTTCGGGAAAAAGAAGAAACAATCAAGCAAAGACTTCATTAGGGATGTGCAGATCACTTTTATTGAAGCGCTTTTACTGCTTCAAAGATGCAGAGGAGAGAAATCCAGATGCTTAGGGGACTGGAGACTCGAGTCCATGGAAGGGGGCGGCATACAAATCTAATAAATAAATAAATAAATAAAATATATGAAGAACGGTTGCAGGAACTGGGAATGTCTCATCTAATGAAGAGAAGGCTTTAGGGATGACATGATAGCAGTCTTCCAATACCTCAGAGGCTGCCACAAAGAAGAGGGAGTCAAGCTATACTCCAAAGCATTTGAGGGCAGAGCAAGAAGCAATGGAGAGTTCTAATCCAGAACACATGGTTTGTAAGGAGTGATGGGCTCCTACAGGAACAGCCAGGAACGCAGTTCCAGTAGCAAAATTTGAAGCTCCACCCCAGAGCACCCAATTTGCCCTGAAAGATGTTGAAACAAAATACATAAGCCACGCCCACGGTGTGGTAGTAAAAAATTTGGTAGCCCATCACTGTTTGTAAGTATGGATTAAAAAAAATGCAACCACCTTAAAGGTTTCTGAAGACTGGCCAGCCAGGAGTAAGGTAACAGCCTCTTGAGCACAATAGCAGTTAAAATTATTCACAATTGGGAGTATTAAGCATACAATGGATGTTTAAATAGATCCAACCTAAGGAGAAATTTCCTGACCGCAAGAACAATTAATCAGTGGAAGAGCTTGTCTCCAGAAGTTGTGGGTGCTCCATCACTGGAGATGTTTAAGAAGCAATTGGACAGCCAGAATGGCATAGAATCTCCTACTTGAAGCAGGGGGTTGGACTACAAGATCTCCAAAGTCCCTTCCATCTCTGTTATTCTGTGATTCAGTTTAATGGTTGACATTCTCACTTGCTGTTGGATTTCAAGGACAAACTGAAGCACATCAAGTTTCTGCTAAGTTTCTCCGAAGAGATGCTTTCTGATTGTTTGTTAATTTTTTAAAGCATTTTCTTTATTTTCTCAAAGCACACTATTCTCCTTGCTTCCACAGATCTAAATTACCCAAATAAAGCATTGCTAACTAAGCAATCGAAGTAACCTATCCAAGGGAGGAGAAAAGGAAGCCAATCCCCCCCCCCCCCACATTTGAGTACCACCAGGAGGCACTGTCGTCTGCCTTTTGAAGTTAGCATTTAGTGTGGAGGGAGAGGGAGAGATGTAGGCAGGGATTTACTGCCAGAAATTCTCCAAAAAGCCAGCGAATTAGAAGTGCCTATTCAATGCCAGCGTTCCTATGGTGTCATTCCTTATTTAATGGCTGTCAGTAAGGGGGAGAGACAACGCAGTGGGTAATTAAAGCCAAACTGCGAACTGAAGATGACTGCACAAGAATGATATTGCTATTAATACTGATTTAACATGCACCTGGGTAAGGTGAAAGAGCAATGCTACAGGAAAGAAGGGGGAGGGGGAAATCAAAGGCTCAGGGTTTGGCTAATTCCAAGATGTATTTTCAGGCAATCTGTTTATTTAAAAAAAACACTCAGGCAATAAAATTATCACAATCCTGAAATGAATATGTTACACATGTTGATAGAAAACAGGAAAACCCAGCAGTTTTTCATCAAAAATAAATCTGGGTCCATCTCAGGAGAAGGCAAGAAAGGTTTTCTTGTGATGGTTGCCTACATCTTAGTTTTAAGATGCGCCTTCAATCTTACGCACCGATGCAGAACACAGAAGAAGAAAGATATTTGTCAGTAATTAAAAAAGAAAATCACGAGACAATAAAGGGAGAGGGAGGTGGAAATGCAGATGTATTACAGGTGTGATTGTGTTCTGCGTTAAAATTTCATACCTGACATTTAATAGAGACTGGAGGTACAATTCATTTTGAAAGAAAAGCTTGTAATGATGGAAGTAGAGAAGCCGAAGATTAAACAAGGAGGCGGCAACTGTTACGCTATGTTGTAAATGGCAGGAAAAGAAAAAAAGCATTTCAATTTTAACACTAAAAAGACAAAACCCTAACTTTAATGTTGACAAGGAGCTGGTTTCTTGATGATTGGAAGAGCAAATGGACAGAAAAATCAGCATCTTCTAATTATAAAAACCAACCAATGACCCTTTTTAAAAAGGAACAATACTTTTGTGCCGAACATGGAAGGAATTAAAATTTATTCTTGATACCACAGTTGTGACTGGTATTTCTTTTTCTGTCTCATTTCCCTTTCTATTTCATTCCCTCTATTTCCTTCCTTCCTTCCCTCCTTCTTCCCCTCCCTTCTCTGTCATATTTAATTTAACTGAAATATGCGCCTTTCAGAAAGGATTATCAGGTTGTCAAGGCCCTGGAAAAAAATCACTAGAGATCAATAGAAGATTAACAATCACTTTATAGAGAAGCCAAAATCAGAGTGAGAGACCAAGAAAAATATTTTTTTTTTAAAAAGAGTGAGACAACAAAAAAGCCAAGTTCTGGGTCTGAAAGGGAAGAGGAAGGAAGGAAGGAAGGAAGGAAGGAAGGAAGGAAGGAAGGAAGGAAGGAAAAGATAGGGTCTTATTTGTAACACTGCCCAGAGGCACTATTTGAGGAAAATGGAAAGTTTCTACATGTAGTATGTATATAAAAATAAATAAATATATTTTTTCTCAGTAAATCTGAGACTTATGGACCAAGTATGAATGCCAATGTCAATGACCTATATTTTTTGGTGAACCTATGGCACACATGCCACAGATGGCATGCAGAGCCATATCTGAAGGCACACAAGGTGTTGCCCTAAGTCAGCTCCATCATCCATGTGCATGCTGTCCAGCACATATTCAGCCTTCTGGAGTATGGGGAGAGGCTGTTTTCATCTTCCCCATGCTTCAGGAAAGCCTAGGGAACCTATGGAGGACTAAAAATGGTCCAATATAATAACAAAATAGCATAAAAGAATAGAGCATAAGATATTAGTGCCTATTAGTACTTACTCATATATATTATTATATCATTAAATAACTGTTTATCACTGTATTACATTATTAGTGTGTTAATTAACATTATTAAGAATATTATAGTGTATGATTGGTGTTAGAGTAATAAATGTTGATAGAAAGGATAGTTGATAGTTAAAAACAAAAAAGAAAAGATAACTGTGCTGTGAGCGTAGGAGTAGGCTCAGCAGAGAAAATGATTAAAGGAAAAAGTGTAGATGTTTATTTATTTATTTATTTATTTATTTAATTGGATTTGTATGCTGCCCCTCTCCGAAGACTCAGGGCGGCTCACAACATTTATAGGAGACAATAATAAAATCAATCCAATTAATACATAAAAACAATCCATAAAAATCTATTTTAAAAACTGCCATATATTAAGTATAGAGAAGCTAGGAACTACACTAAGTTTGCAAAACATTCAAACAACCCTAAATAAGAAACAGGAGGTAATGATGAAGACATAGGAAATGAGGATACAAAAGGGAATTTTGTAGGAATAAGAGAGGATATAAAGAAATTAGATGACTGAATGGAGAAAATTGAACAGGCAATAGATAACAATGAATAGAAAATAAAAATAATAGAAGAAAGAACAGAAAAAACTGAAAAAAAGTTGGAAGAGATGAAGGAAAGACTATAGATGGCAAAAGGAAGTTAGAGGAGGCAACTACCCATCGGGAATTAGAAAAATCAGCATTTTATCTAAGGTTTCAAAATATTTTAGAGACCAAAGAAGAAAACCTATTAAAATTAAGGACAGACCGGTTAGCTGATTTGCTACAGATAGAAAAACAGGACATACAAAACAATATTGATGAGATGTATAGGGTGCATACAAATTATACATGATGCTACAGATTACTTAGGGAAATACTTATTAGATTTTCAAACAGAATGATGAGAGTCAAAATTTATAGGAAAACCAGGGACAAACAATAATATAAAAGGGAAAGACTGCTTCCTTTCCACCAAATTAATCCAACAAAGAACAATGTTTCATTGGCTGGTTCCAAAGGGGATGTAAATAATGTGATGAGACAAAAAGGTTAAAATTGATACTTTAGAAAAAGTTCAAGAATTCTATGGAAAATATATTGAGGAAGAAGAAGAGATAGACAGTAGAGAGGAATTGGAGCCTAAAAGTAAAGAGGAACAGCGAGAGGAAGAAAAAGAATCAAGCTAAGAAGGGATAGAAAAAATAGAAACAGAAAGTCAGGAAAGAGAAGGGGTAAAGACAAGGAACCAAGGAGGAGCAAAATCAAAGATAGTGACAAAAGCAACAGTCAAATAATAATTTAAAAAAATGATTAAACTCTCCAACCAAAAGGAAACAAACATTCACTAAACTTATAAAGCAAAATAAGGACATTATATGTCTCCAAGAGTTTCATATTAAAAAAAGAAAATAGTGAAATTTTAGAATTCCCCAAATTAGAGAAACTCCATCTGGCCCTGGTAGGAAAAAATACAAATCAAAGGGATTTTTATTTCGAATCCTTGATTTGTAAATCAAACTATAAGAATTTACATGAAGAAATAATAAAATCAGAATTGAAAAATATATGCATGGTTGGAAACTTTAATGCTGTAGTAGATACAAAAAAGGATCACAAAACATAAAAACACTAAAAGAGAAAATTAGCAGAATCATTTTTTTAAATGATACGAGAAATAAATCTAAGAGATATATGGAGAGAAGCCAACCTGCAAAATATCAGTACACTCATGGTTCATGATCCAGAATCAACATGATATGGATGCCATAGATATCTGGAATTGGGAAAGAATGTCATAGAGATAGAGATAGCACCAAATATCTGGGCAGACCACCATTTGGCAATATATAAGTTGAAAGGAGAAGTGGAAAGCAAAGGGAGATGGACCTGAACTACAGGGTTATAACAAGAAAAATATATTCAATAAATAGAAAAATAATTGAGACAGTTCCTAAAAGGAAATTGGAATGATGACATACAAATTATACAAAATGTATGGGATATTGTGAAAGTCTATGTGAGAGGCTCAATGATAGCATATACAGTATGATTAGAGGAATAAAAAGAAACAATAGATGGGATTACAGGAGAAATGAGAGAAAGTGGAATCTAAAATGCAAAAAGAACTTCAGAGTCAGGAAATTAATGATGTAAAAGATATAATTAAACATAAATTAAATTTAATTGCACAAGATGAAATTGCACAAAAATGTAGATTAAATAGACAAAATTATTTTGAAAATGCCAATAAACCAGGGATATGGCTAGCATATACATTTAAAAAGAAAGAGAAAAAATTAATATTGGAATTTGAGGATGAAGGAGTTAGACAAAGAGAAACTAGCTCAACAAATTAAAAGCAGTAATCAATATAATTTTGAAAATGCAAATAAACCTAGTAAATGGCTAGCTAACAAACTTGAAAAACAATGAGAAAAGAAACTAATTAATTGTCTTAAAACAAAGAATGGGGAATTATGCCATGATTTGGAAAAGAAAAAACACATAGCTAGAGATTTCTATAGCAACCTTTATGATAATCAAGAAATTATAACTAAGTAAATACAAGATCAAAAAATTCAAGAAATTTTAGAGCAGGCCTGTCTCCCAAAGATACCAAACGAAACCAAAGATTGATTAAACCAGGAAATTTCCATCACTGAACTAAAAGAGGCAATTAAAAGACAAAAAATAAACAAAGCCCCTGGCCCAGACGGCCTTCCAAGTGAATTATACAAAGATCTTCCACCAACAATGGAAGAGACCCTGCTAGAAGTTCTAAATGAGGCCTTAGAGAAAGGTAAAATTCCCGCATCTTGGACAGAAGCGAACCTAGCCCCAATAGCCAAAAAAGATACAGACTCCACGGAAATAGCAAATTATAGACCCATCTCCTTACTCAATGCAGACTACAAAATCTTCAGTTCCATTTTAGCAAACAGAATTAAAGGCTTTCTAAACCAATTCATACAATCCGACCAAAATGGTTTTCTCCCAGGGAGACAATTAAGGAATAATATAAGAATGATACTAGACATACTTGAATACTATGAAATTCATAACGAAAAACAAGTGGCTATAATTTTCTTAGACACCCAGAAGGCCTTTGACAAGGCCTTTGGAACTTTATGATCAAAGAACTAGAATATATGGAATTCGGCCAAAAATTTATAAATGCGATCATATATTATCCTTAATGGAGACGTAACAACCAAAATATCTATACAAAAAGGTACAAGACAAGGCTGTCCACTTTCCCCCCTACTTTTTATTCTGACACTAGAAGTTTTAACCAGAATTATTTGTAAAAATGAAGAAATAAAAGGTCTAAAATGTAAAAATGAGACTTACAAATTACAAGCCTTTGCGGATGACCTGGTATTCATTTTAGAGGATCCATTAGATTCAGTGCCAAAATTATTAGCTATCTTAGAGAAATATGGTACAGTGGCAGGGCTAAAAATCAATAAACTAAAAACTCAAATTTTAACTAAAAATATGAAAAACCTGCAAAAAACTAACCTAGTATCAAAATTGGATATTCAAATAACCAAAAAAATTAAATACCTAGGTATTAATATGACAGCTAAAGTCTCCAGCCTAAAAGAAGACAGCTATGATAAATTAATTGACAAAATTCAGAAAGATCTAGAGAAATGGAAGAAACTGCAACTCTCTCTATTAGGAAGAATAGCGGCCATTAAACTCAATATACTACCAAAAATAATATTTTGATTCCAATTCCAATTTGCCTTAAGCAAGATTTCTTCATAAAATGGAACAGAATAACTAGCAGTTTTATCTGGCAAAATAAACGTCCCAGAATCCGCCTTAAATATATGCAAGAAAGGAAAGAGGAAGGAGGTCTTGCTTTACCAATATGGAAAGACTATTACAACGCGGCATCTCTAATGTGGATAAGGGAATGGATACTTCTAACTAACACTAGATTATTGAGTCTAGAAGGACACGACCTTCATTCAGGCTGGCATTACTATTTATGCGGAAAAAAATTAAAAACGCATAAATATTTTACCAACCACCTTGTTAGAAAATCTCTGGTGTACACCTGGAAAAAAATTAGGAAACAGCTATATATAAAGGGATTCCACTATGGTATGCCCTGTTGGAAGCCTATGTACACCCTAACTTCCACAAAAAAATTAATAGAATAAGATATAAAGACATAATAAACACTAACGGAGAAATTAAATCTAGAGCAGAACTAGAAACTCTTGGCCAAAAAACAGAATGGTGGGAGTATCTACAAATACAATCAAAATTCAATAAAGACAAAAATACATTAGGAATAGCCAAAAATGCCCTTTTAGACAAAATATGTACAGGACCCCAGGACCAACTAATTAAAAAATTCTACTGTTACCTAACTACTAATGAATTCAACAACACTAATATAAAAGTCAACATCAAACAATGGAACCTTGACCTTAAAAAAGAAATTAAAGATGAAGAATGGCAACTCATATGGAGTAGAAACTTCAAACTAACTATAGCTACATCTTATAAGGAAAACTTAATTAAAATGTTCTATAGATGGCCTATCACCCCAATAAAATTAGCTAAACTAAACAATAAATTATCACCCTACTGCTGGAAATGCCACCAAGAACAAGGTACTTACTTCCATCTATGGTGGCAATGTAAAAAATCACAGATTTACTGGTGCAAAATTGGACTCTGAATAGAGGAAATGTTAAATTTGAAAATTGATAAAACCCCGGAATGCTTTCTTTTAGGTATCCTAAGACAAAATCTACCCCAAGATCAAGTTCATTTAATTATTTATATAACCACAGCAGCCAGATTAATTTTCGCACAATGGTGGAAAAACGAAGATATACCCCAAGACGGCTTCATAATAGGGAAAATTAAAAACTGTGCAGAGATGACCAAGTTTATGGCAGTTAGAAACGATACTGAGTCCTCATTTAATAATTGCTAGGACCCTTGCAAAACAGCAACAACAATAACCCAGGGCCAGATGGAAATCAAGCAGAAGTTTATAAAGAAAATAAGACTATTGGGAAACCTAATGTTGGAGGTATATAATGATGCCAGGGAGTGAAGCAACCAGGCATACAGACATATCCTCCTCCTCTCTTCTCTCTCTCTCTCTCTCTCTTTCATCTATCTATCTATCTATCTATCCATCCATCCATCCATCCATCCATCCATCCATCCATCCATCCATCTATCTATCTATCTATCTATCTATCTATCTATCATATATCAGTCTTCGGAAAGGGGCGGCATACAAATCTAATAAATTATTATTATTATTATTATTATTATTATTATTATTATTATTATTATTATCATCTATTTTAAAAACCCACTCTAGTCCTTCATGCTTTACAGTGATGGCTGCTGAGTTTGCAAATAGCTTTGAGATGAGATGAGATGAGGGCCACCAGCAGCACCTGGTGTCATTAAAGCATTGAAATCTACCAAAACAGCAATGCCATTCATCCACGGTCCTTTTGCCTACTGTTATTTCTTTTTTTCCTCTGTTGCTTACCAGACTGCAGATCTTTATGGTTGTATGCAGACAGTCAGGCACTCTTCATCAAATCGTTTTAATGAATGTGGCAGGGCAGAAATATGGATATGCATCAAGATGGAAAGGAGAATGTATCTCAGCTGACCTGTGTTATTGCGACTTTGCTATCTCTCCTCTGCTGCCCAGGGGTTAGAGAAAGCTCAAGCTGGAAATCTGTCAGAGGGGCTTTGATGTTGTAGGGCAGATGCAATAGAGGGCTGTAGCCAGTTTTCAGGGGTGGCTTCCAGACAGGAAACCTTTTCTACTTGCAAACTCAATCTTGTTTGCACAGCAGTCTTTTCTTCTGCTTGCTTCAAGACCGTGTAATGTGGTACCGGAATTTCTTTGGTTGCTAAATGAGTCATACACATTATTTTTGCCATGGTTGTCAGCAAATCGCTGCCATTGTTATGGGAATGTCATGATCAATTTAGCAAATCCGGCTCCCTTCAGTGACTTTATTTCAAGTGCCTGGAAAATCAGAAGATCCAGGCAGTTGAGGTAAGTATAAAGATTTATTGCAAGCTTAAGCTCGCTACAAGAATCCAAACTACTAATGGTATGAGCACATTTGGCATTAAATAAGAATCAAAAGAATTCAAGGAGGGCTAAATTGAGATCTCCTGTGGTAGCGAGGGGACTGGTGACTGATGACATGTTTGACTCCTCCTTCAGGCTCACACTGACCATCTCCTACAGGAATGGTCAGATAAGCGACAGCATAACCATCAGCTGGAGCAGACCTGGGCAAGGAGTGGCCCACGGGCAACATCCGGCCCGCCTGCTGTCTGTGACCGGTCCGCGGAAGTTGGGGTCCGCTCCAGTGTGAAGATGAAAGAGCTCATTGTGTCTGCCGGGACTCCTCCGGTTTCTGCTTTACTGATGAATCACGAGGAAAACAGGAACTGGAGGAGTCCCGGCAGACACGGTGAGTTCTTTCATCCTCGCACTGGAGCGGACCCCGACCTCCTACCGAGAGTGGGGGAATAAAAGCATCTTTGGGATGGAAGCGTAAATGCACTCCTGGCCCCTCTATTCTGGGGCTCCGAGAAGGCTGGAGTGGCCCTGCAAGGGGTAGGTGAAGGGTATCTAGCCCACCGTGCAGTCAAAGAGGCTGGCGGTGGCTCCCTCCCTTGACATGTAAGCTTAAAAGGGGCCAGGGGGGCGGAGCGGCTAAGGCGAGGCAACGCTTGCCGAGGGCGCAGCTCTTGCTTTCCATGCTGCTCTCTTTCTGGAGTGAAGCTGACTCACCACTCTGGTCATGCTGCACGTGGAGCTGCCGCACCTACCATGCAGCGGAGGAGCCTGTCCGGATTTGGCTTTCGCCATTGCCTCCTTTCCTCCAAGGATCGTCTTTGTCATCTTCTTCTTCACTGAGAGCATGTGCGCCAAAGACAAATTCCTTGTGTGTCCAATCACACTTGGCCCATAAAGAATTCTATTCTGTTCTTCTCCTGAGCTGGCGAGTGATGGAGCGCAAAAGGGCACCCCGAGGGAGTCGCAGCAGTGGGAAAACGAATGAATCTTGCCGGGTTGGCTCTGAAAATGAGGAACAGGTATTTGGAGACGCGGGGATTTGCACGCATAGGAACACAAGGAAGGTGTTCATTGGGTGTGACTTTAGCGCTGTCCAAGCGCTTCTCTTTGGCGATGGAGTTGATGCCCGCCTGCAAATCTCTGCCCTATGTTCGGGTTGCAGAGCCTCGCTGGCAGTAGCAATGCTCATTTAATTTAATCGGGCTACAGTATTGGGTAGAACTGAGTTAATTATGTCAGTCCAGCCCTCTAAAACCATCCCAATTTCTCATGCGTCCCCATGGGAAAATTAATTGCCCACCCTTGAGCTGGATAACAGATAAGGCAAAAGTCTCCGAAGGGACATTCCCTAATGTCAGGCGCAGGAAATCAGGAGCTGTAACTGTTCAAGTAAGTACAAGTTTATTCTATGCTAACGTTCTCAATAAGAATCTGAACTACTAACAAGCAAGGCAAATTAGTGGAGAGGGGCGGCATACAAATCTAAATAATAAATAAATAAATAAATAAAGATAAGAGTTAATGGAATTCAAGCAGGGCTGGACTTGTGGGAGCAAAGGGACTGAAGACCAATGATGCATTTGACCCCTTCTTCAGGCTCAGCCAAGCCATCTCTTACAGGAATGGTCAGATAAGAGACAGCATAGCCCTCAGCTGGAGAATGAGTAAGGCAAGAGTCTCAGGAGACATTCCCTAATGTCAAGTGCAAGAAATCAGGAACTGTGGCTGTTCAAATGAGTTCAAGTTTATTCTATGCTATCATTCTCTACAAGAGTCTGAACTACTAACAGCCAGGGCAAATTGGTGGTACATAAGATTTAATAGAATCCAAGTTAATGGAATCTCAGCTGGACTGAGATCTCTTGTGGGAGCAAATGGATTGAAGACCGATGACACATTTGATCCTTCCTTCAGGCTCAACCTTGATCATCTCTCATATCTTGCTTGTTTATTCATTTTACAGGTAGTCATAGATTGTACGGGTGACATCAAAATACAATTTTATAATATTTTATTTATCTGTGTATTAAATTATTCCAATATTTATTTTCTTCCAATTTCATTTTAAATTGCATTTCATCCCTTTCCATTTTAAACTGTTTTTATCAGATTTTGGTAATAAATTGGGTCTGATTGGTTCTCTGCACTTTGATTTGGCCCAAGGGCTAATTGATAAAGAAAACTAACAGATACTCCTTGACTTACAATGGCACTAGGGACACTGCTAAGCAAAGAGGCTGCTAAGTGAATCATGACAGATTTTATGACTTTCACGCCATGGTTATTAGAATCACCACAGTCATCAAGTAAACATGGCCAATGTTCCCTCTAATTTTTTTTTGGAGTGGGCGGAAAAGTATAGTGTCTGAGCGGCAGTCCCCTTGGGACTGGGCGGCATAGAAGTATAAGTAAGTAAGTAAGTAAGTAAGTAAGTAAGTAAGTAAGTAAGTAAGTAAACAAATAAATATAAATAAATAATAAATCCCTTCTTTTTTATTAAAAGAAATTAATAATAAAACAAAACAAAACTCTATTACTATTAAAACTAAAACAACCAGCAAATCCAAAAACATAACTATTAATAAAAACAGGTGAGAGCTGGGTTTTTTTTTCTCTGTTATTATTTAAGTGCTTTTACCATATGCTTTAAATCAAGAGTCACTTCTCTCTCTGTTTCTCTCTTTCCTGTCATTCTCTGCCTCAATCATTTTCTCTTTTCTTTTTTCCCCTCCCCTTTATTCTATCATTTCTCTCTCTCTCTCTCTTCCTTCCACTCCTCTCTCTCTCTCTTGCTTTCTTCCCCTCTCTCCCTCTCTCTCACTCTCTTCCTTCCTCTCTCCTCTCTCACTCTTTCTTTCTTGCTCTCTCTCACGCTCTCTTTCTCTCCCTCTCCCTTCCTTTCTTTCCTTCTCTCTTCCTTCCACTTTTTTCTCTTTTCCGAGTTTGTGGAGAGGGGAGGCATATAAATCCAATAAATCTAATCTAATCTAATCTAATCTAATCTAATCTAATCTCTTTCTCTCTCTTTTCCTTCCTTCCCCTCTTCCCCTCCCTCTCTCTTTCTCCCTCTCTCCCTTTATATTTATCTCTTCCTCCCTTCCTCTCTTCCTCCCTTTCTCTCTCCCTCTCGTTCACTTTTCTCTCCTTTCCTTCCCTCCCTCCTTCTTTCCTTTCCTCTTTCCCTCCCTCTCTTTCCCTTCTTTCTCTCCACGTCTCCGGCGGGCACCCGGCTTTGCTGACCGGCACAAGGCTCAAGCCAGCTGCCCGGGAAAGCCCTGTGCCGGCCAGGAAAGCCGGCACGGTGGGGAGGCAGGGGCGGCCGTGGCTCCCTTTCCTTCTACTGCTGGCGCCTCCCTGCCCCCGCCCCCCTGTGGGTTGGCAGGGGGATGGAGAGTGCGCACCCCTGGAAAAGGGTGCACGGGGGGTATTTTGGGGCCCGCGCGTGCTCACGCGCGCAGCTTACGGGGAACGCTGAACATGGCCATTATGGGAATCTGGCTCCTCCCACGCATTGTCTTGTCTTGTCAGAAACCAACTGGCAACTGATCACATGACTATGGGATGCTGCAACAGTCATAAGTACATGCCAGTTGCCCATTGCCCAAATTTCAATCGCGTTATCATTGGGATTCTGCAGAAATCATAAGTATCAGAAGTGCTCATAAGTCACTTTTTTTCAGTGCTGTTTTAATTTTCAACAATTGTTAAACAGATAACAGATTAACAGAGTTGCAAGGGACCTTGTAGGTAATCTAGTCCAACCCCCCCCAAGCAGGAAACCATACACCATTTCTGACAGTCCAGTCCCTTCCTGAAAGCCTCCATGATGAAGCTCCCACAACCTCTGAGGGCAACTTCTGCTCCATTAATTGATTGCTCTTACTGTCAGGAAATTTCTCCTTATTTCCAGGTGGAATCTCTACTTGTTCAGTTTCCTTCCATTATTCCTTCTCTGGCCTTCAGGCACTATGGAAAATAGCTTGACCCCTCCTCTCTGTGGCAGTCCCTCAAATATTGGAAGACTGCTATCATGTCTCCCCTGGTCCTTGTCTTCATTAGACTAACCACGCCCAGTTCCTGTAACCATTCTTCATATGTTTAATTTAATTTAATTTAATAATATAATTAATTTAATTTAATTTATTAGAGTTGAAAGGGACCTTACAGGTCATCAAGTCCAACCCCCTGCTCAAGCAGGAAACCCTACACCTCTCAAGCCAGATGGCAGTCCAATCTCCTCTTGAAAATGTCCAGAGTTGGGGCATTCACAACCTCCGCAGGCAGGCCGTTCCACTGGTTGATCACTCTCACCATCAGGAAGTTCTTCCTTATCTCCAGGTTGAATCTCTCCTTGGTCAGTTTCCATCTTGGGGTGCTGTAGGATTTCCTGCCTAGGCAGGGGGTCGGACTTGATGACCTGCAAGGTCTCTTTCAACTCTAACAATAAATAAATAAATCCGTTGTTCCTCATCTGGCTCTTTGGTGCCCTGGAAAATAGTGTGACCCCCCTCCTCTCTGTGGTAAATCCTCTTTTTTTAAAAAAGATATCAATTGACTGACTGACTGATATTTTTTGGGGGGGGCGTTGTTGTAGTTTTTAATTAAAAAAAGACTCACACAACATAAAACAAGTGTTTTGTGAATTGTGCCCACCACCAGACAAACATTCATACCCCACCACCAATCGGGGGTGTTTCTTGTATAAACCATTTTAACCCAAGAGCAAAATATCTATTTACATATTATACAGTGATTTCAATTTATTTCTTATAGCTTGGTCTCGGATTCTATTCGCCATGTATCGTCTTACCTTGTCCCATCATCCCATCAGTTGTTGCAAGTCAGTTTCATTAACCAAATTCATCCTTTTATCCATAATCTCAAATTGAATGTGGCCCACCATGTACTGGTACCAATTTTGCATTGTCCATTTTGTCGCATCCTTCCAACCCAAGACTATGACTGCCTGAGCGCTTTCTATCGCTGCTTGTTTTATTTCTCTAAATTCTCCCATCTCATTACTAATACTGCCATTTCCTTAGTAATTATCCATCATATATTTTAACATCCTATTAATATCCTCTTGCACTTTTTGCCAAAAATTCTGCACTACCAGACATTCCCAAAACATATGCATAAACACTCCTTTATCTTGGCACCCATGCCAACAAATACCCTTAACATTCTGCTGAAAGTATTGAGTTGAACCGGTGTGTAATACCACTTATGTAATATTTTCATTCTCATTTCCCTAACTCTTGTATTCTTAATTTTCCTTATATTCTCTACTATATTTTTCATCTCTTGCACCTCTACTTGTATCTCATTTTGCCACCATTTAGTCAATCCTTGGATCACATCCCCGTCTGACTGCACTAACATCTTATATATATTACTTGCTTGCGCCTTGGTACCCTTGCTTTTTTCTCTTATTATTTTCTCTAACTCTATCTCCTCCCTAAATAGTGCTTCTTTATTCTCCCTTTCATTCAGATATTTACATATTGCATTTGTTTGTAGCCATCTTCCCTTACCCAACCACCATTCTGTACGATTTCTACTTGGCCTCCCAGACTTCTCATATAATTGTTCTATCTTAATTATCCCTCTTCCCTTCAACTTTCCTATAACCCTATTTAGATTTGTTTCATTATCTCTATTTATTACATATAGTGATGACAGTTTTGATTTATATAATCCTATTTCCCCCTGCCATTTTCCCCAAATTTCCATAGTCCCTTTCATGGGACCTATTAATTTATCTAAGTCGCTCCTTTCCACCTTATAAAAATTAATTCTCTATTCTTCATCCCATTTATCTATTTTTCCAATTTCACCCATTTATTTTCGAATAATTGCAGCTCCATTAATCTTTCAATTTGAAATGCTTTATATAACTCCAAACAAGGAATTCTCCATCCACCCTCTTTTTCATTCGTTGTTAACCACTTTTTCCTTATTCTTGGTCTCTTATATTCTTCAACCCAACAATTAAGTTTTTTATCCCACTCTCTAAACTTGGATGCTAATAACCCCCCTGGCAATACCTGAAACAGGTACATCATTTTGGAAACTATCATAATTTTTAATGCTCTTATTTTAGCCATTCTCCTTAGCTTTTTCTCTTTCCAGCTCCTCATCTGTTTCAACATTTTCCTCCATATTAGTCTATAATTCACCTCCTCGATTTTCGCTGGGTTTCTCAATAACCAAATTCCCAAATATTTAATTTTCTTTAATCCTAACTTCAACCCTGATTCTTTCCTAATGTCTATCTGCTCTCTCAGACCTGTATTTAAACACATAATCTCTGATTTTTCCATATTGACCGACAATCCCGATTCCTGTTTAAACTCTTGCAAAATATTTCTTATGCCTTTAATCATCTCCATCGGGGTCTAGGTCAATATAATTGCATCATCTGTAAATAGGTTTAGTTTCATTTATAATTCCCCTATTTTTTATCCTACCCAAGTATTATCTTGTCTTATCTTATTAGCTAATGTCTCTATTGCTATTACAAATAACATTGGAGATAAAGGACATCCCTGCTTGGTGCCATTTTGTATTTTAATTCTCTGAGTTCTTTGTCCATTCACCCTTATATACACTTCATTCCCTTTATATTATATATTCCCTTTTTTCCCTCTTTTATATATTCCCTCTTTTTATAATTCCACAAAATTTGTCCCCCATATTTAATTCCTTACATAGTTTGTATAAATAGCTATGGATAACTTTATCAAAAGCTTTATAAACGTCTAATTTCAAAATTCCCAATTTTCTTTTAGTAACGGTAGCATGGTGCATCACATTTATTACATTTCTAATTGGTTCACTTATCTTCCTACTCTTCACAAATCCATATTTGTGAAGTCTATGAGTCTACGGAGAGGAGCGGCATACAAATCCAATAAATAAACATTGATCCTCTTCAATTATTTTTGGTAAACTATTTTCGAGTCTGTTTGCCAATATCTTCATAAATATTTTATAATCTTGATTTGCCAAACAAATAGGACGGTAGGACCAAGGCTTTCTTAAATCTCAATCAATCTTTAGGATGGTAACAATCTCTGAAAGCTTCCATGTCTGCGAGATATCATGAGTTAACAATATATTATTAAACAGTTTCCCCAAATGCAGCAACAGTTCATTCATATAAGTTTTATAAAATTCTCCTGTAAACCTATCCGGGCCCAGTGCCTTGGCTTGTTTGTTTGTTTGTTTGTTTGTTTGTTTGTTTATTTATTTAATTCGATTTTTAACCCTTTAATTACTCTAGCAATTTCATCTTGTGTAATTTCTGCATTCAATATTTGTTTATCTTCTTCACTTACTATTTTCCCATCTTTAAGGACTCCTATATTTACCTGCTCCTCTTTATACAAATCCTCATAATATTTTCTCATTATCTTCTCTAGCTGCTCTTTACCATATCTAACCTCTCCACTAGGCTCTCTCAGTGCTAATATACATGATTTTTCTTTCCTCTTCTTCAAATATCTTGCCATTTGTTCCATTGATTTTGTCCCCCAGCTCAATATTTTTTGTCGCATCGTCATTCTCATCTTATTCCATTGGATCTCATCATACACCATCAATTGTTTCCTTTTCAATTTCAATAGAATATTCCAATCCCTACTCTTAGTTAATCTCAGCTGCTCTTGTATCAAATCTATTTCCCTTATCTTCCTTTCCCTTTCTCTACCCCACCTTTCTGATATCTACTTCCATACATATACATTGTCCCCTCATATAAGCCTTACATGTGTCCCACATAATTGATTGTTTAATATCACCCACATCATTAATTCTAAAATATTCACATAACTCTGTCTGCAATTTATCGTTATCTTGTTCACTAGAAGTTACACCTGCATTATATCTCCAAATTCTTTGATTACATTCCTGACCTATTTCCAATTCTGCCAGTAGTGGGGCATGATCTGACAACCAAATACTTTTAATATCTACTTTTTAAACTTGTATATTGCCTACCCTGTTCATTAATATATAGTCAATGCAACTAAATGTATGATATCTTGCTGAATAGTAAGTGCCTCTATCTGCATGGAGATCCACCATATTAAGTCTATTTAAATGTAACATCCTACTATTTCCAATCCCATTTGTTAATTTCATATTGAAATCTCCTGCCAAAAACGTTGTGCCCTCCATAAAGTTATCCAACTTCCTCTTTGTATTTATTATAAATTGTTTTGTTTTCGCATTCGGGGCATAAATTGCCGCCAGTTTCAATTTCTTTTGATTAATTGTCCCTTTAACAAACAATCACCTCCCTTCTCTATCTTTCTGAACTCCAACCTCTTCAAATAGAACCCTCTGATGAATAAGAATTGCCGTACCTCTATATTTTGCATTCCTCAAGATTCATGTACCCATTTCCAATTTCTATCATTAACCAATTTATCCCTTCCCCTCCACCTTTTATGTGTTTCTGTCAAAATCATAATATCCACATTGTTTTGCTTAGCCATCCTCAATATCCTGTAATGTTTCAAATCTGATCCCAAACCATTCACATTTAAAACCATTATAGTACACTCACTCATAATATACAAGAATAACCCTTTCCCCCTCTTGTTTTGCTCTTGGTTTACTTATTTTCCCCTTCCTCACCCCAATCACAACCCCAAAGTACCTCCCCCCCATGCTGCCCCCACCATGAAGAGGGAGGACAAGAAAAACCCTTGTCCAGTCATGAGGTACTTCTTCTGATTACGTTCCCACACTGCTAAGCTCCACTTGCAACCACTTTTTAATATAATTAGAGAAAAAAATTCCCCTCCCACCCTCCCTTATCCATTTGAATGATACCTTCTTTTACTTTTTTTTACTTCTTTTACCTTTTTCCCTTCTCCCCCCAACAAGTATAAAAATTAACACTAATTTCCAAAAACATCTCCAAGAGGGGACAGCAGATCAGTTTCAACTCTTCACTTCTTCACTTTCTTCTCACGCTGGGCTCTTGTTTTTCTCTGCTCCTTTCTAATGGCCTCCACCTGCCCCGTCAACTCCTTCAGCTGCTCTTCCCTTTGCCTTTCCTCCTCGTCTGGGGTACTGCAACTGCTGAAATAATCTTCTCCTCCTTCTGCTCCTTGTGGCTCTCCAACTGCTCTGCTCTCCCCTCCTTCTGCTCCTTCTGCTCCTTGTGCTTCGCTTTCTTCAAACTCAATACCCAGTTAGTTCAATAGTTGCCTTTCCCTCCTCTAATGATTGTGCTCTAAACATCTTATTTTCCTGGAACACCAAAATGGCAGCTGGAAAACCCCAGGTAAACTTTTTTCCACTTTGATATAGACGGCTTGAAATTGGGCATAAAGCAGCTCTCATTCCCAAAGTTTCCCAGGAGAGATCTCTAATAACTCTTATCTCGTTTCCATCTTGATTAAGGCCGGCACAACTTTTCAAATACTTATAGATAATGTCAGCTTTCTTCTCATTGGCCAAGCCCATAACAATGTCTCTTTGCCTCTCCCGGTTTCTACGTGGAACTCCCCAATGAACACACTATATGTCATCAAAAACAACCTGGGTTCCCTGCACTTTCATCCAACCAAGAATTGCTTCAGCTAATTTCAAGCCTGGAGCAAAATATGGTCTAAAACCACGCAGATGTAAATTCATTCTCCTTTGACGGTCTTCCAAATTGGCAATTCTATAATTCAATTGCTTACAAATCTCATCCTGACTTTTAACTTGATGCTCTAATTTCCAATTTTTTTCAGCTGACTCGTCTGCTCCTTTTTTAACTGTTTTAATATCTAAGAAAGATTTTCCAACACAGTTTCCACTCGCAGAAATCTTTGTTCAAAACCAGCAACAATCTGAAGCAGTTGATCCAGTTTCAATTTTCCCAAGGCTAGGGTCAGCCCCTTCAGCCATTTTATTAAGATTTATTGTACTCACTTCGTGATAGCAAAAGAAAATCCGTCTTCCCTTAAAACTGCAAATCTTAGATTCTCTTTGCACTTCTGTAAATGCTCCATGCCTCTGCTTATCTTTAAGAAAGATTTATGATGTTTTGAGGGAGAATTTCCCCTTTATTTAATTTAGCACATGAGCTTGTGGTGGGTGCGTCTAGAAAAGTCTGTGACACATGCATAATCTGTGTGGCAACCCCTTAAGTACCTGTAGACTGCTATCATGTCCCTCCTGGCCCTTCTTTTCACTAGACTATCCATACCTAGTTCCTGCAACCTCTCTTCGTATGTCTTGGTCTCTAGTCCCCTTATCATTTTAGTTGCTCTTTTCTGCACCCTTTCCAGAGTCTCTATGTCTCTTTTGAAGTGTGGTGACCAGAACTGGATACAATACTCCAGGTGCGGTCTGACCAGGTCATTGTAGAGTGATATTATTACCTCTCTAGTCTTGGAGTGTATCCCCCTGTTCATGCAGATTAAGATTGTGTTGGCTTTTTAGCTGCTGCTGCACATTGCTGGCTCATGTTTAGCTGGTTATCCACCACGACTCCAAGATCTCTTTCACAGTCACTAATGGTGATTGTGGTTTCGC
The DNA here is from genome assembly GCF_031021105.1 of Erythrolamprus reginae. Classification (NCBI taxonomy): domain Eukaryota; kingdom Metazoa; phylum Chordata; class Lepidosauria; order Squamata; family Dipsadidae; genus Erythrolamprus; species Erythrolamprus reginae. The sequence continues at coordinate 27,156,748 of NC_091959.1, read as the reverse complement.
CCAGTTTGTATGTATGTTTTTTTTTTGGGGGGGGGGGGTTAACCTAGGTGCAGGATTTTACTTTTCTCTACATTGAACTTCATTTTGTTTGTTTGGGCCCACTGTACAAGTCTGTATAGATCTTTCTGTATCCTGAGTCTATTCTCTGGGGTGTTGGCCACTCCTGCCAGCTTGGTGTCATCTGTGAATTTAATTAATCCCCCCTCTATTCCCTCATCTAGGTCATTGATAAATATGTTAAAGATTACTGGGCCTAGGACTGATCCCTGTGATACCCCGCTGCCTACCTCTTTCCATGTGGACATAGACCCATTGAAGACTACTCATTGGGTGCGATTGGTCAGGCAGTTTTCAATCCATCATGTTGTGTTACTGTCAATCCCACTCTTCTTTACTTTGCATTTTGTGGTCCACAATTTATTTGATTTCTATGCTGCCCAATCCCATTGGACTCGGGGCAGCTTAGAACAATATAAAATACAATACAATGGTAAAAAAGGTCAAATATTAAATACTAAAAAACAATAAAACCCCATTATAAAACTCAATAAAATTGTCCAATCAGAACAAACATATATACCAAATCAATCACACTTCGGCTGTGACATGTTTTAGTCTTCAGTCCCCTAATCATCTTGGTTGCTCTTTTCTGCACTCTTTCTAGAGTCTCAACATGTTTTTTATAGTGTGTTGACCAAAACTGAATGCAGTATTCTAGGTGTGATCTTACTAAGGCTTTATAGAGTGGTATTAATACCTCCCTTGATCTTGATTGAATCCCTCTGTTAATGCAATTTAGGATTGCATTTTCTGTTTTGGCTGCTGCTGCACACTCCTGGTTCATATTTAATTGGTTGTCCACTAAGACTCCAAGATTCCTCTCCCAGTTACTGCTGTTAAGCCTGGGTTCACCAAGTCTATATGTGTATGTTTGGTTTTTCCTTCCTAAGTGTAAGGTTTTACTTTTCTCTACATTGAATCTCATGTTGTTAGATAGGATATTTGTAAGTCAAAGACCGCTTATAAAATAGAGCCCATCCATTGAGAGATGCTTTTTTTTGGGTAGTCAGTAGGGACCTGAGACCACATTGCAAAGTTTTTCTTCTGCAGCCATTTTCCTAGTTTTGTGCTCTTCACTTGGAAACGTTTAGTATTTCTGCTCAAATTCTTTCAGCAAAGATGACAGGTGCAGAAGTGTGGACCAAAAGGCCATCTCTGTTTCTGCACCTCCCTTCTTCACTGTTTTTCTCTGTGAGAATTGGCATTTCAGATTTGTGGGGATGGGTTTTTTTTAATGGCATTCATTGCTCTGTTTTATTTTATTCACTTATAGACATTTGAATTTGGTGGCATGTAACTACCCCCAATGGGATGAGGTGGCTCAATGGCTAAGGTGCTGAGCTTCTCAATCAGAAGGTCAGCAGTTCAGTGGTTCGAATCCCTAGCGCTGCATAATGGAGTAAGCTCCCATTATTTGTCCCAGTTGCTGCCAACCTAGCAGTTTGAAAGTTGGACCATAAGAAAGGCTGAGCACCAAAGAATTGAGGCCTCTGAACCAGGGGCAGACTCTAAGTTACCTCGCTGCTGGTTTGCTTCCTCCTGCGCCATGTGGTCTTGCGTCATGGGCACATGCTTGCTTCAGGCATGCGTGCATGCGCAGTGCCAAAAAATAATTTCCCCACAAAAGCCAAAAACAAGATGGCGACACATGCACTGTGCTGGAAACTCAGCTTCTGTGCATGCACAGAAGAGAAAAAATACCCAGAATTTTTTTTAAAAAAATTAAAAATATATTTTTTTTCAAAAGAGGTGATGGCATCCACAAACCGGCCCCAACAGAACTGGTTCTGTGACATCATCATGACATCACCAGCATCTTACTACCAGTTCCGATGAACCCGCACAAACCAGAGGGAAGCCACTTCTGCTTTGAACTATGGTGCTGGAGAAGATTCCTACGAGTCCCTTAGACTGCAAGGAGATCAAACAAGTTAGGCATGGGGGAGATCAACCCTGACTGTTCATTAAAAGGCCAGATCCTGAAGAAAATACTCTGGCCACCTAATGAGAAGGAAGGACTCACTGGAGAAGAGCCTGGTGCTGGGAACAATGGAGGGCAAAAGAAGAAGGGGACGAACAGAGAACAAGGTGGCCGTATGGAGTCACTGAAGCAGTCGGCGTGAGCTTAGATGGTTTCTAGAGCATGGTAGAGAACAGGAAGGCCTGGAGGAACATTGTCAGGGGTGGGCAGCAGGCAGGGCGGGATGGAACACAGTTCCACCAGCAGAAATGTATTTATTTATTTATTGGATTTGTATGCTGCCCCTCTCAAAGCCGTGTGACCAGCTCCAGCTGACCATCCCACCTTCCTATCCTCCTCGGAAAGCAATAGGGAGACGAGCACCGGCAGGAGTTGTAGGGGATCCCTTTCCTCCCCCCTCTTTTCTCAACAGCTGATTGGCACCCATTCGCCTAGCTACCCAGCTTGAGGCGGGGGGTGACCCAGGAAGGAGAGCGCGGGAAACGCAAAGCAAATTGTCACCCCAACAAGCGACACTGGTGAGGCTGTAAGTCGAGGACTTAACAGCTCACTTGAACGATGATGATCATTCAAGCCACTCCCACCTGGTCACATGGCCGGCAAGCCACTCCTACCCAGTCACATGATCATCAAGCCACACCCACAAAAGAAGCCACACCCACAGTGTGGTAGTAAAATTTTTGTCTGCCCATTACTGAACGTTGTCCATGGGGTCACAATGGGTTGAACATGACTTTGCAACTAACAAGAACAAGCAGTTCGAAAGAACGTTAAAAATGCAACTAGAAAAATGGGGAACAACTTTGGCGGAAAGGTAACAGTGTTCCATGCACCTTCGGCATTTAGTCATGCCGGCCACATGATCACCGAATCGTCATCAGACAGCACTGGCTCCTTGGCTTAGAAAGGGAGATGAGCACTGCCCCCTAGAGTCTGGAACGAATAGCACACATGTATTTACCTTTAAGCACTCCCAATAAATAAGTACAAGGAGAAACCTAAAGAATAAGCTCTGGGTTTTTTGTTAAGGGTTAAATCCAATAATGCTTCCTTCTGGTCTTCAAGGATGTTTCATAAAAAAAAATTATTGCTCTTGTTTATTAGCAATGTTGTACCAGTGCTTGTGAAAGCAGGCATGCTCTGTGAGTTTTGTGGAAAATGAAAGAACATGTTATATTAGGCAGAAGGGCCTCAGACAATATATCAGAATAGATCATGGATTTATGCCGTTTAAATCCACCGATGGGCTGTGGATTTTTGAGAAATTGTTGGCAATTTTAAATCAATTCCTTCTGTCAGGGTTGTCAGGATTCCACTCTGCTCTGTGATGAATTTCCCTCATGTTTCTTCCTTCATGGTTTATTTCTTGCCTGTCTACTATGCTCACAAATATTCCCTATAGTCTTTTATTATTGCTTTTACGCTTGCTTGTTCAGCTGGAAGACAAACAGATTCCACTGTCTTGTCAACCAATTTCTGTCTTCCTTGATGTCCATGCAATGCTGCTACATTAAGGATGTGCTTGTTCTGTTAGTATATTGTCTGAATCTAGACTGAAAACTACTTTTATGTGATGCAGCTAGCCCCCCCCCCCCCCCCAAAAAAAAAAAAAAGGATTGTAGGAATAGACAATCCAAAAGGCCCGAATCACTGTGGGCTCAAAACAACAAAAATGATGTTCAATGTTGAGAAAATCAAAGTCCTTCACCAAGGTAAAAAAAAACCCCTAGACACGCATACAGTCTGGGAGGAACCCTACTTATCAGTAGTGACTGTGAAAGGGATCTTGGAGTCTTGGTGGATAACCAACTAAATATGAGCCAGCAATGTGCAGCAGCGGCTAAAAAAGCCAACAGAATCCTAAGCTGCATCAATAGATGCATACACTCCAAGACTAGGGAGGTATTAATACCACTCTATTATGCCCTAGTTAGACCTCACCTGGAGTACACTCCAAGACTAGAGAGGTAATAATACCACTCTACAATGCTCTGGTCAGACTGCACCTGGAGTATTGTATCCAATACAATATGGCGGGAACCATGGAGCGAGCCATTCCAGGGGAAGGAGGGATCACTGCTTAATAACGACCCCTTGTTCCGGCTCCGTGAGCTCAACCCAGAATACTGGTAACGAGTGTAATTCTGGCCTTGGGCTCAGGTTGCTGCTACTCAATGCCAGGTCAGTGGTAAATAAAGCTCTCCTCATCCGGGATTTAACCCTGGATGAGGAGGCCGACCTGGCATGTGTAACTGAAACCTGGCTGGGCCCGGAGAGAGGAGTTCCTCTCTCTGAAATTTGCCCAGCCGGGTTTCAGATGTGGCATCAATCTCAACCCCAGGGAAGGGGGGGGAGGAGTGGCTATTATAGCCAGGGAGAACCTTTGCCTGCGTAGGCTCGTTGCTCCAGAGATTGCGGGTTGCGAGTCCCTCCTGGTGAAGTTGGACTTAGGGGTTCAGGTGGGCTTGTTTCTCATGTACCTGCCTCCCAGCTGCATGGCACAATCCCTGCCTGTACTACTTGAGGGGGTAGCCGGGCTGGCGGTGGGGTTCCCCAGACTTATTGCCTTGGGGGACCTCAACCTGCCGTCGCTCGGTGAATCCTCTGGACTGGCACAGGAGTTCATGGCCACTATGGCAGCCATGGACCTGACCCAAGTAGTACAGGGTCCGACTCACGAGGGGGGCACGCACCCAACATGGTATTCCTCTCTGAACAACTGAGTAATGGTCTGAGACTAAGGGGCTTAGAAGTGTTGCCTTTGTCATGGTCAGACCATTTTCTACTGCAGCTTGACTTCCTGGCTCCAATCCTCCCCCGCAGGGAGGCGGAACCAATTAAGTTGTTCCACCCCTGGCACCTGATGGATCCAGAAGGCTTTCACAAGGCACTTGGGGTTCTTCCAGATACACTCGTCCACAGTTCGGCAGAGTCTCTGGCTGAGGCCTGGAACAAGGCTGCAGCGGAGGCCCTTGACCGAATTGCGCCGCTGTGACCTTTCTGCGGCACTAGGCCCTGTAGAGCTCCATGGTTCAACGAGGAGCTCCAGGAGTTGAAACGCCAGAAGAGACGTCTAGAGAAGCGATGCAGGAAGAGTAAGTCCGAATCTGATTGAACACTTGTAAGAGCTCATATTAAGACTTACAAAGTGGCGCTCAAGGCAGCAAGATGCACGTATCATGCCGCCTTGATTGCATCAGTGGAATCCCGCCCAGCCACTCTGTTTAGGGTAACCTGCTCCCTTCTTAACCAGGGTGGAGTTGGGGAGCCCTTGCAGAGTAGTGCCGAGGATTTTAACACGTTTTTCACTGATAAAATCACTCGGATCCGAGCGGACCTTGACTCCAATTGTAAAACAGAGTTGACTGACAACGAGTCAGTCAAGGTGACTGGGGCTAAACGTCTTTGTCCATCTGTCTGGGAGGAGTTTGACTTGGTGACACCTGATGAAGTGGACAAGGCCATTGGAGCTGTGAGTTCTGCCACCTGTCTACTGGATCCGTGTCCCTCTTGGTTGGTTTTGGCCAGTCGAGAGGTGACACGGAGCTGGGTCCAGGAGATTGTCAACGCCTCCTTGGGGAGGGGGTCCTTTCCGGCTCCTTATAAGGAGGCACTTGTGCGCCCCTTCCTCAAGAAGCCTTCCCTGGACCCAGCCATGCTCAATAACTACCGTCCAGTCTCCAACCTTTATCAGGAAGGTTGTTGAGAAGGTGGTGGCACTTCAACTCCAGTGGTCCTTGAAAGAAACCGATTATCTAGGTCCTCAACAGTCTGGATTCAGGCCCGGCTACAGCACGGGAACTGCTTTGGTCGCGCTGATGGATGATCTCTGGCAGACCCAGGACAGGGGCTTGTCCTCTGTCCTGGTGCTTCTTGACCTCTCAGCGGCTTTCGATACCCGAGTCTTCGGAGAGGGGCGGCATACAAATCCAATAAATAAATAAGTAAGTAAGTAAGTAAGTAAGTAAGTAAGTAAATAAATAATAAATAAATAAATAAATAGATCCAGTTCTGGTCTCCACACTTCAAAAGAGACATAGAAACTCTGGAGAAGGTACAGAAAAGAGCAACCAAAATGATAAGGGGACTAGAAACCAAGACATACGAAAAGAGGTTGCAGGAACTGGGCATGGATAGCCTAGAGAAAAGAAAGGTCAGGGGGGACATGATAGCAGTCTACAGGTACTTGAGGGGTGGCCACAGAGAGGAGGGGGTGGCACTGTTTTCCAGGGCACCAGAAGGACAACGGCTGGAAGCTGACCAAGGAGAGATTCAACCTGGACATAAAGAAGGACTTCCTGATAGTCAGAGCAATCAACCAGTGAACTCCCCAACTCTGGACATTTTCAAGAGATTGGACTGCCATTTGTCTGGCGTGCTGTAGGATTTCCTGCTTGGGCAGCGGGTTGTACTAGATGGCCTACAAGGTTCCTTTCAACACAAATAATAAATAAATAAATAAACAAGGATGAAGAGGAGGAGGAGGAATAGATCAAAACCATAGAGTGATACAAAAGCTACCACAATCGAACCAGAGTTGTTCCTACTGAGTTTTACAGGAAAGGATTTAGAAAAGCAGTATGGGTCAATCACAAATAGAATTTACGCCAGAACTCCTCTTAGGAATATTCAGGAAAATTTATAGTAAGAGTATCAAGTATTTAATACTTCATACCATCATGGCAGCCAGGATTCCTTTGCTCAATTTTGGAAAGACTCAGAAATCCCCTCAGAGAGTAGAATAATTTAAAAAATATACAAATGCGCCGAAATGGATAGGCTAACAATAGATTTACGAGGCCAGAAAGATTCAGGATATTATAAAATTTGGGATAGACGGTATCGATGCATCGAGCGTAGAAAAATAAAAGCAAAAAGAGCGGCCTAAAACAGAAGTATCATATGTAAATATGTAAATAGAAGTATAAGTATTCTAATTATTATACCAAAAATGGGATTAAATGTAATGTCATTAAGTATAAAATGTGAAGAAGCTCAAAGGAAACAAATGCAACAATGTAACAATGCAGAATTACTTATTGTACCATTGTATTACTGTTTTTAAATTTTAAAAAATGGAAAATTAATAAACTCTATTAAATAATAAATAAATTAAATAATAAACTCTATTACTATTGTAGATAGATAATGCTATCTTTGATCAGGCTTTGATTGTGATTTGAGAATGTATGAACTTGTGCATTTCATTTTTCCCCCCAAATAAAAGAGGAAATAAATTGCACCATCAACTATTGGAGGTTTTACTGCTGAATTTTGGAGGTATGAATTGGGCTATCAGTCTATAAGCCATAGTTTACTCCAGTGATGGGCTACCGAAATTTTTACTACCACACTGTGGCCGTGGCTTATGCATTTTGTTTTAACATCTTTCAGTGCATTTTCACTACCCTACTGTGTCCCCCCCCCATCTGGGCAGCAGCCCACCCTTGATTATCTACTATATAAAGTGTATGTACACACACATACACACACACACACAGCTCTTCTAAAATTATATACATTCAACCTCATTTACTGTGATAGGAAAAATATACCCAGAGTTTCTGGTGAAGGAGAATATATCAAAATGTCATCAATGTAGATGAACATGAAGTGGTCAATAAAGTCTTTAAAGACCTCATTCATAAAATGTTGGAATACTGCAGGGGCATTGGTAAGTCCAAAAGGCATGACAGTGAATTCAAAATGGCCATAGCGGGTGGCGAAGGCGGTCTTCCATTAATCACCTTGACGGATGCGAATGAGGTTGTAGGCATCTCGTAAGTCGATTTTGGTGAAAATTGTTGCTGTATGGAGGCGGTCCATGAGTTCCGAGATTAAAGGGAGAGGGTAGCGGTTGCGAATGGTAATGGAATTGAGTTTACAATAGTCATAGCAAAGTCTAAGGTCTCCGGTTTTCTTTTTGATAAAAAGTACTGGGGCGGAGAGTGGTGAAGAGGAGGGTTGGATGAAACCTCTGGCAAGGTTCTGGTCAATAAAGTTTTTTAAGGTGGCTGATTCGGTTTGTGACATTGAATATAGGCATCCAGCAGGAAGTTTGGCGTTGGGTAAGAGGTCAGTAGTAAGGTTGGTGGTGGGGTAACTGGTCTGCTTCTTTCTCATTGAAAACATTGGTGAAGTCAGCAATCTCTGGTGGGAGGGTGCAGGCAAGTTGGGCAGGAAGTGGAGTAGTAAACGGTGGACATATGTGGTCGACGCATTGGAGACTTGGGAAGGAAATTTGGTTTTGGGACCACACAATATTGGGATCGTGGATTCTGAGCTATGCTAAGCTAAGGACCACAGGAAATTGGAGGCCTCTGGTGACATAAAATTGAATAGGTTCTTCGTGGTGTTCAATGGTTAAGGTAAGTGGTCGGGTCTGGAATTTGATTGGTCCGGACAAGAGAACTCGGCTGTCGATGGTTTCAACAATAATAAGAGGTGTGACGGAGCACAATGGGATGGCATGAGAACAAGTGAAGGTCTCATCCATGAAGTTGGTGGTGGCTCCAGAATCCACTAAGGCAATAGCAGGGAGGGTTTTGGGTGTGTTTTCTAAGTTCACCTTAGTGGCTAAGGTCAGGCGTCTTGACGGTCTTGGTTCCTGTGTCTTATCATTGTCATTTGGTTTGGTGCCTGCCCGGCCTAAGGTTTGCTTTAGGCCGGGCTCTGGTCATTTCCCGGCAATGTAGCCTGCACCTGAAACATGGGTGTGGTGTTCGAGACTGGAGTGGACGAAATGAGACGTCTTTTCTGAGGGCAAGTAGTTATCATGTGTCCAGCCTCTCTACAATACATGCATAGGCCTTCCACTCGACGTTTGGCTCTCTTGGTTTCACTCAGGTGAGGTCTGGCCGTACCGAGATCCATTGGTTCCTCTCAAGCAATGACCACTAGTCGGTTTCCCGTGTCTGTTGGTATCTGGAAGGGACGTCTTGGCATGGAGTTGAAACCGTTGTTTTGCAATCTTTGGCATGGAGTTGGCACTGGTCTGGTTCTCTCTCCAAACTGGTTTTCGTATTTGGCGGCATGGTCCTGGGCAGATGAGAATTTAGTCTCGATGGTCAAACAGGTCTCGTAGAGTTCATTTAATGTGTTAGGTGTTGGTTGGCATGTCATCTCATGCACAATTCTGGGTTTCAGGCCATCTTGGAACAGTTCCATAAGGGCTTGCTCATTCCAATTCAGGGGTGTGACTAATTTCTGTAAGTCGGAGATATACTCCGAGATGGTCTTATTGCCCATTTACAATTTGCGTAACTTAGTGATAGCATTTTGTACACGCATGGGGTCTTGAAATTCTTGTTCAAACCTCTGGCGAAATGCAGCATAATTTTGTAGGATTGGATCCTGGCCTGCTATAAAGGGCATTGCCCACTCAAATGCAGCACCTTTACAGAGGCTTATCATGAAAAAGACTTTCATAGCATCCCTAGCAAAGTCCTCAGGAGATGCATTAAAAAAATTCTGACATTCTTGTAGAAATGCGTCAAGTTTATCTTTTGCCCCTGTAAAAATGGATGGCTTAGCTAAGTAAATCTTTGGCCTTGGTTGAATTATTATTTGTGGTTGCGGAGGTGGGAGGGCGCCTTGATTTTGTAATGCGATGATTTGCGCTTGTAAAGCAGTCACTGTTTGTGCTAAAAGTTGAACATCATTAGCTAAATTGGCCATCCTGAGCTGGCTGGTTGAATTTCTTAATTAATTCAAAGACAAGGAAGTTTCAACATTGTTCTGGTTTCTGGTAGAAATTTAGCAATTACAAATAACTCTTATTAAATGCATTATTTCCTAAACAAAGAAACTCCATTTTATTCTCTTCTCTTCCGGATTCAAACACATTTCATACTGGCACATTTTTCCTGGCCCGTTATCTTTCTTAATTGCATTTCTCACATTCCTTCTCCTTCTTCACTTAACAAGATTTATTTCCTAACAGCATGATCTCTAAAACAGCAGAACTGACTGTTAATCAACACAGAATACTTTTGCTTACTTGGGAGCGGCCCGGAAAAACCTCCATATTTCTCTTCGGCAACGTTGGAACTCCACCCTTCTTCCCCATTGACCCCCTGACGTGCCAAATACATCACTACAGTATTTAATCCATTCCTCCCCTTAACATCTTCTCCCAGACACCTGTTCTCTACGTTTTTGGGCCCTTCTGAATTTAGGGTTTACCCAGTGAACGTCTGATTCTTCCTCAGTAGATCTTGAACTCATAGCCCCATCCTGTGGCTGGCCTCCCACCTGTTCTACTACCTGTAACCCCGGGGCCCCCACTAATTCATAAACACTATCTGTATCAGAGTCCTCAATTTCTTCATCATCCTCCAACTGACCAGGAGTATGTACAACACCATTACTGTACCGTTCTCTGCATGTTTGCCATCCTGGTTTATTTTTGCTAGAATTGCTTTAAATTTTCTTACTTCAAGCCACATTTGCTGTTTGGATGAGGATTCCCATGAACTGTTCCATTCCAAACTTTTCAATGACCCTTTTAAAAAATTATCTGGGTCATTTTGAACAACATGGCATCGTCAGCAACAAGCCCCATCTCACCCCCGGCTACTTCTTACCTTCAAAATTTTTAATAAATTAGAAAGAAACATCAGCCCTTGGAGAAATGAATTCTTTGCATTGCTTTCTTGGGAAAGTTGTTTTTCTTTTGTTTTAGTTGCTGTAGGATAGGTTGCTTTTACAGCTGGATTATTTTTATTCCCCCGTATTAAACATGGGCCTGGATTCTTTTGGAAATATGTATTGTGAAGAATAACAAACAACAATAGCCACCCCTGGCCATTCCTTCAGATTTCTGTTATTCTTTAGTCAAACCAAACCAAGAGAAACAGTCTGCAATCCATAAGAGGACTTGCTATCTGTAGTGATGGTGCTATTTTTTTAAAGCATTCCCCTTAACTCTAGCAATCCAGGTTTACAAAATTAGATAAATAAATAAAGGACACCTTCATGTACAAAAACAGCAGGATGCTAAGCACCAATTGGGGGACATGTGGCTTTTTCAGGACCTATGCAATCCTTGGCTGCAAGCCGCTAAGAAGGTCACTGTAAGAAGCCAGAATGCTTGGTTCAACTTCTGCTCTCTAGCACAACAAGGTAACTTTTGTTATGAAAAAGAGGGGGGAAGGGAGGGCGGGAGAGAGAGAGAGAGGGAGGAAGGGAGATTCTCATGCTGTTATTCCAGCAAGCTGAGAGAGAGGTAGAGAGAAAGAAAGAGAAAGAAAGAAAGAGAAATAGAGAGAGATAGAGGTAGAGAGAGTAATAGAAAGGAGAACAGAGAGAGAGAGAGAAAAAAAGAAAGAAAGGAAGGAAGAAAGAAAAAAGGAAGGAAGGAAGGGAGAGACAGGGGGTAGGAAGGGAGAGATAGAAAGAGAACAGAGAGAAATAGAAAGAGAGGTAGAGAGAGAAATAGAAAGAAAGAGAACAGAAAGAAAAAGAGGTAAAGAGAAAAAGAGAGAGACAGAGAGGTAGAGAGAGAAATAGAAAGAAAGAGAACAGAAAGAAAAAGAGGTAAAGAGAAAAAGAGAGAGAGAGAGAGACAGAGAGGTAGAGAGAGAAAGAAATAAAAGAAATAAAAGATAGAGAAAAATAGGAGAGAGGAGGAGAGAAAGAGGGAGGGAAAGAAAGAAATAAAATTTCATGTTGTGCTAACAAGCTAAGAGAGAGACACAACTCTTTGTAGCAAGCTGAGAGAGACAAAGGGAGAAGAGAAAAAAAGAAAGAGAAGAGAGAAAGAGGGAGAGAAAGAAAGTTTCATTTTGAGCTAACAAGCTGAGAAAGAGGATTCTCCTGTTGTTCTGCTAGCAGGCTAAGAGAGGGGGGGAGAGGGAAGAGGGAAAATCTGCTGTTCAGATCAGTGAGAAAAGAGTATAGATTTAGTTCAAAGAGATATTGTCAGTTCTGGCAGGCCTAGAATTAGACCAACCAGGCAGGGCTTTTGCACTTCCCTCGGGTCCCCCTGTCAGCTTGCTGGAAACAAGACTTGTATATTTCAATAGTCTGCCAGCACACATGATGCAGGCAGGATGAGTGGAGAGCAGTCCCCAATATACACAGACTGCTTGCGTATGTCCAGGTTCACTCACTTCCATTTAATTCAATTAAATTCAATTTAATTCCCCCCCTTAAAAAGTGATCCGGTTGCATGAAATCAAGGGCAGAGATGAGTTGAGGGTTGGAGTCATTTTATATATATATATATAATCCAGATTAGGCAACCCTCTACATGTGTCCCAAATTTGGGAAGATGACTCCAACTTGATTTCATGCAACAGGATCACTATATATACAGCAAGACCTGAGCTGCCTTCCTTCTATAAATACTGGCGGCTGGCTGTGGTTTGATGGCTCAGCAATTGCCTGCTATGTAAAAACTTCCTGGTGAGTCAGTGGGGTAACACCTGGGGTCATTGATTTAACTGAGGTATGCTGATTAGTTAATGATTGTGGATTAGGGGTGATATCCTGAGTAGTTGGAGCTTGCAGGCTACTTGGTTGTTTTGCAATGTGTGTTCTGAGTCTGGTTTCAGTTTCTATGGCTGGGATACGTTTGTTAATGAGGGCTGGTTTCCAGATGTCTGGTAGGCGGGAGGTATCATCCCGCTTGTTCATATTTTGGGGATGTTTTTCTATCTCGATTAGTAAAGCTAAATCATTTGCCATATTATAGACACCTTCAGGAATATCAGCCCTATTTCACACTTTAGAGCAGTGTTTTTCAACCGGTCAGGTGTGCCGCGAAGCTCAGCTTCCCAGACCGGAAGCTGAGCTTTATTCTTTGCGCCCAGCTGGAGCTTCCCTGGTGGGGGCGACAACAAATGTCCTTTCGGGCCCGGCGGGAGGGCAATGGCAGTGGGAACGGGAGGCTGCTGGCTGCAGCGGCCCTGGGCAGTCACCGGGGGATGGCGGCGGCAAGCAAGAGCTCCAAGGCGGAGGAACCGGCAGCACCCTGCCCAGCTGGAGCTTCCCAGTGGAGGCAGCAACAAGTGTCCTTTTGGGCCCGGTGGGAGGGCAATGGCACTGGGAATGGGAGGCTGCCGGCTGCAGCGGCCCCAGGCAGTTGCCGGGGGATGGCGGCGGCGAGCAAGAGCTCCAGGGCGGCGCCACCGGCAACACCCCGCCCAGCTGGAGCTTTTCTGGTGGGGGCAGCAACAATTGTCCTTTGGGGCCCGGCAGGAGGGCACTGGCAGTGGGAATCGGAGGCTGCCGGCTGCAGCGGCCCCAGGCAGTTGCTGGGGGATGGCGGCGGCGAGAAGGAGCTCCAAGGTGGAGGCACCAACGGTGGCGGTTGGACGTGCTGCTGAACGCCGTACATGCTGGCACTGCGGGGCTGGCACTGGCTCGCTGGCTGGGTCAGAGGTGCCAGCCCCATGCCCATGCCCATGCCCAGCGCCAGCATATACGGCGTCCAGCAGCACGTCCAGCTGTCCCTGTCAGGGCTCCCACTCGCAGTTAACCGCTCTGCCGCCAGCCCTGGCTACTGCCCGATGTCGCTGTTGCTGGCGTGGTGTAATGAGAGAGAAAGAGAGATAGCAAGAGAGACAGAGAGAGAGAGAAAGAAAGAGAGATAGCAAGAGAGACAGAGAGAAAGATAGCAGGAGAGAAAGATAGAGAGATAGCAAGAGAGAAAGAGACAGAGAGAAAGAGAGGGAAAGCAAGAGAGACAGAGAGAAAAAGAGAGAGATAGCGAGATAGTGAGAGATAGCAAGAGAGACAGAGAGAGAGAGAGAAATAGCAAGAGAGACAGAGAGAGATAGCAAGAGAGACAGAGAGAGAGAGAAAGAAAGATAGCAAGAGAGACAGTGAGAGAGAAAGAAAGAGATAGCAAGAGAGAGAGAGACAAAGAGAGAGAGAAAGAAAGCAAGAGAGAGGGAGCAAGAGAGGGGGAAGGAGGGAGAAAGACATAGAGGGAGGGAAGGAGGGAGAGAGAGAGAAAGAGAGAGAGAGATAGCAAGAGAGAAAGATAGAGAGAGAGAAAGAGAGATAGCAAGAGAGAAAAAAGAGAGAGAAAGAGATAGCAAGAGAGAAAGAGAGAGATAGCAAGAGAGAAAGAGAGAGAGAGAAAGAAAGATAGCAAGAGAGACAGAGAGAGAAAGAGAGAGATAGCAAGAGAGACACACAGAGAGAAAGAGATAGCAAGAGAGACAGAGAGAAAGAAAGAAAGAGATAGCAAGAGAGAGAGAGAGAGAAAGAGATAGCCCAGAGATAAAGAGAGAGAAAGAGAGAGATAGCAAGAGAGGCAGAGAGAAAGAGAGAGAGAAAGCAAGAGCGAGAACAAGAGAGGGGAGAAGGAGGGAGAGAGAAACACATAGAGGGAGGGAAGGAGGGAGAGAGAGAGAAAGAGAGGAAGGAAGGAAGGAAGGAAGAGAGAAAGAAAGAGAGATGGAGAGAGAAAGAAAGGAAGGAAGAGAGAGAAAGAGGGAGGGAGAGAGAAATAGAGTGAAAGGGAGGAAGAGAGATTTTTTTTTGTCCAAACTTTTTTTTAGCCCCCACCCCGCTCAATGTTCCCCAGGATTTTGAAAATATGAAAAATGTGCCGCGGCTCAAAAAAGGTTGGGAAACACTGCTTTAGAGTCATCGGCAAATAGGCAAACCTTCTCTACCAAACCTTCCCCTATGTCACTCACAAAGATATTAAAAAGAATAGGACTCAGAACAGACCCTTGTGGCACACTGCTTGTAACCATGCTCTGTTCAGAATACCCGCCATTAACAACCACCCTTTGATATCTACGCTTCAGACCAAAAGATGGTGTTCAAGGTTTAGCTGTTTATCCAGGAGGACACCAAAGTTACGAACCCTATCTGAGGGGGTCAGAACCTCCCCCACACCAGAGCAAAGGATGGACAAATAGAACAGTTCTTCGGAGGGAATGCCCAGAGCCACTCAGTCTTGTCTGGGTTGAACTTGAGCCTGTTGGCTCCCATCTGTTGTGTTTGGGCCTGGGCCAGCCGTTGCTCCCACAGATGGGAAAGACGCGGCACAAAGTGAATGCAAAAGCCTGGCTGACAGCCAGGAAGATGTGGCAGACAGCCAGGAAGATGTGGCAGACAGCCAGGAAGATGTGGCAGACAGCCAGGAGGACGAGGCCACTGGGACGCAGGATTCAGCAGACAGCCCAGGGGGTTTGGCATGCAATCCCTCAGACAGTCTTTCGTCCCTGGGTTCTTCTGCAGATCAATATATTGATCTGCATAGCCGAAGAGCTATGCAAAGAAGGGATTGCTTTAAGGAGTATTACAAGTCATTATAGGAGCACCTGGGCTGGGTTTGGTTCTTATACTGAGAGCTGGGTGTGATTCCCTTAATGAGGGCTAAAGGGATAAAAGGGAACAAAGGCCAAGGCAAACTGTGGCTGTTTATCTGTGTTATTTTGTGGTTCCTGCTCTGAAGTTTCTGTTCTGTGCCTTTGGAGTTTTCAACCCAGCTTTTTCAGACAAGTGGGAGGTAAAAACTCTGGGACTTGCTGTTTGCTCCAAAGATTCAAAAGGACTCCTGAAACGTCTTTGCTCATTCCAGGTTGTCTTTGTTTGTTTTTTCCTGTGTTTTTGTATGCGGCTGAAGTAAGCCTTGCACTGTCATTATTTTCGGACTCTAAGAACTGTTTTGAGTAACCCTTTTTTGTTTATTTAATACAAGTTTGCTGATTAGCAGAGCACGTGTGTGTTTGATTTCTTTTCCTTGGACTGTTACGCATTGCCTGAGCCAGTCAGGCAGAACACCATCCAGACCATAACAACTTCCAGGCACTGACACATCACGTCGACCGCTTCACTGAATTGGCATAGGGTGGAGATGCATAATTGGGAGATGTACAGGTATAACTGGGTATCATTAGCATAGTACACATGCTCCTACTCCACATAAATCCTTCCTCCCATTTTCCCACAGTCGAAAACATGGCAGGCCTGAAAACCAAAAGCTAAAAGATGTCTTCTAGGCCTGACAATCTCCTTCCGGTCAAATTAGTTGAGAATCTTCTCCAAGAATTCTGGCAAATTCTTCTCTCTTCTGCGCTTTCCAATTCTTCCTCCTCAATTCCTCATGATTTTTTGGGGGTGGACGGGTGGACAGGTGGGGGGGAATGAAAACGTAAGGTGTTAGACCACCAGAGGTGTTATATGAATACATAAATAATATTGGTGCAGTTTTTTGAAGATGAAAGGTGTTATGTGGCTGCTTGAGTGTTATCCCAGTTTCAGAGCTCTGAAATATTTGATGTGATTATGTGTGCACATAATATTTAATGGTAATTCAATATGCAAATTCAAAACGTTATTTACATTTCTTCCAGGCAAGCTTAATTTCTTGTTATCAGAGAAAGAGAGAAATCTTTTGCACAAATAAGGCACTGCTTATTCAAAAGGTCCCTTAAGGCTACTCGGGACCATAAGCTCCCAGGAGTTTCTTCCGTTCTCTTCTTTCTTTTTTCTTAAGCTATCCATAAGATGACAGGCGGATCTCGTTGGTGGTGTTACTATGGATTACTGATGAAACAATGAAGCATAATATGTCCATCAAAATTAGACCTCCCGTAAAGGATTGAGGGGGTTTAATAACTTTTTTTTAAAGACATATGAAAAAAGACCACATCCAGAATCCTCACAAGTCTTAGAAATTTAGATCAATCCACATTTTGACTTGTCAGTCAATTTCAGACAGAATTAAATTATTGAACAGTTTTGTTATTATATAGGAATGTCACTTCATTTCCCTTCAGTTCGCTATGATGACTGACCAATATTGGAAAGAACAGGGTAGTAATTTAAGCTGTTAAGCTCTGTGAAATATAACTAGCACTGACTATGTTGGGTGGAAAACAACAAAGGATTTTAGCTGGGTTCTACAAATGAAGGGCACATATGACTGTTCTTTCTCTAGTGTGGATTTTCAAACCTTCCCCATCTCAGAAATAAATGGCAAGAGTGATCAAATGATCTGGTGTCCTTTGATTAGAAACAGGAAAGGGTTTTAGCTGGAAATATAGAAATTTTTGGAAGTGGCACTTAAATGTGGGATGGTTACCATTGGGCCTGTTGATATTTGTAGAAGGATTGAGCAAATTAGGTACCTTATGTGTGTGCTTAGAATGTAGAAAGAAGGAGAAGGAGGAGGAGAAGAAGAAGGAGAACAGAAAGGAGAAGAAGAAAAAGGAGGAGAAAAAGCAAGAGGAGGAGGAAAAGGAGGATAATATTTTTCAAATTATTCAAAGACAATGCTATCTTTGAACAGGTTTAGAACATGATTTGAGAATTTATGTATCATAAATATTGGGGAATAAATTGTGGGCATCTCATTGTTTTCTCCAAATAAAAAAGAGGAAATAAATTGCACCATTAACCGTTGGAGATTTTACTACTGAATTTTGGAGGTCTATAAGCCATAGTTCACTCACAGAAAACAGGTCATCAACATTTCTGTAAATGTCTACCGCAGGGGAGGGCAACCTTAGCTGGCTTTCCTAGAGTCCAAATCTTG
This sequence comes from Erythrolamprus reginae, assembly GCF_031021105.1. NCBI lineage: Eukaryota > Metazoa > Chordata > Lepidosauria > Squamata > Dipsadidae > Erythrolamprus > Erythrolamprus reginae. The sequence goes on along the minus strand of NC_091959.1, from coordinate 27,139,202 downwards.
TAAGATCTCATGAGAAAGGAACTATTTTAAGGGAGACTTTTGAGAATCTTGTTTTATCTTCTGCCAATCTGGAAGGATTTCATGGAGTCTCAGCATTAGCTGACAATGCTCCTAAGCCTTCACTTACGTGTCTTAACTCATACATGTGCTTAGAATATAGAATTATAGGGCTTGGAGGGGACTCTAGTCCACCTCCCTTCTCAAGGAAGGAGACCTGACGCCCATGATGGCAAACCTGTGGCACCTGAGTTTGGAGGTGTTTTTATTATCATTATCATTATCATTATCATTATCATTATCATTATCATTATCATTATCATTATCATTATCATTATCATTATCATTATCATTATCATTATCATTATCATTATCATTATCATTAAGTTTGTACCTGTTGTGTGCTCGTGTGTTGTTGTGGTTGAAGCTGAAGTAGTTGTTGGCAGGAAGGACATTGTAGCAGATGATTTTATGGGCTATGCTTAGGTTGTGTGAAAAGCGACATAGTTCTAACCTTTCTAAACCTAGGATTGTAAGTCTAGTTGCGTAGGGTATTCTGTTGCAAGTGGAGGAATGGAGGACTCTTCTAGTAAAGCATATCTGGACATGACTCCCTCCCTCAACTTTTCATGCTTAAGATGTTCAATTCACGGCATTGAAATTTTGGTCATCTGAACCAGTGTATCACCATTAAGAATCCACCATTCTATGTCCAATTCAATGCATTTAGTAGAATTAATGAAAGGGACCATAATCTCTGAACCTGCTGAAGCCAAATGGAATGTGATTTGTCTTAATTAGGCTTATTATAAGTCTAACTAATTTGTCTTAATAGGACATATCCTATTGTTGTTATACTAAAAGCTCCCCTAAAATAACTTCTTTATCTGTGTTGAACTTACTGGCAACAAGAGCAATAAGAAAGTCCCTATTGTAACTGAGGGAGAGAATAATTGTTCCTTCCCATAATGTGACAGACAGTAATAGCATTTGAAGATAGTATTGAGAGTTAGGAGAGTTATTGTGGTTAAGACATCAGGCTAGAAACCAGGAGACTGTGAGTTCTAGTCCTGCTTTAGACACAAAGCCAGTTTCCCCCCATCCCAATCCCAAACAATGAGTCATACAACCAGTGAAGGGCTGCAAAAATTTTTACTACCACACAGTGGGTGTGGCTTATTTTGTGGGTGTGGCTTGCTGGCCATTTGATCAGTTGGGAGTGGCTTGATGATGATGATGTCACTGGGGGTGGCTTAAAGGTCATGTGACTGGCGGTCAACTTGACATTACTCACGTCAAGGGTTTGGGTTACGGTTAGGGTGCCTGGCCTCTCCTCACCTCAAAGAGACACAATTTCCCTATCTACTTTTTACTATTGAACATCCAAAATTTACTATTTAATTTATTTATTTTTATTTTATTCATGTGTTTTGTCATGTACGTATTGGTGATATACAAAGATATAATGTTTATATACATGATACTAGTAAAAGAGAAACATTAGGACAGGGATGGAAGGCACTCTGGTACACTTATGCACGCCCCTTATTGACCTCTTAGGAATCGGCAGAGGTCAACAGTGGATAATCTAAGGGTAAAGTTTTGGGGGTTAGGTGATGATACTACAGAGTCTGGTAGTGAGTTCCATGCATCAACTACTCAGTTACTAAAGTTGTATTTCCCGCAGTCGGGTTTAGAGCAGTTTACTTTAAGTTTGTATCTGTTATGTGCCCGTGTGTTGTTGTGGTTGAAGCTGAAGTAGCTATTGACAGGAAGGACGTTATAGCAGATGATTTTATGAGCTATGATTATGTCGTGTTTAAGGTGATGTAGGTCTAAGCTTTCTAAATTTAGGATTATAAATCTAATAGCATAGAGTATTCTGTTATGAGTAGAGGAGTGGGGGGGCTCTTCTAGTAAACTATCTCTGGACATTTTTTAGAGTGTTTATGTCGGAAATGTGGTGCGGGTTATTTATTAGATCATTACTATTACTATTATTATTTATTAGATTTGTATGCCGTCCCTCTCCAAAGACTCGGGTTCCAGACAGATGAACTGCATTCAAGGATTGGTCTTGTGAAAGTTTTGTATGCTCTGGTTAGTAGTGTGAGATTATCAGAGCAGAAGCTACGTAGGATTAGGTTAACAACTCTTGAAGGTTTTTGGTGATGTTGCAGTGGGCTTTGGCACTTAGGTCGTTTGATATGAGTATTCCAAGGTCTTTAATGGAGTGAGGGTTATCTGCAAGGTCTTGTTTATTCAGCTTGTATTTGGTGTTTTGATTCTTTTTACCAATGTGTAGGACAGAGCATTTTTTGGTTGAGATTTGGAGTTGCCAGATGTTTGACCATTTAGACACAAAGTCAAGGTCTTTTTGGAGAGTAGCTGTGCTATCCGGAACAGGATTAGATATGGCGCTCCCTATTTTGACAACTTGCTGTCTGTTTGATAGGAATGCAGTTATTCAACTTTGGAGGGATCCTAAGATTCCGTAGGATTTGAATTTTAGAAATAGTTTGTCATGAACCCTAGTCGAAGGCTTTACAGAAGTCAATATAAATTGTATCTATAGATTTGCCCTCATCGAGATGTGTAGTCCACATGTTTTTGCAGTGAAGGAGTTGCAGGTTGCAGGATAATTTTTTCTGAAACCAAATTGTTTGTTAGAGAGTAGGTTGTTAATTTCTAGGTGGTGAGTAATTGATTGCTTTATAATTGATTCCATGACTTTGCATGTGACCCAGCATGGTGAGATTAGTCTGTAGTTTTCAACTAGACTGGGATCTCCTTTTTTGAAGATGGGGATGACGGTTGCTTGTGACCATAGCTTTGGTAGTGAGCTGGTCCTGAATGATTTTTCAAAGATTATGCTTAGGGGTTCAGCTGTGGCTGTGGAGAGCTTTTTTAGGAAATATAGACCATCAGGCCCAATTGTTAGAGAAGGTTTGAGGTTGTGTAATGCTTTTCCAATAATGTCTTCAGTGAAGTCTATTTCAGTTAAGTCGTTGTGAGTGTTTGAGGTATGATTGGTGAATTTTGGGGGTGAGCTGTTGGTGTTTACAAAGACTGAGCCAAAGAATGTGTTGAAGAGGTTAGCTTAGGTTGATTCAGCATGGCATTCTTTGTTGTTGGATCCTTTCAGTGGTGGGATGGGTCTTGAGTCCTTGTGTTTCTTATTTACAAAGTTGTAGAAAGCACGGTTGGATTTGGTGTGCAAAAGGTTTTCCTCCTGTTTGCAATGGTAGTTGAAGCATTCTGTCTTAATTTGGTGGCATATACTTTTGTAACGGCTTTTGAAGTTGGCTATGTGACCTTTTTTGTTTTTCCGTCAGAGAGATTTTTTTTGGTTTGTAGTTTTCTTATTGAGATGAGTAAGTTATTTTTCTTGCTTATTAGTAGTACATGTAGTCTGATAATTCCTTTGACTTCAAGCAAGAATGTGTTGTAGAGTGTTGTAGAGTTTGCAAGGTCTAGGCAGTTGTTGAGTCTAGTATTGTTTGTTAGTAGTTGTTCAAGTCCCAGATTGGTAACAGCATTGTATAGGGTAGTATGGATGGGTTCCATTGTGCATTTGTTTAGGGTCCAGTTAATGTGGGGTAGGTTGAGGTCACCAAGGAAAATAAGGGGGATTGGGCAGGAGGCTGCCCACATTAGTAGTGAGGTTAATTTGTTTGCATGCGTGATGTCGTAGTCAGGGGCTCTGTAACAAAGTAGGAAGCGGAGTGTGGCATTTAGGGATAGATCACAGACAATGGTCTCAGGGAGGGTAAGATCATATGCAACTTGGATGTTTTTTTAGGTTTAGTGACTTTTTGTAGATTACAGCTACTCCACCTCCTCTGTGGGATTCACGGTCAGACCGGAAGACAAGATCGTTTCTTGATGTGATGATGGAGTTGGGATAGTATGTATGTATGTATGTATGTATGTATGTATGTATGTATGTATGTATTATTATTATTATTATTATTATTATTTATTTATTTACTTACTTATTTATTGGATTTGTATGCCGCCCCTCTCCGCAGACTCGGGGCGGCTAACAACATGATAAAAAACAACATGTAACAATCCAATTTAATAAAACAACTAAAAACCCTTATTATATATATAAAAACAAAAAACTTAGCCATGATTCACAGACAAAACTAATGTTGAAGGTATAAGTGCCTAGCAGTAGTAGGAATTCAGACATCTTGCTAACTATGCTTCTTGCATTGATTAGTTTGCATTTGAGATTGGCTTTGTATTCGAGATTGGTTTTGGATTGGATTGAGGAAGTAAGGGGCGTGTTTTTCTATTCTTGGTTGGTGGTACTTGGGATGTCAAGTTATTGTTGAGGGATGGTAGGCTGAAAAATGTAGGATGGACTGTGGGTCTTGAATTTGATGCATTCAGCATGGTAATCTTTGTATTCTATGTATATATGCCATATGTGTACATACGTATTACACATAGGTGCACAAAATATACATTATGTACAATATAAACCCCCTCCTCAAGAAGCCTTCCCTGGACCCAGCCATACTTAATAACTACCATCCAGTCTCCAACCTTCCCTTTATGGGGAAGGTTGTTGAGAAGGTGGTGGTGCTTCAACTCCAGCAGTCCTTGGAAGAAACCGATTATCTAGGTCCTTAACAGTCAGGATTCAAGCCCGGCTACAGCATGGAAACTGCTTTGGTTGTGCTGATGGATGATCTCTGGTGGGCCCAGGACAGGGGCTTGTCCTCTGTCCTGGTGCTTCTTGACCTCTCAGCGGCTTTCGATACCATCGACCATGGTATCCTTCTGCGCCGGCTGGAGGGGTTGGGAGTGGGAGGCACTGTTCTTCAGTGGTTCTCCTCCTACCTCTCCGGTGGGTCACGGTCAGTGTTAGTGGGGGGTCAGAAGTCGGCCTCTAGGTCTTTCCCTTGTGGGGTGCCTCAGGGGTCAGTCATCTCCCCCTACATGAAACCGCTGGGTGAGATCATCCAGGGGCATGGGGTGAGGTATCATCAGAATGCTGATTATACCCAGTTATACATCTCTACCCCATGTCCAGTCAGCGAAGCAGTGGAAGTGATGTGCTGGTGCCTGGAGGCTGTTGGGGTCTGGATGGGTGTCAACAAGCTCAAACTCAACCCCAACAAGACGGAGTGGCTGTGGGTTTTGCCTCCCAAGGACAATTCCATCTGTCTGTCTATTACCCTGGGGGTGGATTTTTGCCCCCCCGAGAGGGTCCGCAACTTGAGTGTCCTCCTCGATCCACAGCTAACATTGGAACATCGGCTGTGGTGAGGAGGACATTCGCACAGGTTCGCCTGCTGCATCAGTTGCGGCCCTATTTGGACAGGGTGTCATTGCTCACAGTCGCTCATGCCCTCATCACCTCGAGGTTCGACTACTGCAACCGCGAGAGCTATCGTGGGGTTACCTAGGTTTGCCAACGTCTCTCCAACACTCCGTGGCCTGCACTGGCTGCCGATCAGTTTCCAGTCACAATTCAAAGTGTTGGTAATGACCTTTTTTTTTTTTAATAAACTTTATTAATTTTCAATTTAAAAAGACATACAAACTTACAAACATTTAAACACATATTAGGGGTTACAATTACCCCTCTTTTCTTGAAGTCAATTTTTAATACAGAAAAAAGGATAAAATCTTAAATCTTTAAATCAAACTAATATTCTAATTGAAAAGAAGAACTATTGTTTACATATTCTAACAGACATAAAGTTAAATTGATAAAATAGAAAAGCCAACAACACTAAAAACAACGAAAAATATCAATAACATTTAATTATATTCATACCGTTCTCGTTACCTTATTTTCAACTTTATTCTTATCTATCCATGTATAAACTTTATCCCAAATAATATAAAAGTCAGATTCTTCTTGATCATTCAGCCTTCTCGTCATCATATCCATCTCTGCACACTCCAGAATTTTTTTAACTACCTCCTCTTTTTTGGGGATATCTTCCCCTTTCCAATTTTGTGCATAAACTATCCTAGCGGCTGTTAAAATATGTACAACCAGAAAAGAAATATCTTTTTTATATTTCTGTTTAGCTATGCCTAGGAGATAAAATTCAGGGGATTTTTCTATTTCATATAATGTAATCTCTTTTATCATTCTCCAATATGTCCGGACTTTATTACATGTCCACCATTGATGATAATAAGAACCTATTTCACTTTTGCATTTCCAACAATTTGGGGAGGTATTTGGATACATCTTAGCAATTCTATTCGGTGGGAGATGCCATCGATAAAACATTTTAATTTGGTTTTCTTTTAAAGAAACTGAGTTTGTCATCTTCCAATTTGTTATCCAAACTTTCTCCCAAGTCTCTAGATCAAACTCTTTACCGAAATTTTTACACCAAGTAATCATGTTGTCTTTGAGAGTTAAATCTATATTTTTATGTTCTATGATATATTTATATGCTTTCCCAATTAATTTCTTTGAATTTGTTATCAATAAACTACTCAAAAAGTTTTTACTCTTGTTAAATATATATACTTTGCTATCTTTTTGAAACTTCGACTGTATCTGTATATATTGCCACCAATCTATTTTAAATCCTTCCTCTTGAAGTTTATCTCTTGTTTTTAAATTCATTTGTTCATCAAGTAATTGTTTATACTTTGGTATTTTCCTATCCGATATGAGATTAGGATGGGATAGCGCCTCTAGTGGGGATATCCAGTCTGGTACATTTAAGAAGTGATCTTTCTTAATATCTTTCCATACTTCTAATAAATACTTTCTTATTGTATGTGTTTAAAATATGAATGTGTTTTTTCTTTGTCATACCAGAGGAAAGCATGCCATCCAAGCATCAGATCATGCCCTTCCAGAGTTAATATTCTTCTATTTTCTAAAGTTATCCACTCCTTAATCCAAGATAGTGCAGCTGCTTTATAGTAAAATTTCCAATTAGGTAGGGCAAATCCACCCCTTTCTTTAATATCTTCTAAGATACTTAACTTTATTCTCGCCTTCTTGCCCTGCCACAAGAATTTTTTAACAATTGTTGTTAAGTCTTTAACCCCCCCCCCCCCCTGGATTTATAGGTATTACTTGAAACAGAAACAATATCTTTGGTAGAACATTCATCTTAATAGTTGCTATTCTTCCCAGGAAAGATATTTTCAGATTATTCCATATTTCTAAATCTTTTTTAATTTCTTCAATTGTTTTGATATAATTATCATTTTTTAATGATATGGTTTTCGCTGTGATCCATATTCCTAAATACTTTTTTAACTATCTTCATATCTGAAATAATTTCTAATCTTCTTTCCTGCATTTTTGTCATATTTTTAACTATAAGTTGTGTCTTATTTTTGTTAATTTTTAAACCAGCTACCTTACCATATTCTTCTATTGTAGCTATCAAAATTGGTAATGTCGTCAATGGATTTTCAATTATAAAAGTCATATCATCAGCGTATGTTTGTGTTTTATATGATTCTTTCCCAATGGTTATTCCTTGTATTTTATTATTTGCCCTAATCTTAATTAGTAATACTTTGAGGGTTAAAATAAACAATAAAGGTGAGATTGGACATCCTTGTCTAACTCCTTTAAAGATTTCAAATTTTTCCAATTGTTCATTATTTAGTATGATTTTCGTTGTAGAATATATGGCATCAATCAAGTTCACAAATTTAGTACCAAATCTCATTTGGTTCAGTTGCATTTTAATAAATATCCAGTCCACGTTATCGAACGCTTTTTTAGCATCTAAAAACATCAGGGACATTTGTTTCTCTGGGTGTTGCTCATAATATTCCAATGAATTGATAACCATTCTAAGATTATTTTTAATTTGCCTGCCCGGTAAGAATCCATTTTGGTCCTAATGTATTATCTCTTCCAAAATCTTTTTTAATCTTTCTGCATAAATTGAAGTAAATATTTTATAGTCTACATTTAATAATGATATAGGTGTATAATTTTGAATTTTATCTTTATCTGTCCCATCCTTATGAATTAACGTTATTAACGAATCAGACCATGATTTTGGTATTTTACCATCCATAATAATCTCATTAAAAATTTCCAACATATTATTTATTATTACATCGCTTTCTATTTTATACCATTCTACCAGAATAGCATCCGGCCCTGTAGCTTTATTGTTTTTTTGTTTTTTAATAGTTGTCTAGAGTTCTTGTATTGTAATTAAACTATCTAACCTTTCTTGTTGTCCTTCCGTTAGTTGTGGTAAGTCTGATAAATTTAAATATCTAAAAATCTCATCTTCTTTAATATCTTCTTTCTTATATAGTTCTTTATAGAAATCTTGTACGATTTTTGCTTTTTCCTCACTTCTATATTTTTTAATGCCTTTGTCATCTACCAGTTCTTTAATTATTTTTGATTGTCTATACTTTCTTAGTTTATATGCGAGCCATCTTCCTGGTTTATTGGCATGTTCAAAATACTGCTGCTTGGCCCTTTTAATCTTTTCTGCTATTTGCTTTTGTTCAATAAGTTTTATTTTATGCTTAATTAAGTCCATTTTCCTCTTAATCTCGTAGTCTTTAATATTGTGTTGAAATACTAACTCAAGTTGTTTCAACTCACTAATTAGTTGTTCGTATTCTAGCCTTTGTTCTGTATTTTTCTTTGCTGTATAAGAGATCGTTAATCCTCTAATGTATGCTTTAGCGGTATCCCACAGATTTTGAAAAGAGGTCTCTGAATTTTTATTGCATTTAAAAAAAAATTCTAATTCTTTTTCTATCCATTCTTTGTATTGTTTATCTCTTATAATGTTCCTATCTGCCAATTTATCTGTCTCTTTTTATTTTTCCAATATATCACTATAGGACTGTGGTCAGCCTAAGTATTAGTATCAATCTCAATTTCTCTAATTTGTTCTGCAGTTGTTTTAGAGGCCCAGGCCATATCTATTCTAGTCCAAATTTTATGAGGATTTGAATAGAATGTATATTGCCTTGTAGAAGGATGTCTTTCTCTCCAAATATCATTTAATAATAATTCTGATCTCATTTTCTGAAAAGTAGTAGGTAGAATACTTTTCTTTTTCTTATCTTTTTTCTTCCCTGAATGATCTAATATCCTATCTGAAATAGCATTGAAGTCCCCAATTATTATCATATTTTCAATATTTAGTTCATTTATTTTTTGGTGTAATTGTTTGTAAAAACTCATTTGATTTTCATTCGGGGCATAAATAGAAACAATAATAAGGGGTTTTGCATCAGTATTTACCTGTACGATTAAAATTCTTCCCTCCTGATCTGCATATAATTGTTTGGAGTTTATTGAATTTTCAACGTATATTGCGATACCTCTTTTTTTTTGGTTCGCCAAACTTGTATATGTGTTGCCAATTTTAGAATTTAATAATAATTTTCTATTTGTCTTCTTAATATGTACTTCTTGTAAAAATCACAATTTGTGCTTTTTGTTTTTTGAGTTTGGAAAATATTTGATTCCTTTTCCTCGGTTCGTTAAGTCCATTTACGTTTACTGAGAAGATTTTCAAATCTCCTAGTACTGTCATTTGTAATGTTGCTTGGGATCTTTAGATTCATGCTCTGGTTGTTTTCTACGTGCTCCTTGCTCTTCCACACTCCCCTGGACGGTGCTGCTCGCTACTGTCTCTGCATCTCTGTTGATGGTTACTGCTCTGCTTGGGTGCTCAAAATTACGAATTCCACTTGTTTCATAAAATTTTCTAGCTTGTTCGATGTTTTCTATTTTCACTCTTTCCACCTGCCAATACAGAGAAAGTCCCTCAGGTACAAGCCAACGAAAGGTAATGTTTTCTTTGATGAGGATTTTGGTTAAAAAGTAATAGTCCCTCCTGCTTTCTCTCACTCTCCTTGGAACTTGCTTCAGTATAGTTATTTCTTTTCCTTTGTCTTGTAGTTTTTCATTTCTTGTCCATCTCAGAATGTCATCTCTTATGGTCTTCCTCACAAATTTGATATGTACCTCTCTCGGTAGGTTATTCCGTCGGACGTAGCTAGTTTGGACTCGGAAAACTTCATCTATCTCTTTTGATAGTTCTGTAGGGTCCATCTGTAGAATACCTCCAATTATTTCAGCCATCTTAGTTTGTAAGTCGTCTTCTTTTTCTTCAGTTATGTTCTGGAATCTCAGACCATAAGAGGAGCGTTGTATTTCTAAATGTGTGACGGATTCATCATATCTTTTTTTAAAAGAGTCTGTTTTGCCTTCGTCGGCATCCATTCTTTGTTCAAATGACCTTTAAAGCACTACATGGCATCGGACCAGAATACCTCCAAGACTGTCTTCTGCCGCACAAATCCCAGCGGCTGATAAGGTCCCACAGAGTTGGCCTTCTCTGGGTCTCGTCGACTAAACAATGTCATCTGGTAGGACCCAGGGGAAGAGCCTTCTCTGTGGTGGCCCCGGCCCTCTGGAATCAACTCCCCCCAGCAATTAGAACTGCCCCCACCCTCCTTGTCTTTCGTAAATTGCTTAAGACCCACCTATGTCACCAGGCATGGGGGAATTGAGACATCTCCCCCAGGCTTGTATAGTTTTATGTATGGTATGCTTGTGTTGTATGTTTTTTAAATAATGGGTTTTTAGATATTTTCTTTTAAATATTAGATTTGTTTATTGTACACTGTTTTATTATTGTTGTGAGCTGCCCCGAGTCTGAGGAGAGGGGCGGCATACAAATCTAATAAATCTAAATATATATAAATATATAAATATAAATATGTGTATGTACACACACACACACACATGCACAGCTCTTCTAAAATTATACACATTCAACCCCATTTACTGCGATGGGAAAAACATACCCAGAGCCCAGAAGGGCGGGGTGGGGGAAAGAAAAATATTCAAACTTTTTCTATCGGTTCTGTGTACCTGACCATACCCATAGGAGCCCATCACTGCACATGACCCAATCCAAGCAGCTGTGAAGTTGTGAGGCTTGGGGCTTGCCACAATGGGGCATGGGTGAAGGGTGTTGGGAATGCACTGGTGACGGAGGTGTTGGGACGGCTGCAGCAGCAACCCAGAAGACTCAGCTATAGCACAAAAGGCATGGCATGGATGTTCAGTTTGGTTGGGCAGCCTCGCGGTGGCAGCAGCAGCAGCAAGGTTCAGCTGGGAGGTGGGAAAGCCTGGCCAAGCAGGGAATTTGCCAAGCAGATGTTCTAGCCTGATAATCAGCTGGGGTGGAGCTGTGGCATATACAAGGCTCAGCTGTGAGGCGCATGACACTTCCAGGGCAAGAAAAGGCATGGCATGCCTATTTAAGGGCGCTGGAAAGTGGACGCTCCCAGCACCGACTTTGCATCAAACAGACTTGCTTCAGCCAGACTTTGCTGATTGCTGTTCTGCTGCTGAATGGCCTCATTGTGTACCTGAGTCCAGCTGAATAAACCCAGTTTGCATTCAAGGCTGTGCTATTTTTCTTACTGCTGTCAGTCTGGAGCTTGGACCTTTGAGAGCAGCATCTGCAGTGATGGGCTCCTACGAGTACAGTCAGGTACGGTCAGGTACGCAGAACCAGTAGAAAATTTTTGTATTTTTTTCTTTTTACCCCTTCTGGGCTCTGGGCAATGTTCCCTCTAATTTTTTTCGGGGTGGGCGGAAAAGTATAGTGTCTGAGCGGCAGTCCCCTTGGGACTGGGCGGCATAGATGTGTGTGTGTGTGTGTATATGTTTTCGTAGATTTTCACGGGTATATGTATGTAGATTGTTCTGAGTTCGGGTTTTGCCCCGTGTAATATTTTGAATGTCTATGTGACGTTTCAGTGAAATCACATTCACCATCATCAGGCTGAAGTTGTAAGCTTCGTGCTGCTGTAAATATATATATAAGGAGCTGTGATGTTCTTTCAATACACCAGGGTGATTCGACACAAAAATATGTAACCCTTCCCTGGTGCAGAGCTGAAGGGATTGGATACTGTAGCCTAGACGATAATTCTCTGCCTTACAAGGCAAAGGTTGCAGGTTCAAGTCCCAGTGGGTATGGCTAGCTGATGAGGCCAAAATAAAGCCGAAATGGTGCCATCCTAGTCTCCCTTAATTTTAAAATTTCAGCAAAAAATATACAGAATATAGTTGTCGGCTATGAATAAATTAACTGCCTTGAAATGACCCTGGGTTGGGCCTAGAGGCAAAAAGGAGCTGTGATGTTCCTTCAATATACCAGGGTGTATCCGACATAAAACACACACACACACACACACACACACACACACATATGAAAAAAATCCCTTCTTTTTTATTAAAAGCAAAATCTATTAGTATTAAAAGTAAAACAACCAGCAAAAACAAAAGCATAACTATTAATAAAAACAGGTGACGGCTGGTTTTTTTTTTCTCTGTCATTCTTTAAGTGCTTTTACCATATGCTTTAAATCAAAGGTCACTTCTCTCTCTTTCCTGTCATTTTCTGCCTCAATTCTCTCTCTCTTGTTCTCTTTCTCTCTCTTGTTTTCTCTCTCTCTCTCTCTTGCTTTCTCTCTCTCTCACTCTTTCTCTCTTGTTTTCTTTCTCTCTCAGTCTTTCTCGCTTGTTTTCTCTCTCTCTCTTGCTTTCTTTCTCTCTCACACACACTTTCTCTCTCTTGTTCTCTCTCTCTTGCTATCTCTCTTTCCCTCTCTCCCTCTCTCCCCCTTTCTCTCTCTCTCTCTCTTTCTCACTTTCTCTCTATCTCGCTATGTCTGTTGCTCTTGCTCTCTCTCTCTCTCTCATTCTCTTTTCCTTTCTTCTCTGCGGAAGCCGGCAAAGGTTTTTATTTTGAATGGTAGGGGGATGGGGAGCGCGCGTGCACGTGCCCGACATTCCAAATCATCTTTGCCTGCCTCCACTGAGAGAATGCCTGCCCCGCCTCTCCTGTAGCCCCTTTGCCGACAGCTGGGACGAAAGCACTCTCGGCGAAGGGACTGTGAGAGGGGCAGGCGTTCTCGAAGCAGCTAGTGGCCAGATTGGGAGGATGAGAAGCCGCAGCCATCAGCGCCGCTACAGCTATCGCTGCAGGAGGAGCCGCGCCCCAAGGCGGGAAGTGGAGGAGGAGAAAGAGGGGCGGATCAGGCGGGGACAGCAGCAAGAAGCCAGGGGCGTGAGGGGGGCGGAGGTGCTGGGGGGGGGGGGCGGCCGCGGCTCCTTGCGCAGCCTTGGAAAAGGATGCACGGGGGTGTTTTGGGGTGCGCGGCCATGCGGCCACGCACCTTAGAGGGTACATTGGCTCTGGGTATGAGATTGAATATGTATAATTTTAGACGAGTTGTGTGTGCATGTGTGTGTGTACATACACATAGAGTTTATATAGTAGATAATGTATATATACATAGAATTAAATAGTATATTTTGGATGTTTGGTAATAGTAAATAGAAATTGTATCTCTTTGAGATGAGGAGAGGCCAGGCACCCTAACCCTAACCCAAACCCTTAACATGAGTGACACCAGGTTGGCCAGCTTTAAATCAGTCAAATGACCTTTAAGCCACCCCCTCCCAGTTCACATGATCATCAAGCCACTCCCACCTAGTCACATTTGTTTGTTTGTTTGGTGGTTGTTTATTTACTTATTTATTGGATTTGTATGCCGCCCCTCTCCGTAGACTCGGGGCGGCTAACAACAGTAGTACAAAACAGCATGTAAATCCAATACTAAAACAGTTAAAAAAAAACCTTATTTGTAAAACCAAACATACATACAAACAAACATACCATGCATAAATTGTAAAGGCCTAGGGGGAAAGAATATCTCAGTTCCCCCATGCCTGACAGCAGAGGTGGGTTTTAAGGAGCCTACGAAAGGCGAGGAGGGTGGGGGCAATTCTAATCTCGGGGGGAGTTGGTTCCAGAGGGCCGGGGCTGCCACAGAGAAGGCTCTTCCCCTGGGGCCCACCAAACAACATTGTTTTGTTGATGGGACCCGGAGAAGGCCCACTCTGTGGGACCTAACCGGTCGGTGGGATTCGTGCGGCAGAATGCGGTCTCTTTTTTTTTTTTTTTTTTTTTCAAATCTTTTTATTAATTTTCTTTAAAATGACAAACAAACTTACAAACATTTAACATACATTGTAGGGATGTATCATCCCTGCTCTTCTCAAAAGTATAATTGCAGATACAGAAAAAGGAATACACAATTGAATATCTAATTCAATGCTACTAATACAAAAAATATCTAGTAAAAAAATTAACTGTCATATAAAAGTTTCTAATTAATTTCAAGTCAAAAAAATCTTTAGAAAAAACAAATTTCTATTCTATCTATGTAAACTAAATCTAAGATAAATCTTAATAAGAAAAGATCATCTAAAATATCTATACTTATTACTACTCTTCTTTCTTTATTTTTTTATTCTTATCTATCCATTCATAAACATTGTTCCATGTTGCGTAAAATTTGGTTTCTTCCTGTTCATTCAAGCGTCTTGTCATCATGTCCATTTCCGCGCAGTCTAATATTTTTGCAATAACTCCTTCTTCTTTGGGGATATCTTCCCCTTTCCAATTTTGCGCGTATATAATCCTTGCCGCTGTAAAAATATGTATAATCAAGTACAAAATTTCTTTTTTATAATTTTGGTTAGTAATTCCTAGCAAACAAAACTCCGGGGTGAAATCTATTTTCTGCTTTGTAATTTCTTTTGTCATTTTTTCTATCATTTTCCAATACATTTTAGCTTTATTACATGTCCACCATTGATGGTAATAGGATCCTATTTCTTTCTTACATTTCCAACACAAAGGTGATGTCTTTGGGAACATTTTTGCTAATCTACTTGGTGGGAGATGCCATCTATAAAACATTTTAATTTGGTTCTCTTTCAAAGAAACTGATTTAGTCATTCTCCAATTGCACATCCAAACTTTCTCCCATGTATCTAAATCAATTTCTTTACCTATGTTTCTACACCAATGTATCATACTATCTTTTAATGTTAATTCAATATTCTTGTGGGTAATCAAATATTTATATATTTTTCCAATTACTCTGTTGTGGTTTTTAGTGATTAACTCACTTAACAGGTTTTTACTTTTGTTAAATATATAGAGTGTACTATCTTTCTGGTATCTGGATCTAATCTGTGCGTAATGCCACCAATCAATTTGTATCCCTTCATCTTGTAGTTTAATTCTAGATTTTAATTTCATTTGATTGTCTAACAAGTCTTTATATCTTATATTTCTTGAGTCATTAATGGAATTTGGATGTATTATTGCGTCCAAGGGGGTAACCCAATCTGGAATTGTTAAAAAGTGGTTTTTCTTTATGTCTTTCCAGACGTCAAATAAATATTTTCTCAGCGTGTGTCTTTTAAAGTAAGAATGGTTTTTATCTTTATCGTACCACACAAAAGCATGCCAACCAAGCATGAGGTCATGTCCTTCTAATATTGATGTTCTCATGTCCTCTAAAGTTATCCAGTTTTTAATCCATGTTAAGGCGGCTGCCTGATAATATAATTTCCAATTTGGGAGCGCAAAACCCCCCCTCTCTTTTATGTCTTCTAACATATTTATCTTAATTCTTGCCTTTTTCCCTTGCCATAGAAATTTTTTAACCACATTTGTTAAGTTTTTTAAAAAGTTAGCCCCTGGATTGATTGGGATCACTTGAAATAAAAATAATACCTTAGGTAAGATATTCATCTTAATCGTAGCAATTCTTCCCAAAAATGATATTTTTAGATTGTTCCATATTTCTAGATCCTTTTTAATTTCATTAATTAATTTTATATAATTATCATTTTTTAATGTTATTGTTTTGGCTGTTAGCCATATTCCCAAATATTTTACTTTTTTAACTATTTGCATTCCAGTAATACATTCCAAATTGCTTTCTTGTATTTTACTCATGTTTTTAGTTATAATTTTTGTTTTATTTTTATTTATTTTCAAACCTGCCACCTTGCCATATTGTTCTATTGTTTGGATTAATCTTGGTGCTGTGACTAACGGATCTTCCATTATAAAAGTCAAATCATCTGCAAAGGCCTGGACTTTGTATATCTCTTTTCTAACTGTTAAACCTTTTATCTTTGGATCTGATCTTATTTTTATTAAGAGTGCTTCTAAAGTCATAATGAAAAGAAGAGGTGATATGGGACATCCTTGCCGCACTCCTTTATTTATTTTAAACGCTTCTAATTGTTCATTGTTTAATATAATTTTTGTCGTTTGTTCTGAATAAATAGCGTCTATTAAATTAACAAATTTGGGGCCGAATCTCATTTTATTTAATTGCATCTTTATAAATGTCCAATTCACATTATCAAAAGCTTTTTGCGCATCTAAGAACATTAAAGATAATGTTTTATCTGAATGTTGCTCATAATACTCTAATACATTAATAATTGTTCTAAGATTATTTTTAATTTGTCTACCTGGAAGGAAACCATTTTGGTCTGAGTGAATTTTACTGTTTATCACATTTTTCAATCTATCTGCGTATATTGCTATAAAAATTTTATAATCTACATTCAATAAAGATATTGGTCTATAGTTTTTAATTTTTTCTTTTGGTGTATCTGGTTTATGAATTAAAGTTATCAAAGATTCCGACCATGATTTAGGAATTTTACCATCTACTCTACATTCATTAAAAATTTGGAGCATATTATTTCTTAATACTTCATTTTCTATTTTATACCACTCTGCCGGGATAGCGTCCGGTCCCGTGGCTTTGTTGTTTTTCTGCTTTTTAATAACTATAAGGAGTTCTTCCATCGTTATTGGACTCTCCATCTTTTCTTGTTGCTCTTCTGTTATTTGTGGTAACTCTGCACTCTCTAGGTATTTAAATACGGCTTCTTCTTCAATATTATCATCTTTATACAATTCTTTAAAAAAGTTTTGAACTATATTTGCTTTTCCCTCTGGGTCATATTTTATTATTCCATCTTTATCTTCTAATTTTCTAATTAATTTAGATTGTCTCTGTTTTCTCAGTTTGTATGCTAACCATCTACCTGATTTATTGGCATGCTCAAAATATTGTTGCTTAGCTTTCTTTATTTTTTCCAATAGCTGATTTTGTTCTTGTAATCTAATTTTGTGTTTAATTAAATTTATTTTTTTCCCCAAATCTTTATTTTTCACATTTTGTTGTGATAGAAACTCTAGTTGTTTTAATTCATTTATTAATTGTTCATATTTTCTTTTTCTTTCTTTATTATATTTTGCAGTATAGGATATTGTTAATCCTCTTATGTATGCTTTGGTTGCATCCCACAAGTTCTGAGGGGTGGTGTCTGTATTTTTATTAATTTCGAAAAATATTTTTAATTCCTTTTCCATCCATTCTTTATATTCTTTCTCTTTCAAAATAATTCTATTCATTTGCCAATTACGATGTTTTTTAATATTTCTCATATAGACTATAACTGGATTATGATCTGCCCAAGTATTGACATCTATTTCTACGTCTTGTATGTACTCTGCTGTTGTTTTGGGAGCCCACACCATATCTATTCTGGTCCAAATTTTGTGGGGGTTTGAGTAAAAAGTATATTGCCTGCTATGAGGATGCCTTTCCCTCCATATATCATTCAATAGCAATTCTGCTTTCATTTTTTGGAAAGTTGAGGGCAGTAAATTCTTTTTTTTCTTTTTACAACTTTTCTTCACCCCCGAATGGTCTAATTGTCTATTTGTTATAGCATTAAAATCTCCAATAATTAACATATTTTCCAAATTTAATTCTAAAATTTTTTGATGTAATTTTTCATAAAATGCAATTTGGTCATCATTTGGGGCATATATAGATACAATAGCAAGCGATTTGGGTTCAATATCAATCTGGACAATCAAAATTCTACCTTCATCATCACTATATAGTTGTTTGGAATTTATAGAACTCTCAACATACATTGCCACTCCTCTTTTCTTTTGGTCTGCTAACGCAGCATACATCTTTCCAATTTTATTATTTAACAATAAATTCCGATTACTTTTTTTTATATGCACTTCTTGGAGTATCACAATTTGAGCTTTTTGATTCTTAATTTTGGAAAACATTTGTTTTCTTTTTTTTGGTTCATTAAGTCCATTGACATTTACTGAAAAGATTTTTAAATCTCTCAATGTAGTCATTTGTTGTATTTCTTGGTTTCGCGTTGAGGTTGCTTTCTTCTGGCCCCATGGTCCTGGTCCTCCACTTGTGCAAGTGCCCCCATGGCTTCGGCCTGCATTGCTTCCAGTTCTTTTGTTATCTGTTCCATTTCGCATATTCCACTGTTTTCATAAAAGTCTCTTGCTTGGTCTAGATTCTCCAATTTATATCTCGTTGATTTCCATGTCAATGATAGACCTTGTGGAATAAGCCAGCGAAAGGTTATGTTTTCTTTGATCAGAAGTTTGGTCAAGAAATGATAGTCTCTTCTAGTCTCTCGAACACGTCTTGGGATTTGTTTTAATATTTTTATTTCTTTGCCTTGGTGTTGTAGTTGTCCCGCTCTTGACCAATGCAATATATCATCTCTCATGCTTTTTCTTACAAATTTGATGTGAATCTCGCGTGGAAGATTAAAACAGCGAATATAGCTGTTAGAAATTCTAAAGACTTCATCGATTTCTCTTTTTATGTCATCTGGGTCCATCTGAAGGATTTTCCCAATAATGTCAGCCATAATGGCCTTTAAATCTTCATCTTTTTCTTCTATTACGTTTTGAAATCGAAGTCCATATGACGCACGTTGCATTTCCAGATGTGTAATTGATTCATCATACCCTCTGTAACGTGAAGCAGCTTTGTCCTCCAAGTGACCAATTCTTTTCTCCACCTTTTCCGCCTTTTCTTCCACTGCCTTCATTCGTACTTCATTATCTTGCAAGGCTTGCTTAATCTCCTTCATCTGGTCTTTCATTTCACCTGTGTCAACTTTCATTTCCGCCATCTCTGCTTTAATTTCATCTCTCTGTTGTGTTGCGTCTTGTTGAGATTTTAGCATAAAGTCATTTAATGTTGTTAATGTCTCTTGGATTGAAGCCAGAGATGGTTGTTTCTCCCTGTCCTTCTCCTTGGTGAACATAGTTGCAGATAAAGTCTGCTGTGCGGGAGATGGATGTGGTGAACTTTGCGGGGAAGAAATAACAGTTGTTTGCTTCTTGATTGTTTTAGTATGGGTGGAAGAACTTGACATTTTCAAATTTAAATTTAGTGTTATTTTATGTTAGCAGAATGTAAAGAGATTCTATAAATTCCAAACCCACAGTAACAGTTATACTAAATCAATAGCAATTAATTAATAGCAATAAAAGTTCTAATTTAAATAAAAGGCTAAATTTCAAATACACTTAAAATTTAAAATATATCTAATTAATGCTCAACTTATTTATTCTTATTACTCTAGTCAAAGTTTATATCAAGAAGATGTGAAGAAGAAGAGGGGGAAAAGGGGAAAAGGTTAGTTTAGCACAGCTGCAAAGATAAGGAGGAAAAGTCAGCAAAGTAAGAAGGAGGGTAAAAGCATGTGAAGAAAGGGGACAATCGGAGTTAAAGACTATTATTCAATTAGGAGGAACAGGGGACCAAAGACCAAAAGAAAATTTAGCAATGCATAAACAGAACCAATTGTAATATAATGTAATATAGAATTAAAATTCAAAGATTGAAATTATCAAAGGGAAAATGCAAAAAAAAAAAAAAACCAATTGATTGAAGATCTAATTTGTTGTCAGAAACACCTTAATGAGTACTGCAAAGGTATTCCGTTTTTTGAAGAAGGGTATAGTCTTTAGAAAATTTATAAAGCTTTTTCCAAGCAAATGCAGTTTAATCTCACGAAGTTAAAATGAAGTCGGTCCGTCTCTCACAGCCCAGGAAGAAATCTCTCCGCAGTAAATCCAACAAAAATGCTGTTAATCCACAAACCGCTATTAATCCAAACGAAATCCAATGGAAATAGTCCAACAGAATAATCCAAAGAAAACGTCGATTAAATAATCCAAATTTTAAAGTTCTCAAATGTAGGAAAATAGTTTTTTTTCCTTTTATAAATGTTTATTCAGAATTTGTAGGTAAATAGTGAGCAGTCTGGTCCTTCCGCTAGAAAAATCCCAGCCCGGACTTCATTTTTCAACTTTCGGTAACCAAATGTTTCAAAAATGTTTCAAAAGAGGAAAAAAATTTTTTTCAACCAAATAATGTCATTTTGTGAATAATAAATCCTTTAATGTCTCATTCTAAAATCTTCTAGATCTCCTTGTTTGCAAAAATTTAACAGTTCAAAACAAGTGAAAGTGGTTAGAATAAGTTCCGGCTGTTAATTCGCGCCTGGATACAATGTTGTTTTAACAACTTTCTCTTTCGCCTTCGTTTAGACTCCGATTCAATTTTCTTGTTTTTTAAACTTCTTGTTTAGCATGGAACATAGAAAAAACTTTTACCTTAATTGTAGCTTCTTTGGCAATATTCCTTTTTCGATTAGGGTTGTTCAGTTTCTCTGCTTTTTACTCTCTTGATGTTTCTTGCTTCCCACTGGTTAGGTGGGATCGCAATGGCCGTGTCCTCTTGGGAGAGGACCGGTGCTCCCTGCACCAGAGCTGCAGGATGAACCCTCTGTCCTGGAGCCTCGGCGATGGCTCCCCGGGCAGAGGGGAATCCCCTTTTCTAGGATCGAGCCATCCGGACTCGATCCGATCGCGCTGGGGCGACCTCTGGGAGGGTTGGGGGGGTCTCGAGGCAGAGCCCTGCCAAGAGACTTCGCTGCGATCCTCAGCGAAACCGGAAGTCCCAGAATGCGGTCTCATAGATACCCTGGGCCGGTGCCATGAAGGGCTTTATAGGTGATGACCAACACTTTGAATTGTGACCGGAAATTGATCGGCAACCAATGCAGACTGCGGAGTGTTGGTGTTACATGGGCATTTTTGGGAAAGCCCATGATTGCTCTCGCAGCTGCATTCTGCACGATCTGAAGTTTCCAAACACTTTTCAAAGGTAGCCCCATGTAGAAAACATTACAGTAGTCGAGCCTCGAGGTGATGAGGGCATGGGTGACTGTGAGCAGTGACCCCTGGTCCAAATAGGGCCGCAACTGGTGCACCAGGCGAACCTGGGCAAATGCCCCCCTCGCCACAGCTGAAAGATGTTTCTCTAATGTGAGCTGTGGATCGAGGAGGACGCACAAGTTGCGGACCCTCTCCGAGGGGGTCAATAATTCCCCCCAGAGTGTTGGACAGATGGAATTGTCCTTGGGAGGCAAAGCCCACAGCCACTCCGTCTTATCAGGGTTGAGTTTGAGTCTATTGACACCCATCCAGGCCCCAACAGCCTCCAGACACCGGCACATCACTTCCACTGCTTCGTTGACTGGACATGGGGTGGAGATGTAAAGCTGGGTATCATCAGCGTACTGATGATACCTCACCCCATGCCCTTGGATGATCTCACACAGCGGTTTCATGTAGATATTAAATAGCAGGGGGGAGAGGACCGACCCCTGAAGCACACCACAAGGGAGAGACCTCGGGGTCGACCTCTGACCCCCCACTAACACCAACTGCAACCGACCGGAGAGGTAGGTGGAGAACCACTGAAGAACAGTGCCTCCCACTCCCAACCCCTCCAGCTGGCGCAGAAGGATACCAGGATCAAATCCCGGATGAGGAGAGCTTTATTTACCATCGACCTGGCATTGAGTGGCAACAGCTTGAGTCCAGGGCCAGAATTACACTCATCACCAGTGCCTTGAGTTAAGGTCATGGAGCCGGAAGAAGGGATCGCTACTAAGCAGCGATCCCTCCTTCCCCTGTAATGGCTATCTCCATGACTTCCGCCATACCTGCCTCTCCCCAGCAAGACTGGGATATTTTGACCCTCTGCCACCCCAGAGATAAGTGTCCCCCCCTTCCCACCCCTCCAGCATCAGGTGTGCCTGAAATTCCATTCATATCATATTCATTCATTTCATACATATTATAATCCCATCCACCCACCCCATTCCATCTATCACCCCCTTCCCAATCAATTCCATTCACAATATTCCACTCATTCCAATAATTACTCAAACAGTCCCATTCACTCATACCATAAATATATTAACCCCCAAAAATAGTTAAAAAGTTAAAAATATATAATAGATATAACAAAGATATAAAAATTTAAAAATATAAAAATAGCCTAGATGTAATTAATTTGCTAATAGTTCTTAAAAAGAAGAACATAAAACAGCAACAGCAGCAAGAGGGCGCCAAACTCCAAGCTTATTAAGATAGTTAGTTCTCAGAGTTGTAAAAGATCTAAAAAGTTAAATATAAGTATCAGAGTCTCAGGATATAAATACAGAATGGTCTTTTTAGTGATGGTTGCAATCAGTGTCCAATACTGTAAAAGTTCTGTCTCTTTATCTTGGTTGTAATTGACCCAGGTTCTTCCTCTGTGGGAGCTCCAGCTTTCGCCAAATGTCCTGGACAGTCTCCGACAGTCCTCAATCCCATTCAGTAGTGGTTTTATCTCCATCGTCCCTTCGTAGCTCCACTCTGCCAACACAGCCATAAATCCCCTCTTGGTAACCTCTGGATGACACATGGATGGCATTTCGTTTTTCCCTTTTTTGCGGTAATGCGAATAACAATCCTTCCAGCACCCGGCGCCCCCACCTTCGGCGTCCTGGTGTCCTGGGACCGTGCAGCTCAATAAGCCAGAATTGAAGAAACTGTCTGATTAAATCTAATCAAGTCCGCTGATCTTGTAAATAAGAGGTTATGATTTCTTTCTGGGGTTCTTCTTCTGTGTATGGTCCACAGTTTATACTTCTCTCGCAGATAATAGTAGCGATTTGGATGGTTCAAGTGTATAATTTTGATGGATAATTTCAGATTGAGAGGCACAACTCTCGCGGCTAACAGGCAAGTGACTGAGCTGTAATCCCAGTGTGATATCACAGTACAATAGTTTCAATAGTGGCCTCAGCAGATCCCCATATCTTCCCGGTCACCTTCCAGGGGCGGAGGCAGAGACGGAGATTGGGGCCACAAACCACACCCACAAAATAAGCCACACCCACAGCATAGTAGTAAATTTTTTTGCAGCCCTTCTGCTTCCTAAGTGGACAGTTTGATTTCACAGAAATTTGATCTATTTGGAGTTATATTATGTTGTTTAAGTGTCCCCTTTATTTTTTTGAGCAATATACTACTGGTAATTTCCAAAATTCTTTCCCAAGTTTGTATTTTGTAAATTTTGTAAATGATTGTGAAACTAGTAGATGTGATTGTATAAGTCAAGTTGAATTCTGCCTGGCCTCTCCAAAGGTACCTGCCTCAATTTATTTCAATAAGAATAAGGTTATAAAGAGGTAGCTTAGTGCTTTAAATGATGACAACTTCCATTTGGGCATTCAACTTGAAGACATCCCCAATCTTCTCAGACATTGCTGAATATCTAAGGATTAAAATTGATCGGTTAAAGATACTGAAACATTTCAGAGAGGAATATTTTGAGATCATCTGAAGAACCCATGGATTAAATTTAGCAGATTGAGCTCCTAAAATCAGTATTCTACCAGATCCTCATTCAATTTGCTTTGCTTTTAGCTGGAAACAAAATGAAATTCATAACTTATATTTCTTATGACCATTTTATTTCCTTTGTTGTAGCCAACTGACATTGTTGCCTTCTTCTAGAGAAGTTGAGATTATGATTTCAATATATAGGGATGAGAAATCAAATAAAATCTTCCCGTTCCTCCTTCTTTTCCACAACAAATTAAAATATTAACCCTTCCCATGCAAGCAAATGGGTGTAAGCACTGACATATAAAATGCATTTGCTGTGTACAACTTCCTGGTTTCTAGCCATTTACTTCCATATCAAATGCTGGAGCTTACTTTGAAAACCTAAATTCTTAATCAGTTGCGTAGACCAGCGTTTCCCAACCGGTGTGCCGCGGCACAGTGGTGTGCCGCGAGACACTGTCAGGTGTGCCGCGGCGAGAGGCAGCGGAGGAGAGTGGGCGGATCGGGCGGGCAATGGGGCAGGGCGGAGAAGCCAGGGGCGCGTTTGGCCGGAGGCACCGTGGGGAGGCAGGGGCAGCCGCGGCTCCCTTTACTCCTACTGCCGCACCACCCTGCCCCTGCTCCCCACGGTGCCTCCGGCCAAACGCGCCCCTGGCTTCTCCGTCCTGCCCCATTGCCTGCCCGATCCGCCCACTCTTCTCCGCCACCGCCTCCTGCCTTGGGGCGAGGAATCCGAGAGTCCGGGACTGTGTGGCTTTGCGCCATGAAGAGAAAACGGCCGACTTTTCCCTGCTGCCGTTTTCTCTTCATGGCGCAAAGCCAGGGCCGCCGATAGACGGGTACTACAGGGAGCGCGCTACCGGGCCCCGGGCAAATTGGGCCCCGCAGTCAGCGGCTCCTTGCACTGAGCTCCCGCTCGCAGCTGTCCCCTGGCTCCTGCTCAATGCCACGGTTTTCGGCGCTGTCCTGCTGGGCCCCAAAGACGGAAGGCAGGAAGGAGGAGAGCTCCATTCTTCTCGCCTTTTTCCCGCCTTCCTTCTTTGGGGCACAGCAGGACAGCGCCGAAAACCGCGGCATCGAGCAGAAGCCGGGGGACAGCTGCGAGCGGGAGCCCCAGGAGGGAAGTACCGGCAGCGCCCCGCCCAGCTGAAGCTTCACTGGCGTCGGCGGCAAATGTCCTTTGTGGCCCGGTGGGGGGGGGGGGGCTGCAGCGGCCGCAGGCAGTCGCAGGGAGATGGCTGCGGCGAGAGGGAGCTCCAGGCGGCGGCGAGAGGGAGCGCTCTCTCTCTCTCTCAGCTGACTGCAAGCGGGAGCCCTGACGTGGCGGTCAATTGAGAGAGAGAGAGAAAGAAAAAAAGAGAGACATATAAGAGAGGCAGAGAGAGAGAGAAAGAGAGACATAGCAAGAAAGAGAGACAGCAAGAGAGGCAGAGAAAGAGAGAGAAAAAGAGAGACATAGCAAGAGAGGCAGAGAGAGAGAAAAAGAAAGAGAGACATAGCAAGAGAAAAAGAGAGACTTAGCAAGAGAGGCAGAGAGAGAAAGAGAAAGAGAAAGAAAGAGAGACATAGCAAGAGAGACAGAGAGAGAGAGAAAGAGAGACATAGCAAGAGAGACAGAGAGAGAAAGAGGGACATAGCAAGAGAGGCAGAGAAAGAGAGACAGCAAGAGAGGCAGAGAAAGAGAGACATAGCAAGAGAGGCAGAGAGAGAGAAAAAGAAAGAGAGACATAGCAAGAGAAAAAGAGAGACTTAGCAAGAGAGGCAGAGAGAGAGAGAAAGAGAAAGAAAGAGAGACATATAAGAGAGGCAGAGAGAGAGAGAAAGAGAGACATAGCAAGAGAGGCAGAGAAAGAGAGACAGAGCAAGAAAGAGAGGCAGAGAAAGAGAGAGAAAGAGACATAGCAAGAGAGGCAGAGAGAGAGAAAAAGAAAGAGAGACATAGCAAGAGAAAAAGAGAGACTTAGCAAGAGAGGCAGAGAGAGAGAGAAAGAGAAAGAAAGAGAGACATATAAGAGAGGCAGAGAGAGAGAGAAAGAGAGACATAGCAGGAGAGGCAGAGAGACAGAGCAAGAAAGAGAGACAGCAAGAGAGGCAGAGAAAGAGAGAGAGAAAAAGAAAGAGAGACAGCAAGAGAAAAAGAGAGATTTAGCAAGAGAGGCAGAGAGAGAGAAAGAGAAGGAAAGAGAGATAGCAAGAGAGGCAAAGAGAAAGAAAGAGACATATAGCAAGACAGTGAAAGAGAGAGAGAAAAAAGCAAGAAAGAGATAGCAAGAGAGACAGAGAGAGAGAGCAAGGGAGAGAGAAAGACAGAGGAAGGGAAGGAGGGAGAGAGAGAGAAAGAGAGCAAAAAAGAGAGGAAGAAAGAAAGACGGATGGAGAGAGAGAAAGAAGGGAAGGAAGGAAAAGAGAGAAAGAGGGAGAAATAGAGCGAAAGGGAGGAAGAGAGAGGGTTTTTTTGTCCAAACTTTTCTTTAGCCCGCCCCCCCCCTTTCAATGTTCCCCAGGATTTTGAAAATATGAATAATGTGCCGCGGCTCAAAAAAGGTTGGGAAACACTGGCGTAGACTATACCTGCCTTCCATTTGAAGTCAGAAACCTCCCTCATTAACTGGTCTTGTTCCATGACACAAAGGGAAGTTGTCAACCTGTCCTGCTGTTTATTGTCAGAAAACACAATCATAAACACTCTCTCTACATAAATGGTATCAGCCCAATTAAAGAGTTCTTTACTCCTCCTGATATTTTGAGCCAGAAAATATTGATTTATCCACCTATGGACTGAGCGTAGAAACATCTCTTAATGAGAAACCACACTGAACCCTCCTGAACCTTGATCTATCACCTTATAATATACTCTCTCTGTTTTCTGTTAAGTGGTCAAGTGACTCATCAGCAGAGACGGAAGGACATGCTGATTCTTTAATGTTGACACTCAGATACTCAACAGGAATCACAGATCTTCATTTTAATGGGAGGTGAGCAGAGAGCTTGCTTTTATGCTGGGCTTTCAGTCTGTTTGACAAGACTTTGCTTAATAAGTGAACCATTGTTTGGGGTACACTGTCCATCAAATGCCATAGCTGTTTCAGCAGGAGCCCTGCTAAACTAAACACAATCAAGATTGCCTTGTATAATATTGTATCTCAGCGACAAACGTCAGAGATTTAACGGGATCTGGCACATTCTCCATCTTTCTCTTTCTCCTTTTTGAAAGAAAGGGGTAGTCAGAAAGTTCACATCGATGTGCAATGTATTTGAAGTTATGGCCTTACTGAATTAAGAAGAAAGCTGGTATAACCTCCCACTGTTCTCAACAGTTTTAAAATGGACATTATTGTAATAGGAGCTTCCGGCTAGCTGGAATTGCTTCCACTTCAAATGATCCCATCTTAAGAAATGGATAAATATTAGGAGTCTGATAAATGGGATTTGGGAAAAAAAATTATAACATGAGTTGGAAAGTGTTGGGGAATAGGGCTAAACTGTTCTTGTGAATAACTGCCCACCAGACATTAATTAATTGTTGTGGTTAGCTCTGGCCCAGTTCCTGCCCCAAGGACTGTGGATGTGGGGGAGACATCCACATGCTGCAGGCCTGTTTTGCCCCCGGTGGAATCTGAAGATGAAGGCTCCTCTGACCAAGAAGACATGAGCGACAGGGAGGAGGAGAGTGTGGCAGACAGCTCAGAAGGAGATCAATTATCTAGCTCCTCCTTGGACTCAGAACAAGAGTTAATAATACAGCCATGCATGTGGAGAGCGATGCATAGGCAACAACAACTGAGAGATTATTATCAAAGGTAATGAGGCCACCTGTGGTTGGGTGGGGCTGTGGTAATTAGTGAGGCTGCTATAAAGAGCAGCCTGTGGGTTTGGCCATTGTGGAGGATTATCTGATCGTTGTGTTTTGTGACTGCTTTACTGACTTTGATCTTTTGTGTGCTGATTTTTCCCCGCTTTGAAACTCAACCAGAGCAAAGTGTGTTTCACTTTGTGAAAGAAGGACTGTGAATTGCCTCACAGCTACAAGCTAAGTATCACAGAACTGATAAGGGACTTGTACAAATTACCAGTTTGTTTGGAGACGAGTACTCTTTGCTATACCAAAAGAGGGCTTAGTTTAAGTGAATTTTCATTATAAAGAACATTGTTTTGAATTTTCAAACGTGTGTGTGTTTGAAATTTGTACCTGTGAATTTTTGGGAGGAGTCTACCAGAGAGCCTGACAGAACATTAATTAATCATTGAATTAGTTAGTTAGTCAAACATGAACAAGATAGCCAATATACACATAAAGGAAGTACTGTATTTTTAAGAATATAAGAGGCACCGAAGTATTTTGGGGAATAATTTAGGCTTTAAGAATTGTTAACCTAATCATGCAAAACATTTTTCTCTGGTAACATTGTATTACTGATTAGGGCATACACCTTAGTTTTTGGGGAGGAAAATAGGAAAAATAATCTGCTGGCTAGCATCCTTAGTCTGGTCAGCTTCAGCACATTATATTATCCCCTGGTTATGGTTTCAAAAAACTTTATTTGGAGAGAGTAACAATGAAAAAGCTTGCAAGCCAGTAAGAGCTGTGAACATCGTTAGCACCTGGAAAGAAACATTGGGAGCAAGCAGAGCAATGGAAAAAACCCTGCAGAGACTTAGGGCTTGGAAAAAAGTTTTTGCAGAGAGTAACAATGAAAGAACTTGCAAGCGGGTAAGAACTGGGAAGATCGTTAGCAGGTAGTTAGTGTTGGGGAAAAAATTACATTCAGAGTATAAGGCACACCCAAATTATCAGCCTCTGTTAGAGAGGAAAAGGGTGTGTGTCTTATACTCAAAAAAATACAGTAAGTTCAGATGAATGGAGACAGTAAGACGGGGACTGTAGGCACGCTGGTGCACTTATGCATGCCCCTTAGGAATGGGGTGAACTCCACAGTAGACAGTTTGAGGCTAATGCTGTAAGGATTTGAGGCTGTAACAACGGAGTCAGGTAGAGCATTCCAGGCATCGATCACTCTGTTGCTAAAGTAGTATTTTCTGCAATCGAGTTTGGAGCAGTTTACCTTGAGTTTGTTTCAATTGTTTGCCTGTGTGTTTTGTGGATGAAGCTGAAGAAGTCATTGGCAGGTAGGATGTTGTATTTTGTGCACTATGCTTAGATCGGACCACAGGTGGTGCAGTTGCAGATTGTCCAAGCCCAAAATTTTAAGTCTTGTGGCATAACGGAGTGGGGCGGCATATAAATCTAATAAACAAGCAAACTAACTAACTAACAAATAAATAAATAAATATTGTGAATAGAGGAGTGGAGTATTCTTCTTATGAAATACCTCTGGACCTGCTCAACTGTGTTAATGTCCAATACACCGTGTCGATTCCAGGTGGATGTGCTGTATTTAAGAATTGGTCTGGCAAAAGTTTTGTATGTCCTAATCAGTAATACAAAGTTACCGGAGAAAAATGTTTTGCAAGATTAGGTTAACAATTCTTAAAGCCTTTTTGGTAATGCTGTTACAGTGAGCTTAAAAATTAAAAGCAAACTTAATTTTCATGCTTTGGAAGTTTTAATGTTATAAATACCACCATTTACAGGACTAGCAAGAATTGCTTGGATCTGTTGAATCAATGGCATCACCCAGCACTTGGAACTGATATTTTGCAAAGGTTTCTTTCCAACTGCATCATTCATGTGCCTTACAGTTGACAAATTTAAATGGCATTGCTGCATCACCATATGCTGTATCTCAGAGAGCTTTAAAGATCAAGCATAGAGGCTTTATTGAGTTCTAGATGTAGATTTCCACCTGCTCAGGCAAATACCATGTCAATCATTCTGTGTCAGCTTTAGAAAATTATCAAAGGTATAGAGTTGGAAAATGAGAGTGACGTTAAAATAGGTGGACGATGTAGAAGTATAAAGCACTTTGCAAAAGATAGAATTATGTGATTGGTTATAATTGATTCATCACTGCATAAGATAAGAATCACACCAAGCTATTGATCAGGGGATTCCATCTTCCATGACAGAGTGAATTCAAATCTCTGGAAGGGTGTGCTTGTTTGTGTATTAAGTGCGTGCCAAATCACAATTAGAAAAGTTTGCTGTTGATTTATTTTATACTATTAAAATACATACTATTTTATATGAAAGGTTACCTTGTTTTGTTTTTATGGAATACAGAATAACAGAGTTATTGGAGGTCCTCTGCTGAAGCAGGAGATGCTACGCCAGTGATGGTGACCCTATGGCATGTGTGCCACAGGTAGCACACAGATGGCACACAGAACTGTTTCTGCGGGAGCACGAGCCATTGCCCTAGGTCACCTCCACTGCACATGTGTGTGCGGGACTGGCCAGTTGATTTTCGACTGGCCCCGCCCATGCCACCTCCCCTCCCAGGAATTTCCATGTGGCCTGTTTGGATGCCAGGGAAGTACAGGGCTCTTGTGGAGGCTCAGGGTGGTGGTGGTGAAAAATCTGCCATTTCCAGCCTCTGGAGGGCCGGGGGGGGGGGGTGTCCCAGAGCCTGGGAGGGCAAAAAACGGGCCTACTGGGTCTTGCAGAAGTCTGCAAATGGGCTGTTTCTGACCTCTGGATGGCTGGGAGAGGCCATTTCCTCCCGCCCTGAGCTCCAGTAAAGGCTCTTCCCCCAGAAAAGTGGTAAAACAGGCCTATCAGAAGTCCAGAAATGGGTCGTTTCTGGCCTCTGGAGGTTTCAGGGAGGCCTGCTAGGCCCAGAATGGGTCATGGGGGTGGTCATGCATGCATGATGATGAAAAGTATCCATCACTGCCCTGCGCCATTTGAGACAAATGGCTGTCCTGTTTATTCTTTTAAAAAAACCCTCCACTGATGAAGCAGCCATAACGTTTGAAGGCAAGCTGTTCCCCTAGCTAATAGTTCTCATTGAGAGGAAGTTTCTCCTTAATTCCAGATTTTTTTCTCTCCTTCATTATTTTTCATCCATTGTTTCTTACCTTGCCCCTTGAAGCTTTGAAAAGTAAGTTGATCCCTCTTCTCTTGTGGCAGCCCCTCAAATACTGGAGTACTGCTCTCCCCCCTTTTGCATTGGCTACAGATAGCTTAGTTTCTTTCTCAATAGTCTAGATTCCACACTTTCAACTTCTACAGTGATCCACAATGCAACTTTCCTGCAGCTTTTCACATCTACTTACTAATTATTCCCAATTTCTCCAGGGCTAATGGGATGTAGTTAACCATCACAATTTTGAGTGCGGGGGAGGGGGATCTAAACCACCAGGAAATGGTTGTTTAGAGCTTGGCTAATGTAGGGTTCCTTAAAGATCCCTTTATTTTGAATCATTGATGAGAATGAGAAATCCAGTGTTCCCAGGCAGCTTAAAAGAGAGGAAAATCGCAAGCAAACTCTAGATCTAGTTACCTAGAGAGGTTGTGTGGGCTGTGACATTTGAAATATACTCGAGGAGGTAGACATTAATACTTTTCCTTGGAAGATAGTAGATGACATCTTCATACCAGGCCAGATAATTTACAACATGGCTAAACTATCGAGATTGGCTGTCGAAAAAGATTAAAGACAGAAAAAAGGCAGTATTTTTAAAAATGGGGAAAGAAAAGAAATGAAACCTGTAGCAAGCCTATAGTCTAATATAGGAAGGCATCTGATACAGCCTGTTAGACCAATAATGTCTTTGAAAATATAAAGACTCCAATTTAAAACTTTCTTTCTCCCCCCCTCAAAGAATAATGGGAGTTGCCAAGGGCAGTAACTTGCATATCACACAATCTTGCATAACACACAACCCATCTTTTATCAGCTCCCTGACATTATTCCTTCTGCTCTTTCTCTTACTTCAAGGAAAAAAGGCTGCAAAAGCATATGCAAAAGAAGGGCTGAACAGAAAAGAGGGTAGGAATAGAATTGAAATGAAGGAAATAAGCACCTGTGAAGCAAACATACATGGAAGCAACGTCTACGGAGATTCTCAGTCATCCATGCCCCAGTTGTCCCCAAAGTGCTTTTCCAAGAGGCAACTGAACTTTCTGGGTTTTTTTTTCTGAAGATGTTTCTCTTCTTATCCAAAAAGCTTCTCCCGCTGTGACTGGATGGTGGGGAATGGACCCACTCTCGCACCACAAACTCTCTCAACGACCTAACCCAAATAGACTTCAATGAAGACCGAGTTGAAAAAGCATTTCGTGACCTTAAACCCTCTCTATCAGTCGGACCAGATGGCCTATGTGCATACTTCCTAAAAAAAACCTCTCTTCTGCTATAGCTGAACCACTGAGCATAATCTTCAAAAAATCCTTCAGAACCAGCATGCTTCCCAAACTATGGTCAAAAGCTATTGTCATCCCCATCTTCAAAAAAGGAGACCCCTCTCTTGTCTATAACTGCAGACCAATATCACTATGCTGTGTCCCATGTAAAGTCATGGAATCAATTATAAATCAATCAATTAATTTCCACCTAGAAACTAATAAACTATCCTGCAACCTGCAGCTCCTCCACTGAAAAAACATATGGACAACTCATCTTGATCAAGGAAAATCTATAGATGCAATTTATATTGACTTCTGCAAAGCCTTCATTTCAGTGGTCCACGACAAACTACTTCTAAAATTCAAATCCTATGGCATCACAGGATCCCTCCACAGATGGATTACAGCATTCCTGTCAAACAGACAACAAGTGGTTAAAATAGGAAGCACCATATCTACCCCATCCCTATTAAAAGTGGTGTTCCCCAAGGTAGTCTTCTGGGACCAACACTCTTCATTTTCTATATAAATGACCTTTGCGATCTCATCACAAGCAACTGTGTTCATTTTGCAGCCGATGTAAAACTCTTCAATACTACCGATAACACAACTTTTCTCCAAAAATGCCTAGACTTTGTTTCTGATTGGTCTAACACATGGCAACTCCAAATCTCAACCAGCAAATGCTCTGTCCTTCACATCGGCAAAAAGAATCAAAACTCCAAATACAAACTGAATCAACAAATTATCACAGATAATCCCCACTCGGTCAAGGACCTCGGAGTACTAATAACTAAAGACAAGTGCCAAGCCCATTGCAACAACATCGCCAAAAAGGTTTTAAGAGTTGTTAATCTAATCCTACGTAGCTTCTGCTCTGGCAATGTCACACTACTTACCAGAGCTTACAAAACTTTCACCAGACCCATCCTAGAATATAGCTCATCTGTTTGGAACCCATACCGCATTTCTGACATTAATACCCTCGAAAATGTCCAGAAATACTTCACCAGAAGAGCTCTTCACTCCTCTATCCGTAACAGAACACCCTACAAAACTAGACTTA
This sequence comes from Erythrolamprus reginae, assembly GCF_031021105.1. Taxonomy (NCBI): domain Eukaryota; kingdom Metazoa; phylum Chordata; class Lepidosauria; order Squamata; family Dipsadidae; genus Erythrolamprus; species Erythrolamprus reginae. The sequence continues at coordinate 27,106,450 of NC_091959.1, read as the reverse complement.
CAATCCTGGGTCTAGAAAGCTTAGAACTAAGACGCCTCAAACATGATCTAAATATTGCCCACAAGATCATATGCTGCAACGTCCTGCCTGTCAAAGACTACTTCAGCTTCAATCACAACAACACAAGAGCCCACAACAGATACAAGCTTAATATTAACCGCTCCAAACTTGACTGTAAAAGATACGACTTTAGTAATCGAGTTGTCGAAGTGTGGAATTCACTACCAGACTCTGTAGTATCATCCCCTAACCCCCAACACTTTACCCTTAGACTATCCATGGTTGACCTCACCAAGTTCCTAAGAGGTCAGCAAGGGACATACATAAGTGCACCAGAGTGCCTATCATCCCCTGTCCTATTGTCTCTCCTATACCTCCTATATCTTCTCTTCTATACCTATAACTAATTGATTTTTAACTGATTTCCCCCCCCCCTGTATTTTGGTCTTTAAAAATATTTAATAATTTGACATCCAGTACTAGTTTTAGAGTAATTGATAATTAATTAGTACATTTAGGCTATTTTTATATTTCTGGTATATGTATTATGTATTTTTAATTTTTAAACTATTTTTTAGGGATTAATGTATTTATGGTATGAATGAATGAATGGGATTATGTTAGTAATTATTGGAATGAATGGAATATTGTGAATGGAAATGAATGGGAAGGGGGTGATAGATGGAACAGGGTGGGTGGGTGGGATTATAATATGTATGAAATGAATGAATATGATATGAATGAAATTTCAGGCACACCTGACACTGGAAGGGAAGGAGGTGGGGAACACTTATCTCTGGGGTGGCGGAGGGTCAAAATATCCCGGTGTTGCTGGGGAGAGGCAGATATGGCGGAAGCCATGGAGCTAGCCGTTCCAGGGGAAGGAGGGATCGCTGCTTAATAACGATCCCTTGTTCCGGCTCCATGAGCTTAACTCAAGGCACTGGTGATGAGTGTAAGTCTGGCCCTGGGCTCAAGCTGTTGCTACTCAATGCCAGGTCGGTAATAAATAAAGCTCTCCTCATCCGGGATTTGATCCTGGATGAGGAGGCCGACCTGGCTTGTGTGACCGAAACCTGGCTGGGCCCGGAGGGAGGAGTTCCTCTCTCTGAAATCTGCCCAGCCGGGTTTCGGATATGGCATCAGCCTCGACCCCAGGGAAGGGGGGGAGGAGTGGCTATTATAGCCAGGGGGAGCCTGTGCCTGCGTAGACTCATTGCTCCAGAGATTGCGGGTTGCGAGTCCCTCCTGGTGAAGTTGGACCTAGGGGTCCAGGTGGGCTTGTTACTCACGTACCTGCCTCCCAGCTGCGTGTCAACAGCCCTGCCTGTGCTGCTGGAGGAGGTGGCTGGGCTGGCGGTGAGGTTCCCTAGGCTTATGGTCTTGGGGGACCTCAACCTGCTGTCGCTCGGCGGATCCTCTGGGCTGGAAACAGGAGTTCATGGCCACCATGACAGCCATGGACCTGACTCAAGTAGTGCAGGGTCCGACTCATAAGGGGGGGCATGCACCCGACATGGTATTCCTCTCTGAGCAACTGAGTAATGGTCTGAGATTAAGGGGCTTAGAAGTATTGCCTTTGTCATGGTCAGACCATTTTCTACTGCGGCTTGACTTCCTGGCTCCAATCCTCCCTCGCAGGGAGGCGGAACCGATTAAGTTGTTCCGCCCCAGGCGCCTGATGGATCCAGAAGGCTTTCAGAAGGCGCTTGGGGCTCTTCCAGAGGCACTCGTCCACAGTTTGGCAGAGTCTCTGGCTGAGGCCTGGAACAAGGCTGCAGCGGAGGCCCTTGACCGAATTGCACCGCTGCAACCTCTCTGCGGCACTAGACCCCGTAGAGCTCCATGGTTCAATGAGGAGCTCCGGGAGTTGAAACGCCAGAAGAGACGTCTAGAGAAGCGATGGAGGAAGAGTAAGTCCGAATCTGATCGAACAGTTGTAAGAGCTCATATTATGACTTACAAAGTGGCACTCAAGGCGGCAAGATGCGCGTATCATGCCACCTTGATTGCATCAGCGGAATCCCACCCGGCCGCTCTGTTCAGGGTAACCCGCTCCCTTCTTAACCAGGGGGGAGTTGGGGAGCCCTTGCAGAGTAGTGCCGAGGATTTTAACACGTTTTTCGCTGATAAAATTGCTCGGATTCGAGCGGGCCTCGACTCCAATTGTAAAACAAAGTCAACTGACAACGAGTCAGTCGAGGTGACTGGGGCTAAACGTCTTTGTCCATCTGTCTGGGAGAGGTTTGACTTGGTGACACATAAGGAAGTGGACAAGGCCATTGGAGCTGTGTGTTCCGCCACCTGTTTACTGGATCCGTGTCCCTCTTGGTTGGTTTCGGCCAGTCGAGAGGTGACGCGGGGCTGGGTCCGGGAGATTGTCAACGCCTCCTTGGGGAGTGGGTCCTTTCCGGCTCCTTATAAGGAGGCACTTGTGCGCCCCCTCCTCAAGAAGCCTTCCCTGGACCCAGCCATACTCAATAACTACCGTCCACTCTCCAACCTTCCCTTTATGGGGAAGGTTGTTGAGAAGGTGGTGACACTTCAGCTCCAGCGGTCCTTGGAAGAAGCCGATTATCTAGGTCCTCAGCAATCTGGATTCAGGCCCGGCTACAGCACGGAAACTGCTCTGGTCGTGTTGATGGATGATCTCTGGCGGGCCCAGGACAGGGGCTTGTCCTCTGTCCTGCTGCTTCTTGACATCTCAGCGGTTTTCGATACCATCGACCATGGTATCCTTCTGCACCGACTAGAGAGGTTGGGAGTGGGAGGCACTGTTCTTCAATGGTTCTCCTCATACCTCTATGGTCGGTCGCAGTCAGTGTTAGTAGGGGATCAGAGGTCGACCTCTAGGTCTCTCCCTTATGGGGTGCCTCAGGGGTCGGTCCTCTCCCCCCTGCTATTTAATATCTACATGAAACCGCTAGGTGAGATCATCCAAGGGCATGGGTTGAGGTATCATCAATACGCTGATGATACCCAGTTATACATCTCCACCCCATGTCCAGCCAACAAAGCAGTGGAAGTGATGGGCCAGTGCCTGGAGGATGTTAGGGCCTGGATGAGTGTCAACAAGCTCAGACTCAACCCAGACAAGACGGAGTGGCTGTGGATCTTACCTCCCAAGGGCAACTCCATCTGTCCGTCCATTACCCTGGGGGGAGAATCACTGGCCCCCTCAGAGAAGGTTCGCAACTTGGGCGTCCTCCTCGATCCACAGCTCACATTAGAGAAACATCTTTCAGCTGTGGCGAGGGGGATGTTTGCCCAGGTTCGCCTTGTGCACCAGTTGCGACCCTACTTGGACCGGGAGTCACTGCTCACGGTCACTCATGCCCTCATCACCTCGAGGCTTGACTACTGTAACGCTCTCTACATGGGGCTACCTTTGAAAAATGTTCGGAAACTTCTGATCGTGCAGAATGCAGTTGCGAGAGCAATCATGGGCTTTCCCAAATATGCCCATGTTACACCAACACTCCGCAGTCTGCATTGGTTGCCGATCAGTTTCCGGTCACAATTCAAAGTGTTGGTTATGACCTATAAAGCCCTTCATGGCACCGGACCAGATTACCTCAGGGACCGCCTTCTGCTGCATGAATCCCAGCGACCAGTTAGGTCCCACAGAGTGGATCTTCTCCGGGTCTCATCAACTAAGCAATGTCGCCTGGCGGGACCCAGGGGAAGAGCCTTCTCTGTGGCGGCCCCTGCCCTCTGGAACCAACTCCCCCCAGAGATTAGAACTGCCCCCACCCTCCTTGCCTTTCGTAAACAACTTAAAACCCACCTCTGCCGCCAGGCATGGGGGAATTGAGATCCTCTTTCCCCCTAGGCCTTTACAATTCTATGCATGGTATGTATGTATGTATGTTTGGTTTTTATATTAATTGATTTTTAATCATCAATACCAAATTACTATTGTACACTGTTTTATTGTTGCTATTAGCCGCCCCGAGTCTCTGGAGAGGGGCGGCATACAAGTCCAATAAATAAATAAATAAATAAATAAATATCTTTTTCTGCTATTCTCTCATAGTTATATTTCACTCCTTTATTTTCCTCTCTATTCCCCCTTTAATATATTCTACTTGATTATATCCTCTATAACCCTTATTGTGTATTATTGTGTATTGGACAAAACAAACAAATAAATAAAAATAAATAAACATAGGAGAACAAACTCATCAGGGCTAGATTCAGCAGTCCACCTGCATTTAAAAGACAAAGGACACTATTTGGAAGACCGTAAAGTACACATTTTCAACCAGAGGACTTCTGGTTTGAAAGAGGGACCAAAGAGGCCCTCTTTGTCAAAACTGAACAGCCCTCTCTCAACAGAGGTAGAGGGATAGGACATCCTCTATTGTCCAACTTCAACACTGTCCTTTCAACAGTTCCAAGATTTGCACTGATTTGCACTATTTAGGTGGACACAGGAGGTCAGAGACAAACCTCCAAGTGGCCTCAATGACTCTCTTAAAGAATGCAAATGATGAGCTGTCTGCAGGAGTATAAATCTTTCCATTCTCCAGTCAGAACTGAAGACGTTTCTTGGAAGACATTTCTTTGATCTTCAAAGGAAAACCAGGAGGACCAGGTGTGTCTTGAAAAAGCACTCTCGGGACAACCATCACCTGGATGGATGAGAATATCCATAGACTTTTAATTATCCAATTTGGGATGAGCAACCTTTGAATGGTGTGGGAGTAGGAACAGATTTCCAGGCAGGAAATGCAGACTACAGGAACCAGAAACACTAATCAGATGAGGACACAGACAAACCTCCAAGTGGCCTCAGTGACTCTCTAAAAGAATGCAAATTGTTAGTACATGGTACTCACCAGTATTTGGGGTTGTCATGTATGTAAACTACCAATTGTAGTTTGACGCAATATACCTTTAAGGACTTTGGCTGGTTTGCCATAACAGGGCGCCAGCACTCTCTCCGGATGATGATGCTGGATAGCTCATTCATTCTTTGCCTTTACCTTGGGGGGGGGGGAGTATATTCTGCATCGTGCTGCTATGTGCGGTTTGTTGTTTGTTTCTGCTCTGTGCTTGTAAATATGTATATATGTATATAATACTTGTTTAGCATACTAAGTCTGTGTCGTTACTGGCTGTATCACACACCCACACTCTTACCCACAACTCTGTTCTGCATATGTTGAAGGTCTCGCAGCCTAGCTGCATCAAGACATACTAACGCAAATGACTAGCTGTCTGCAAGGAATATCAATCCTTCCATTCCCCAGTGTTCTGTCGGAGCTGAAGAAGCTTCTTGGATGAGAAGTAAAATGTCTTCAAACAAAAAAACAAGAATGTCGATTTGTCTCCTGAAAAAACATCTTTGTGAAAACTCTGACCTGGATGACTGAGAAGCTCCATCCATGTGCCAAGAAATTATACAACAGCAGAAGTTTGACTGTTGAATTTCAATCTTTCTTCTGAAGATGAAGAAGGACTCCATTCTCGTGGTCCTAAATAAAAAGGCAACCTCTAAAGCTGGTTTATGCCAAGTCAGATCTCTGGCTCATGAAAATTAGGGGACAACCAACTTTAGGGCTGAGGACTACGAGTATAATTAGCTTTTGAGTAGTATATTCAAATCTTACTGGAGTAAACAGGACAAAGAGAAAAAGTTTGATTTAACTAAATGTGAATTGAATTTAAATTAGCTCAGTTTGCTATAACTTGGTTATTTCCCATCTGTTAATGATTTCACATTTGACCATATTAAAACTGTCAATTCTAAGGCTAATTTTGGAAATTCAACTGCCTACAAATACTTTTGGTGATGTGGAAGTGAGAGGGAAGGCAGAAACTAAAACAGCCTGAAGCAGCTTAAGATAAATGGAAGAGTTACTGTCCTTTAGAAGTCAGGGTCACAAAGCGAAGTAATGGAATAACAGGAATTGTAGTAGCTTTGGAGATTATTGGTATGGGAGATAGTGAGTACTATCCTTTGGGTACCTGTGGCTGGTCTTTGTATTGTTTGGAGGTCAGATGGGTTGACTCTCTGGGATTTTGGAGTCCACTAACCATATAAAAGAACTTGTAACATTCCATCATAAGTCTGTCAACCTGATAAACTGCTTCAATAGCCTGCCTCACATTTTGGGTTTTAGTTGAGAAAGATTGTATGCGTTCATAGTTGTTGTTCTTGTTATGTCGAACTCTGTGACCTCATGGGATGTAGCATGCCAGGCTCCCCTGTCCTCTGCTACCTCCTGGAGTTTGCTCAAATTCATGTTCATTACGTTCATGACACTACCTAACCATCTCATCCTCTGTTGTCCACTTCTCCTTTTGCCTTCCATCTTTCCCAACATCAGGGTCTTCTCCAAGGAGTCCTCTCTACCGATTTGGTGGCCAGGGTATTTGAGCTTCAAGTCCCTATCTATCCTTCCAAAGAACATTGATTGAAGAATTGATTTTCTTTAGGATTGAGTGCTTGACTCTCCTTGCAATCCAAGGGACTCTCAAGTGTCTTCTTCAATATTCATGATATACATTTAATTGGAATCAGTTAAAGAATCATGAGTTCCATGTGTTGTTTCAACAGTGAGACAGGTGGCATATAAATGTAATAAATAACAAATAACATTTGCACAATTTGTGAAGCTTATTTTAAGCTGATTTTCCCTTCTGCCTCCTTTCAGCAAACCTCAGTATCAAAATTAAGAACACAATATTCCTTTTGCAGAATCGAAAAAGTTCAATTTTACCTTCCTTATGCTATTGATTGGATAAAACTTGGAAGGACACCAAGAACTAAGCATTCCAGGAAGGATGGGTTGAAGCTAAGGTTTTTGATGTCCTTTTGGTTGTATATTATGAAAAATAACTTCCTAAATGGAAAAGCAATTCAAAAGGGGAATTGATTACTCAGAAAGATGAAAGATCTCCTTTAGTGGATACATTCAAGCACAGAATGAACATCTAAATGCATGCCAGGATGCTTAATTTTGGATTCTTGAAAAGAGAATTGGACTGAGTGCAACAAATGGCCACTTCTTTCTATACACACAAATACCGTATTTTTCAGAGTATAAGATGCACTGGAATATGAGATGCACCTTAGTTTGGGGGGAGGAAAATAGGGAAAAGAATCTGCTTACAAGGTATTCATCCGGCTAGCGTCCTTAGTCTGGTCAGCTTCAGCACATTATTTTATCCCCTGGTTAAGGGCTTAAAAAAATATTCTGATAGAGTAACAATGAAAGAGCTTGCAAGTCAGTAAGAGCTGGGAATATCAGTAGCACCTGGAAAGAAACAGTCTGAGCAAGTAGAGCAATGGAAAAAACCCTTCAAAGACTTGGAAAACATTCTTCTTTGCGGAGAGTAACAATGAAAGAGCTTGCAAGCTCATTGTTCGCACCTGGTTAGGGCTGGGAAGAAACATTTGGAGTAAGTTAGACAAATAGGAAAAAAAACTGCAAAGACTTAGGGCTTGGAAAACATTCTTCACAGAGAGTAACAGTAAAAGAGCTTGGCAATATTAATAGCACCTGATTAGGGCCGGAAAGAAACATCTGGAGCAAGTAGAGCAATGAAAAAAAACCCCTACAAAGACAGGATTTGGAAAACATTCTTGGCAGAGGGTAACAATGAAAGAGCTTGCAAGCCGGTAAAAGCTGAGAACATTGTTAGCATCTGGTTAGGGCTGGAAAGAAACTTATTTGGAGCAAGTTAGACCAATGGAAAAAACACTGCAAAGACTTAGGCTTTGGAAAACATTCTTCGCAGAGAGAAACAATGAAAGAGCCTGCAAGGTAAGAGCTAGGAAGATTGTTAGCAGCTAGTTAGGGCTGGGGAAAAAGCTACATTTAGAGTATAAGATGCACCTGAATTATCAGCCACTTTTAGGGAGAAAAAAGGTGTGTCTTATACACCGAAAAATATGGTACATGAAAATAAGAAGACCCAGGGCACGGAACAGAAGATAACACAAACATCTGGCAGTTCAAACCAGACCTTTTAGGTTTTTTTATTTATTTATTTTTGCTATTTATAAGTTGCCCAACTCCTCCTGGATTCTGGGCAGGCGAAAATAAGTGCTCCAAATCTTCTCAAAACAAATATCAAACAGCCTCTGGTCACAACTAGTCCTGCCCAGGTCTGTCTGCTTGTCAGTAAATTCCAAATTATCTAGCAAACCAAGAACAAAAAAGGAGCTCAGGATGCAAAAAATCCAGATAATCAGTCCAGAATGCCACATAGGAATGCAAGGATTCTTGGCAAGATCAAATGTTGGCATACAACACTTGAGAAACTTAGTGTTTGTTACCGACAAATGGCCCTCCCCATAGCATCTCCTTAAGTCTCATTCCCTAAATGTGCCTGGTGAAGCTGGCTGGGGCACTCTCCTTCTGAGTGGCCTCTTTCATCTGAGCTGATCTCCAAGCTCTTGCATCAGAAGGGGGTGCTTCATGCTCCTTGGCTGAGCTCTCTGTTCCTGCCTGCCTGCAGCCCTTGTTGATTCCGAACAGCCTGGTCTGGCCTGGCTCTGCCCTTCTTCAGTTTCCTCTCAGGCCAATGGAGCTGACCTCTTACTCGCTGTCAGTTCTTGTTCCAGCTTATCTCCTGCTGCAGAGTCAGACTCTGAGGGGGCATGACAGTTCATGACTTACAACAGTTCATTTAATGACCATTCAAAGTTACAATGGCACTGAAAAAAGTGACATGACCATGTATTCACACTTATGACCATTGCAGCATCCCAGGGTCACATGATTTATATTTGGATACTTGACAAATGGCTCACATTTATGACCGTCCTAGGGTCCCCTTTTGTGATCTTCTGACAAATAAAGTCAATGGGGAAACCAGATTAATTTCGCAACTGTGTTCCTAATTTAACAACTGCAGTGATTCACTTAACAAATGTGGCTAATAAAGTCATAAAATGGGGCGAAACTCAGTTAACAAATTTTTCACTTAGAAACATAAAGTTTGGACTCCAAATATAAAGTTGGACCCAATGGCTCAATGTAAGTTAAATACTACCGTGTTTCTCCTAAAACATAACCCACCCCCAAAAGACGGCCTGGCATGTATTGTGCGCATGTGTTAAAATTAAGCCCTACCTCCCAAATTTGGCCCTATTTAAGTGCATATGCGGCCAGGCATGCCAGAGTGGATGATAGCAAGGTTTTGCAGGTGCTATTACAGGTAGGCAAGGGTGCGCAAAGCATGTTGATTGTGTTACTCACTCTTTTCAGCCATGAAAGAAACAGCTCCGTGGCCAGGCCAGGCGTGACAGTCGCATCGCTCTCTCTTCTTGGCCTTGAAAGAAGTGGGCCTAGTGGACAGACAAGGTGCATGGGGAAAAATTAAGACACCCCTCGAAAAGAAGGCCTAGTCCTTTTTATAAAATATACATAAAGGTATATGTATCTGCATGTATATTTTATTAGAAGCTTTTACAGAAGTAAATGGTAAGCATGAAGTTAGATAGCAGTTACCAATATATTAAGAAAAACTAAGAAAATGATAAAAGAAAACTGCAAAGAGAAATAGAGATTTTAGAAGGAAATAATTAAAGAGGCAGCTTCTGATCTTTTCAACAATTACAAACGTTTTATTATACATTTTCCTTCTTTAATATTACATTACATTGTCTCCCTCTATTCCACATTCAACCCTTTTTAAGGAGCAAATCCAAAAGTTGCAATTTCAATGTTTTTTCCATTTTCAGCAAACTGTGCATAAAATATTTTCAATCTTTTATAAAAGTACTTATCATTTTATCCCTGATCAAACAGCTTTCTTTTGCTGTTCCTGCAAATTCTGCCCTCTTCACAATCTCATCTGCCATTGTGGATATTTCAATATTTCTCCATCATTGTGCACATTACATGGTCATTTCCGACTTATGATTCTAAGATGCAGAATACTAAGAATTCTAATAGACATAGTATTAAACAATAGTGTATATTTTTGTAATTCAAATAAAATAAAAAATCATTTTTTTATTATTACAGTCATAGACCAAAACAAATAAAAACACTTAGTGAATACACAATCCAAAGTTGTAAGATAAAATGATAAATAACAGATAAAATCCATGATAAAATCCAGTTTATCAATGTTGCATTGTCAATACTACTAAAATTACAATCCATAAGCTGTGAGGTCTATATTTAGTTTGATGCTATTAGGGGAAGGAATAAACAAGATTGCCACATTTGTTGTATAAATTAGCTAAGCTGTATTAAGCACTTAAAAGCTGGCCACAAATGTTTCAATCTGATAAGACGGGAGTGGAACATATTTATATGTATGTGTCAGAGGTGGATTTCTACTGGTGTACTGCAGTGTGGTAGTCCAGTAGTGGCCTACCGATTGTGCAATTTGCATGTGAAAGCTCCTGTGCTGTCTTTCCTGGTCTGTGTGTGGCACTTTTTTTTTTTTAACTAATTTTCAGTGCTTTTTTGCTTTTGTGCAAAAAGAGGAACCTATCGCTGGTGTGTGTGTGTGTGTGTGTGTGTGTGTGTGTATTTGTTTTCATAGATTTTCACAGGTATATGTATGTAAGTCTTGGTGTATTCAGGTCTTTTCCTGTGTAAGATTGATAGAATCTTAGCAATGTTTCGACAAGGTCCCACTGGTCATCTTCAGGCTGGTACTCTTGGCTTTGTGCTAGGGCATTGTGCTAGGTTTGCCCCAGCACGAAGCCGAAAGCACCAGCCCGAAGACGATGAGTGGGGCCTTGTCGAAATGTCACCAAGATTTTATCAATCTTACATGGGAAAAGACCCGAATACACCAAGACCTATATATAGAAGAAAGAAGAAAGAAAGAAGTCTAAGAACAGTTTATGAATCTCAGCTGGAAGATAAATAAGGTGGGCTGTTGCAAGAATTTAGATTTGTGAAAATACAACAAAGTATTGGATTTATGCACATATATCCCTACATCTTTAGGTCTGAATGTAAATTCAGGTCTGATAGCTAAATTTGCAAGCAGGTTTCCCCCCCACATTAATATCTACAAATGTGATTTTTCTTCATCAGAAAACATTGATACATTGTAAACATAGGGATGTTTGAGGAATTTAATTTGTGCCTCCAGTCGAATACCTGCATTGAAATTCACCGGTGACAAATTCAACTCCCACATATGTCCACATTGTTGCCAAGAAAATGGCACAAACTCAACACAAGACATTTTTAACTTCGCTTATTTTAAATAAGAAACATTTCCTTCCTTAAATAGCCTTTTTAAAGGCAGAACAGATTCAGAATTAGGTACCAGACTACACATTTCAAGGAGAATATTCATGAAGAGATTGGTTTGAAAAATATGGAGCTTAATGTTGAAGAAGGATAAAAAAGATATCTGGAAGAATATGCAAACGCAATTTAGGTCACGAAGAGATTTAGAAGATCATAAATCAGACCTAAAAATGAATGAATGCTGAACCGTGATTCTATTTGGAAAAGGTGCAACCACGCACAGGGTATCTTTTAACAGACCATGATATTTTGGAGGTCCTTTTTGCAAAATGGATTCATATATCTATCAAAGAAACATGGGTACATTTTACCTTTTAACTGAAAAGTCTTATTGAGCTCAAAAGGGTTAAAAACAGCCTTACTTGGAGAACAATTTATCCTGGTGCTAAATGCACTGACAAATAACCATTATTCTTTCCAAGTGCACAGATAATCGGGACAGCTTAAACATTTTCGCTGGTATAAGTGAAACCATTAATCTCTTGGATTTCACGATAAGTGGTGACTGCGAAATAATGACTGTGTCAATGCAAGCAAAGAAAAAATGTTAACAATTAAAACAAGTTAGCCATTATCTTTCTGAGTCCCGAATCGCTTTCACATTTCATTAGCAATATTGTAAGTGATATGTACCTTATTAAATAGCTCTTATTATCCAAGAAACCTAATTAGTCAAAAATCTTCCACTCACCAGTTCTAATTTTACAAAGGCTTTAAAATACCCAGGCCTGGGGTAATGTTAGATGATGTCTGATGCTGAATGGAGAAACAGATCGCCAAAGCCAGTGGAGCAGACAATGAAGTCAACTGTGTTAGAAAGCGAGAGAGAAGGAGAAGGAGGAGAAGAGAGCGAGAGCGAGAGTGAAAGGGGAGAATGGTTTTCATGTTGGTCCAGGGGAAAAACAGATGCAAAACAAAATTGTCTACAATAGGGACAAATTATCTTTTTGTTTCCAGGGGGGAGCAAGAGGAAGCAGGCATCTGCTTTGTTTTTAAAGGCTGGGTATTACTTCCCCCTCATGTTCCATCCTTTAAGCTTCTTAACCTCTTTTCTTGGAATATCAGATTCTGCCTTTTGCTTGAAGGAGGACTCTGGAGAACCTGAAATCCTGCACACATTGTTGTAACATATTTGATTGGTCTGCAGACGCGTCTGCAACAGATGTGGATGGACAGGAATAAGGTGGATGGATGCAATGATAATGGGAACAGGGCGACCCCTGAAAAACCGGGAGGGCCAGACTGGGAATACAATGTCCTGGAGAAGAAAGATCTCTCCATGAGTGAGCTGCATTGAACAGAGGGCAGGAGATTTCTCTATCATTGCTGCCACTATTTGGAATATTCTCCACCCGCAGGTGAAGAGGGTCCATCATCTCTGGGCCTTTTGGAAGTGTCGGAAGACAAACTATGATGACTCACATGGGACTTATTGAAGAGAATATAAACTTGAAGTTGGTTAGATATCTAGGGAGATTCTTAGTCATCCTGGTCAGAGTTGTCCCAAAGGTGCATTTTATCTTTACTTTACTTTACTTTTTACTTTGCTTTGCTTTACTTTACTTTACTTTACTTTACTTTACTTTACTTTACTTTACTTTACTTTTTGAAAGAAAATGCAGGGCGTCCTGCATAAGCCATGCCCACAGCGTGGTAGTAAAAAACTTGGTAGCCCTTCACAGGATAGATTGATAGGTAGGTAGGTAGGTAGGTAGGTAGATGATAGAGAAGCAGGCAGGCAGGCAGGCCAACAAATATAGAGATACAGTGAAAAGAACTAGAATGGATTTCCTGAAAAATGCAACAATAACTCAAAAGTACTATATATCGGGCTATTTATACTGTAGAAACCTAAAGAAGGCACATCTTCTTACACTTCCTGAATCTGAAAAACACAAAAGAAAGTTCTTTCTTACTGAAAGTGTGGAAAGCCAACCAGGTTATCAGCTACGGAAGAAAAAATCCCTTCAAGTCACTTTTGATCCCTGTGACTGGATAGGTCCCTGCAGTTTTCTACACATAGGTTTGGGAAGAAGTTTACCCTTGCCACCTTCTTCCTAAGGCTGGGTGAAAGGGACTGGCCCAAGGTCACCTAGTAGGTTTTGTGCCTAAGGCAGGTCTAAAACTCACAGTCTCCTGGTTTTTAGCTTGATGCCTTAACCTCTACACCAAACTGACTTTGTTCTCAGCTGAAGGATTGCAAAACCTTTTCAAAGTGAAACCTTTCAAATTTCTCAATTCGAAGCAACAGACAGTTGTTTTCACTGCAAATTTTTAAACAGTTTTTATTGTTAATTGCTAGTTTTAAATTGTTTTGTACTGTTTTTAAGGGGAGGGGGTATTACATTTTATGTGTATTTGATTGTGAGCCGCCCAGAGCCCTTTGGGAGTTGGGCGGCATATAAGTCAGAATGAATGAATGAATGAATGAATGAATGAATGAATGAATGAATGAATGAATGAATGAATTGTGTGCCAATCTTGCTAGAAATATTCCAGTCCTGTTTTATCTATTCTGGAAGCATCCCAACCTTGAAACAACTTTGCTTACTGCACAACATGGCAGAGACAGTCTTTGTCTTATGACCACAACAGAGACCCAAATGTATGTTGCTTTTGTTTGCTAACTGAGTTTTGCCCCATTTTAATGACCCTGTGGGACCTAATGGATCCCACCTAACTGGCCACTGTGGTATATAAGGCAGAAAACGGTCCCATGGGTAATCTAGTATAGTGGAATGTCTGCTGAAGTTAGCTCTGCACTGGTGACAGGAAAGGCATCCAGCCAGGAAATCCTCAGCTCCCTTCAATTGCCCAGACCCCACCCTGCAAGGGTTTGTGGGGTGGATAAAAGAGGATGGTGACTAAATAAACTTTTGTAAGATTAGATGTACTAAAATGACCAGGAGTTTATAATATATCAGTACAGCTATTGCAAACACAAAACCTATATAGTGTACTATAGGAATGGTCTTGAAGGAAGAAGAGATGACGTCTGGGAAATAATAAGACAAAAGATACATGAACTTGCAGTATGCTGGCTATGAATAAAGTAACTGCCTTGGAAATGGCCCTGGGTTGGGCCAAGAGGCAAAAGGAAGCATTCAGCTCCTCCCAAAATTGGGTATACCAGGGTGATTCATCAGAAAAAACATATAACACTTCCCTGGTACAAAACTAAAGGGATTGGATTCTGTAGCCTAGAGGTTGAGGCAAGGGCTGCTAGTTCAAATCCCAGTGAGAATATGGCTAGCTGAATAGGCCATAGATAGATACAAGGCCAAAATAGATTTATCCTAGTCTCCCTTAATTTTCAAATTCAGCAAAAACATGTTACATACATACATACATACATACATACATACATACATACATACATACATACATACATACATATATAATGGTTTTTATCTGCCTGGCAGTAATTTTATTGTGGTTGAATATGACCATGGGCAACTCAAACTGAATTGGATCGCTTCTTTCAGTGCCATAGCTTCAAGTATGCTTGCTCAGACCTTTTCTGATACTGTCCCTCCCCCTTTACTCTCAATCTCTAACTGATGAGTCCTTCCTCTTACCAGCAAATTGTCCAAGAAAAAATATATTTTTTAAATAAAAAATCCCTTCCCAATGTCTCTCTTGTAAAGAAGCCTGGAGAATTTGAAACGGGGCCATTTTTCAGGCAACCCCTATGGAAATGAGCCCATCAAATTCCAACCTCGGTGGCAAGACGTTGCCTGTCCTTCTAAATCTAGCAAAAACTTTTCCAACAGCAAAAGGTCTCCAACCCCTTTTCTTTTCTCCCTGAAGCTGAACCTTATTAAATTCAATTCACTTTGGCCTTTCCTAGCTGCGAGGGAAGAAGGAGAAGGTGGTTTCCTCACCCCTCTTTTTTAAAAATTTTAGGCTACTGAATGTTAACAGGTCACTGTAAATGATAGATAGATAGATAGATAGATAGATAGATAGATAGATAGATAGATAGATAGATAGATAGATAGATAGAGAAAAGCAGAGAAAAGACCCTAGCATAAAAAACACATGGACTATCAGAGACGCTCGGGTGGAGGGGAGAGAAGAACATGTAAATATAGCTGCTTCTTGGATAAACCGATGTGTCCATCACTTCGGGAAGGGTCAAATCAGCTCAAACTCAGAGCCCAATGAGGGCTGGTTTTATCAGGGTCCTGCCTCTCGTTATTACTCTCGGTGCAGCTGCCTTGCAACCAAGAAAAGATAGGCCTGTCGTGTCCTATATATTTTGCCGGCCTCAGCCTGTGTCTGCAGGTGTTTCTCTGTAATGAATCTCCCTAGGGAAGCTTTGCCTTCACAGTCAAAGCTGGCTGAAGTGAAAGTGATTTGATTTGGATCCTATTACCAGCACTTTACCTCTTCTATTTCCGTGATGATAGCAGATTGGAGTCGATTATGGTACCGTGAGGGAAGTTAATGCATTGTCGAGAAACATTGGAAGAAGTGGCGGAGGAGAGAGAGAAAGAGAGAGAAAGAGAAAGAGAGACAGAGAGAGAGGTGGGGGAACGTAAATAAAACTTATAAATAGAAGGAAGGCTACACGAGGAAATGTCATGGAGGGACGGAATTCCTTTTGTGCTGGTGTGGGTGTGTTGTTTCACACACACCACTGTGGGGTTGTTTTTTTAATCATGTGTGCACTTGGAGTGGTTTCTTGGCTTCTCCATATAGATTACCCAAGGCTTATCTGGTATTTCTCTCTTTGTTTGTTTGTTTGTCCAAACAGAGCAGCAACTACAGGGAGTAAGCAGGCGTTCATTATCTGGCTTGGGATCAGTGAGATGAGAAATTTGGCCTGCCTCATTAGATGACAAAATAAAAGCAAAATGCAAGTTACTGTGGAAAACTGAGTTGGTTTGAGCGGGACTTTTGGTCACCACGGTGAAAGACGTATCTGCTCCTTCAAAGTGACAAAGACACATTTCTTTGTGCATTAGGCTTCTACTCAAACAAAGCATTTTCTTTTTTTTATGAGAAGGTTAGAAAGTGGGAATAGGAAAAAAACATCTACTTCCAGTTAAAAGCAACTCAAAGATCAGGGGAAAAAATGCTTTCCTTCTGGGTTTTTGAGGTAGTTGAAAGGAAAATGAGTTTAGTTCACCTATATATTGAGTGATGCATTTGTTAAGATGATGCAGGAAGAGTAGACTAATGCCTCTTCTGTCTAGGATACATTCAGATGAGTTACAGATTTTGATGGTAACCTGTAAGGGTCCTTTGGGAGTTGGTTGGCATGATTGATAGATAGATAGATAGATAGATAGATAGATAGATAGATAGATAGATAGATAGATAGATAGATAGAATCAAACAAATGAACGAATGAATGAATAAATAAATAAACAGACAAATAAATGCTGTGAACAGTTACATAGGTAAGCCTCCCAAACTGTTGTGAAAATTACCCCCCTCCCAGTTCAAAATATTACACCTAATTTAGATTGTATTAATTCCATTGAAGGTGAGAACTGTCTTGAATATATTGACTGAAAGTGCCATCAACTGGAAGGAATGTTTGAGCATCTCAATAGTGGGACATATTGAGATAAAATTCCAGGGAAACAAACAAAAAAGGTCCATAGGATAGCAGATTTTTCCTCAGTTGTTTGTTTGCATCTCAGAGACTTTATTTCGCAAAAAAGAAAATTGACATTTTGCTTTTTCATAAAAGCAAAACTCATGATGTTTTATGCTTGGATGGAAACATCACTTGGCATTTTGGGAAGCACAAAAGAACTTGTTCAAAGAGACTTCCGGTTGTGGTGCGGTGCTGTCGCTGTGTGTTTCCCGGTCCTCCGGGTTTCATCTGGCCTTTTGCGTTGATTGATTGCCCTATCGGGCGACCGCGGACCCGTAGAGCCCAAGGTCTTTGAGGGGAAGTTTTCGTGCACCCGGGGGTGTTCGGCGGACCCCCCCCCGGGGGACGGGAGATCCTCCAAATCATCAACCAAAGAGATCAGCTTTTTTTTTGCTGATCCGGAAGCGCTGCGCTCTGCTTTATTTTGGAAGCCGCGGTAACGACAAATACCTTTGGGGGTGTTATTGCTTGCTGCAGAAGGACTGAGGACGGTTTTTGGATTTGTGGATTACGTGTTGGATTACTCCCTGCGAAAGAGACATCCCGACTCCTTTTTTGAGTCTGAAGAACGAGAGGCGGCGACTTCGATTTGTGAGTGTTACGATCCTGGCAAAGATGGCGACGATGACTCGGCAGAATTTACTTGAAGGTTTTTAGAATGAATTTTCGCCACGTCTATCTGTGATTTTGACTTGCCCTAGAACTATCAGCTATACTTTAAATTCTCGCAGGGAGAGAAGGTTTAAGCAACGTGCTTTGAAGGTAGGAGAAAGTTCAAACCCCCCGCAACAAGGATATTTTTGCTATTTGTCTTTGAAATAACATCTTGATTAGTTGGAAAAAAAATAAAATAAAGCAGATTAGAGTTAAAACAGCAACCGGAAAACCCCGACCCTATTTTTTTTACCTACCATTTACCTTACTTTCCATACCCTTTTTGCCTTAACTTTGCCTTAATTTTTATTACCTTTCACCTCCCTCCTTTAATATTAAATAAATAAACTTTGCATAGATAGATATTTTTGTTTTCTTTTTTTTTTCTTAATTCTCACTAGTATTACTCCTTTTCTTTTTGGACATCTTTACATATATTGGATTACTTTTGGATACTTGGAAATTAAACAACTTGGACAATTTGATATTAGGACACTTGAATATTGGACGTTCATAGATCCGGACCTTTGGACAACTTGCTAATCCTCGACTGTCTCTTTTATTTCTTATCCTCCCTGGAACTTTGTCATTAAAATTTATTTCATTAACTACAAACAAAAGTTTTAGCGAAACCATTGACTTTACTCTTTGAATTTATACCCCAGCAATATCCTTCTATCAAACTCTCAATATAACTGAACTGAACTGTACTGAATTGGATTAACTCAATAGCACCATACTGTTGTTGAACCACGAACCCTTTGATTTGGATTGATTTGGATTGAATTCTTCTTAATTTACTTAATTTACTTAAATCTTATTTTGATATCTTTGGACTATCTTTGGACTATATATACCGACAAAACCTCTTTATCCAATTGTGTAATACAATATTTACTTTACCTGCTGAACTATTTACATAAATTATATTGTATTATATTATATTAAGATAGATTGTACTATATTTAGCTAGAATATACTGATAGATTACCTTGATTAATATTAAACCTTAGACTTTATTATTTTTTATCCTTAATTAACTTTAAATAGCAAATAGTAACAGGACCTTTTTATTTTATTTTATAACTTATAGTAAATTAATGTTTAAGATTTATCTGATTTAATTAACTTAAGTGATTCAACTGATTTAATCCCTTAATAGAGTAACCCCCCGACTGATTGACTGTTTTTCCCCTCATATTGAATATTGAATAATTGTACTACTGAACTATTACTTTCTCCCATTTTTTCTTCCCTTCCTTTTCTTTTCCATACATTGAGATATTATTACTGGAGTCATATTGATCTAAATGCTATTTTATCGATAATTTGAACCCTAAATATAAACTGTCTTTCTCTTGTTACTTCTTAAGTGTAACAAATTCTGATATTCTTCTAACAGCTCTCTACTAATTGTATCTTTAAAAACAAAAACAAAAACAAAAAATCTTTACTACATATACTGCAACTTTCTATACCATCTTAATTACTCTAACCTCATTACTTCCGACAACATTACACATACTTCTTTACACCACATACATCCCTTTACTACAACATACACACCATTTATATACTGTTCTAACGACTTCTCCTTAATACAAAAATGTCTGCCTCAAATCAACCAACCCTTATGAAATCTTGGAAGAAAAACCCCAATCAGCCTGCAACACCAAATTCAACCCAGCAACGCTCAGCGGATTTGTCAGACAAAACATCTCTCCAACAACAAACACAAGAAATTCCTAACATATCACTAAATGCCTTATTGGAGAAGATGAACAAAATGCAAGACACACTAGATATTAATTTCGAATCCATAAAGGGAACGATGGGAGAAATGAAGCAAGACATCAAGAAAATTCAAGAACATGCGGGTTATCTTGAGGAGCGAACGACCAAATTGGAAGACCAAATGGAAGTTGTCTGTGAAACAATTACCAAGAACACAGAAAAAATAAACAATATCGAAGAATTAACCAACAGGATGGATACCAAATTTCAGTTTTCAGAAGCAAAGGCAGAATACACCAATAAATCCCTGGAAGAGTCCCTTATGAACCTGGAGCTCGAGAAATCAGCCTTTTTTTTGCGTTTCCAAAATATTACAGAAACCGATCAACAAGACCTTCCTTACACGGTGGCGACAATAATATCTAAAATCATTGATAAACCAACGGACGAAATCTTAGCACAAATGGACGAGGTATACCGGCTTACAACTTCATACGCTAGACGAAACAGACTTCCACGAGAGGTCCACGTACGTTTTCTCAAAAGGAAACTCAGAGACGAAATTTATAATGCCTCTAAGGATAATCCAGCTACTCATCAAGGTCGAGATATAGTAATCTTACGCCAAATCCCGAAGCGAGTAAGGGAGAAACGCAAACCCTATCAAACGCTAGCCACCAAATTAAATAAAGAATCTATACAGTTTAGGTGGATGATTCCAGAAGGAATGACGATTACACTTCTGGATAAAAAATATAAAATTTCCACTCCTGAAGATGCAAGAGACTTCTACGCCCACATCTTGAAGATGGATCAGTCTGCCCTTAAAGAATTCGACACTAGAGACACTCCCCGAAATGAAGAAGCTACCCTTGATGACAATCAGATAAACAATGATCAAGAACTACAAAGACAGAATGATGAGTCAAGCAAACATGGACCAGTCACCCGGGCAAGAGCTGAGGCAAGAAAGGAGAAATTTAAGGAACCAACACCACAACAATAAACAACCTCAAATCACACTATTTTCAACAAACATAAATGGTCTGAACTCATATAAAAAGAGACAAAAAATATTCCATAAACTATTTGAAAACAACTATGATGTAATCTCACTACAAGAAACCCACATTAAAAATGAAGATACTACTCTTTTAGCTATTCCCAACCCTAAAATTAAATCTGAGTTTGAATACTTTTGTGCTTCCGCTTCCGAAAAAAAGAGAGGCATAGTTCTATATGTTAAAAAAAATTATTCTCCAACATTAATATACACCGATGAAAATGGTCAATTACTAATTGTGCAAATAACCTTACAAAATAAAAGAGACCAAGTCATGTCAATTAAATTACCACTCAAACCTGAGCTCTATCTTTTGGGGATATTCAGACAAAATCTTACTAAGACACAAAAATACCTTATACTACAAATTATAACTGCAGCCAGAATATCATATGCCTCTCTTTGGAAATCTGATCAAGTACCCTCTTTCTTTACAATAATTACGAAAATTAACGAATGTGCTGAAATGTCCAAAATAGCAATGGAAGCACAAAACAAAAAAGACTCAGAATATTACGAAGCATGGGAAAGCTGGCATAAATGGATTTCTCAGAAAAAATACAAAAAATTCTTATTGTAAAGTTCATACGTTACCATACCCAAAAGTACCTTCAACACTTAAATTAATATTAAAATAAATTAGAAAAGAAGCACCAAAAACTAATCAAATTTGCAACAAGAAAATATATCAAATCTCTTTTTATCTGTTTTCTAACTAACTTAACACACATTACAAACATACTGACTACTTTCAGAATAATTAATCTTTATACACACCCATTATATCACCTATATACTCCCCACTCTACAATTAAACAAAAGTCGTCCATAAAAACGTCTGCATTAAGTGCAGACTCTTCTCTCTTTCTCTCTTTTCCCTTTTTTTATTTTTTTCTTTTCCTTTCTCCCTTTCTTTTTCTCTTTACTCCACCACTTCACAACTAGAACTTTAATGTCAATATATGTATACAGTACTAAGAAATACTACATTTGAGTTATTTCCAAATATAAATATTAAGATTAAGAAAGTAAGAGTTATTACATTTCTTCTAAGACACTCGTGTACTATAACTCACTTGTACTACAATTCTATTATAATATGTTTTGTTTTTGAATTCTCCCTCCCCCCTCACCCTATCCTATCCCCAACTTTTCATTCTGTCCCCCCTTCCCCCAATCCCCTTCCCTGTTTTTAATTATGCTTGTAAATAAATAAAGTATTTTTCAAAAAAAAAAAAAAGAACTTGTTCAAAAAAGACAGAATCTTTTCTTTTTTTAAAAAATAGACTTTATTAAATATATATATATATAAAAGATAAACAAACAAAAATCAAACATACAAACACAAAAATTACAAGTATAGATGTATACTGTATACACTGATATATCTGCATCAATATTTATATCGAAGGCAATCAACATAAATGTCAACCATCATGTTGACCCTTATCCTCTACAGCCTTTCTGTAATATATAATTATTTTATACATCCTAAAATATATATAGTATTTATATTAATGCAGTTCATATTTTATTTAATTGTATTAAAACATTATTTGTATACATTTCAGATAAATTTTACTTTCATTCTATCCTTTCTGTCAACTCAACTTGGTTTATAAGATTGCATGCTTTATTTACATTGATATAATTCGTGTCTTATTTGATTCTATTGAAACTATTTATATATATTTCAGATAACTTTAACATTCATTCTATCCTTTATGTCAGTTCAGCAACAAGTAGATTAGTCAGATCCATTTATTTATTGATTAATTTGAGAAATTACATGTTTCTAGTCAATTCCTTCTGGTCTATGTGGTAAGGTAAAAGGTTAATTGTTCTTTATATTGTGGAATTATTGTTTTTGTAATTTTAGACAGTTGTTTTGATTAAGCCAATTACATCACCTGTCCCATGTTTTATAGAATTTGGTTTCATCCTTATATTGGAGTTCCAAAGACATTTTAGTCAATTCTGCGAATTCTATGGACAAAGTTTAGGATAGATGGTGTTGAGTCCCTTTTCCAATTTTGAGCTAATAATATTCTAGCCGCTGTTTGGAGATGTAGAATTATGTATCTGTCCTCTTTTATAATCTTCTCTGAAAAGTTGCCCAGAAGAAAAAGCTTGGGTTCAGATCGTGCAGAATGCAGCTGCGTGAGCTACCATGGGCCTCCCTAGGTATGCCCATGTTTCATCAACACTCCGCGGCTTGCACTGACTGTTTCTGGTCACAATTCAAAGTGTTGGTAAGGACCTATAAAGCCCCATCAATTAATATGTCATCCAAATAGCATAAAATATGAATGGGTGTGGCTCAAATGTGAGCCGCCAGGGCTCCTGGGAGCTTAATAAAGACTCGAGGAGCTGAGGAGAGCCCGAAGGGCATGGTCCTATATTGATAATGCTTGCCCTGGAAGGCAAAGCGTAGAAATTTTCTGTGACCTTTGGCAATGGGAATATGAAGATAGGCTTCCCTGAGATCCAAGGACGCCATTAGGTCCCCAGGATGGATAGTGGCTAAGGTGGATGACAAAGAATCCATCTTGAATTTCCTATATTTAATAAACTGATTCAAATTTTTAAGGTCCAAGATGGCTCTCCATCCTCCAGAAGTCTTAGGGACCATGAAGAGGATGGAGTAGAAGCCCAGACCTCTTTGGGAAAATGAAACAGCTTGGATAGCCCTGATAGACAACAAATGTTGAATAGCTTCCCCCATTCGGATACGAGATGGGGTAGACCTGGGGGATGGACATGAAATAAAATGTTTAGGAGGTATGGAAATAAACTCTAACTGAAGACCCCATTCCACAGTAGCAATAACCCAGGGGTCCTTACAGGAATGGTTCCATCTGGAAGAAAACCAAGCCAGGCGCCCCTATGGGAGTGGAATGAAGCTCACCATCTGGGCTTTCTGGAAGCTCTGGTCAAGGAGGAACCTCTTTGGTAACGGGATCCTCTACCCCTGAGGTTTCTGCCAGCTTGGGAGCGAAAATGAGGGGAATACTGACCTGAGTTTCTTTGGAAAGCGAACCCTTGGTCCTGTTGATGATTGGGACATCGAAAGGGTTGAGTTTTGATGGCCTTCTTGTTGGTGGGCCCCAAAACTTTCTTTTTGTCAGCGGTTTCAGTGAGAAGAGGGTCTAGGAGGTCGGCAAATAGGTGATCGTGCTTCAAAGGACCCATGGCCAGCTGCCAATTTTGCCTCACTTCTGCCTGCCAAGGGCGCAGCCATAGAAGCCTTCTGGCTGTTGTTGAGGCAGCTACTGACCTGGCTGCAAATCTTGATGATTGCAGGATAGCATCAGCTACACATTGGGCTGCTGCAAAAACTTTGTTAAAATCCTGTTGGCCTCATAGATCATTAGGGGGGATGTGCTGCTGGAGATGTTGAAGCCATAAAAGCATAGCTCTAGAAAAGAAAGATTCTGCTGCTGCACTCTTGATAGCCCAGGTATCCGCGAGGAAAAATCTTTTGAGCATTTGCTCTAAGCGTTTGTCTTCGGGTTTCAAAACCTCCTCTGCTTCACCCTGCATAACTGCCACAGAGTGTAGAGTCTTAACAGGTTCATCAGGTTTAGGGCAGACAAGAAGATCTTCATAAGAAGGGGAAAGCTTATATAATTTCTTGTCCTTGGTTGTGGGGTTGAAGCCAAAGGCTGGATGGTCCCACTGCTTGAACAGAGCATCTTTAAACAATTTGGGCATTGGAATGACCTCTTTGTCTTCCTGTTCCTCCATGAAGTATGGAGGATCTGTGGAAGGAGCAGACTGTTTATCTTGCCCAGCTAAGCCTGTAGAAACTCTTGCTTTAAATAGAAGAGATTTGAAGAGTTGGAATGGAAAGATCGCAGCCGGGGCTGGAATCTTAATTTGAGATTCCTCATCTTCTGACAGGCACTGAAAAGGGTCATCATTATCTTCTACGTCCACGTCCTCGTTCTCATCCTGGGAAGAATCCTCATCCTCATTAATTGGAACTCTGTAGGATGAGAGGGAAGTCACGGGCCGCGTGGGCGCGTGGAAGGGGACGAGAGTGAGAAGGCACATTGATAGCCGAGAGCTTGGCATCAATGGCTTTAGACAAGGCAGAAAACATAGATTGAAACTCTGGAGGCAGATTAGTAATGGTTGCAGATAAAGATGGAGATTCCCTGAAGGCCTGGGATGGGTCTGGCTCAGAGGGATCATCCATAATATCTGGCTCCTCTGGACCTAAGCCCCATAAGTTCAGTTGGGGTCTGTTTAGGTTTGACTCATCCAGAGAAAGCACAGGGACCCCAGAGGGAGGCAGGTTAGAAGCCTCTGGGGGGTCAGGGCTAATGTGCACTTGGGCCTGCACCTTTAAATGTTTAGCTGATTTTTTATGGATTCTCTGCAAGGCTAGGTCCCTTCTCTTCTCAGCCCTGGTAGGTCTAGCCATTGTAGGGGCTCCCGAGGAAGAGGAGGAAGAGGCCTGGGGGATATTATCAATTTCATCACCAGTAGGCCTAACCTCTCTGGGACCTTTAGATGTGCCTCTCTTGGGAAACGAAGTCATGGCCTGAACAAATTACAGGGACAAGACTTGAGCCAAAATCTGATGGGAGAAGCTTCTAGGGCAACATTCCCAAGAGGAAGGGGGCCCTGCTCCTAGGCCCAGGAGCGTTTGCAACTCAGACCAGAGTTCGTGCCAGGGAGTGCAGAAGGGCAGGCCTCGCTAACCTTAATCAAAAAGTAAACCAAGGCACACTGGTTTGGAGGCCTAGCCAGGAAGAAAAGGCCTGAGGGACTCAAAGCTTACTCCAGGGCCAAGCGGCAGACTTACTGGCGCCAGACGGGACACACGTGGGCAATCCACAAGGGCCGACAATTACTGGGCGCTGAGGGCCTTCACGCCAAAATAAACCGCACTGAGATTTTTTTAAAATGGAGGGAAGTCTAAAGTCCAGGGGACAATCAAGGGAAGATTGCTAACAGTCCCACTCTGCAGGAGGAAAAAGAGCCCTTTTTCCCCCCTTTTAAAATCAATCCTTAGCTTGCCGGTAAACCTCCTGGCCGAGTAGATTTACTTGTAAATGCAATCCGGCAGCAAGACGAGCAGGATGTTTGCAAAAAATGGCAGGAGCTGCGTCGCGGCTTTTCCCTTGGTGCTGAGCCCAGTAAAGCTAGCGCACAACCAAGGCAAGCTCTAGTAAAAGACAGAAAGACCGTTGAACTTACCTGAACGGTCTTCTCGATGCACTGCAAGGAGAGTCCAAGATGGGTTATTCTTCAGTCTGATTGGTAGGGACTGAGTTTTAATTTAAATATTAATTACTAGGCAGGCACCGCCTCCCCCTTAGCCCTCCAGTCTAAAGTAAAGCGAAGGAGCAGTAAAGCAAAAAACCATTTATTAAACAATATTAATCTGCAAACATTTAACAGTAGCCAGAAAACACACTCCCACGGTAACCCTGGTCCCAGAGTCGGGAGGGTTTGGACTCTCCTTGCAGTGCATCGAGAAGACCGTTCAGGTAAGTTCAACGGTCTTTCTCCAATGCACTTGCAAGGAGAGTCCAAGATGGGATATGCCCAAGTTATGATCACAGGGAGGGACAGGACTGGACCAGGGGTTCCGAGTAGGAACAGACCCCTTGTAGTACCCTCCTCCCAAAAGCTGCTTCCGCCGAAGCAAATGAGTCAATCCGATAGTGTTTGATGAAAGTGGACGGAACTGCCCATGTGGCCGCCCTACATATGTCCTCCAAGGAAGCTTGGGTTCTCCAGGCCGATGAAGTAGCCGCACTTCGAGTTGAATGCCCAGTTATCCCCGGTGGAACTTGGGAACCTTTAGTCCTATACGCCTCTGAAATACATTCCCTCAACCAGCGGCTGATAGTCTGAGAGGACACCTTGGTGCCCATGGTTCTAGTGGAAAAGGACACAAACAGGCCTTCTGACCGCCTAATAGGCTGAGTCCTCCTAACATAAATTTTTAGGACTCGCCTCACGTCCAGTTTATGCCACCTCAATTCAGAGGGGTGAGTCCCATGAGTACAGAAGTCAGGGAGTACGATATCTTGAGTCCTGTGAAAGGATGTGTTTACCTTCGGGATAAATGCCAGATCCAGTCTAAGGACTACTCTGTTTGGGTCAAAACGACAAAGGTCTGGTCTTGTTGACAAAGCGGCTATCTCAGAGACCCTTCTGGCTGAAGTGATAGCAACCAAGAAGGCGGTTTTAAGAGTCAGCAACCTTAAGGAAATCTGGCGTATGGGTTCAAAAGGAGGACCTTTCAGTGCATGTAGCACCAGGGGAAGGTCCCAAGAAGGAAAACGATGAATCGTCGGTGGTTTAAGATTGGCCGCTCCTTTCAAGAAGTCCCTGATCCAGGGATGTCTGGTAAGGGAGCGGTAACTATCTGTCGAGATAATGGTGGCCAGAGTGGCGACATGACGGCGTAATGTATTGGGGGCAAGGCCCTTCTCTAGGCCTGCCTGTAGAAAGGTTAGAACAACATGCGGTGACGCCGTCTGAGGATCTATCCCCCGCTGTTCACAAAAGTTGTAGAAAGCAGCCCAAGTGGTCTGATAAATTCGCCTGGTAGAAGGTCTGCGGGCTGCTTGAATAGTGGCAATGACCGTGTCTGGTAAGGCTTGGCGTTTTAGATGTTCCCGCTCAAGTGCCACACGGTCAGTTGCCACCACTGTGGCTCCGGATGAGACAAGGACCCCTGGGTCAGAGAGATCCGTCGGTCCGGGATTCTCCAGCTGGGTGACATCGATAGTTGCACCAGGTCCGCGAACCAGATGCGGCGAGGCCAATACGGGGCTATCAGCAGCACCTCTGCCCTCTCCTCCAGGATCTTCCGTATCACCTTGGGGAGAATGGATAGAGGCGGGAATGCATATAGAAGGCCCCGAGGCCATCGAAGAGTTAGGGCGTCCACTCCTTCTGCACCCGAGGATGGGTATCGAGCGAAGAAGCAAGGAAGCTGGGTGTTGAGGTTGGTTGCAAACAAGTCCATCACCGGATCCCCGAATCTCCTCACCACCTCCTGGAAAATCTCGGGGTCCAGCCGCCATTCACCCGGGTCGAGTGTCTGACGGCTGAGCCAGTCCGCCCACACATTCTCCACTCCCGAGATGTGTTCCGCTGACAGTGAGGCCAGGTTTGCCTCTGCCCATCTGAGAAGTGATGTTGATTCCGTCATCAGCCTCTTTGACCGTGTTCCCCCCTGTCTGTTGATGTGGAAACGCGTGGAGACGTTGTCGGTCAGGATACGTACATGCCGACCCCGTACCAGATGAGCAAGGCTGTGGAGGGCCAAAGAAACAGCCTTCAGTTCCAAGAAATTTATATTGATCTCTTGCAGGTCCTGAGGATCCCAGAGACCCTGAACCATGTGTGAGGAAAGGTGAGCTCCCCACCCTATCAAACTGGCGTCCGTTGTTATTGTAATAGGGTCCATGTCCAGGAATATGGAGCCCCTGGTCAGTGAGGGGGAACTCCACCATTGTAAAGAGTTGCGTACCCTGGCACTGAGGGGAACTCTCTTGTGGGAGTGGCTTGTCTTTTGTCTTTGATATGGTAGCAAAAACCATTTGAGTGGGCGTAGATGGTGTCTCGCCCATGGCACTATATTGATACACGAGACTAGAGTTCCTAAGATTTTCGACAGTAGGGCAAGACTGGGATATCGTTGAGGTTCCAGTTCCCTTATCAAATTCCTGATCGTCCTTTGTCTCTCCTGGGACAGAAAAACCATACCCAGGTTGGAGTCTATAGTGGTGCCCAGGTGGGCAAGGCGAGTTGTAGGTGTTAGGTGACTTTTTGTCCAGTTGACTGTAAAGCCATGGTCCTGTAGTGTCTGGATTGTCAGCTGTGAGTTTCTATGTGCCTGTTCTCTGGTTCTTGACAAAATGACGATATCGTCGAGGTACGCCATCACGCGTACTGACTGGCATCTGAGACTGGCCGTGAGGACGTCCAGTAATTTTGTGAACGTCCTGAGGGCGGAGGAAAGTCCAAAGGGCATTGCCTTGTACTGGAAATGTGCGCCGTTTAAACAGAATCTCAGGAACTGTCTGTGGTTCGGGAGTATGGGTATGTGGAGGTAGGCCTCCTTCAAGTCTATAGATGTCATAAAGTCGTTCTACCTTATGGAGGCCAGGATGGACTTCAGTGAGTGCATTTTGAATCTTCTGTATTTTACGTAGAGATTCAACTGCCGAAGGTTGAGGATCATTCGGAATCCTCCTGAGGATTTTGGTACGAGGAAAATTGCCGAGTAAAAACCCCTGCCTTGATGAGATAGGGGTACCTCTTCTATAGCCCCTATCTCTAAAAGGTGAGATACCTCTTGGTATAGGAGCTTTCTTTTTTGTGGGTCTGACGGGATACGACAGGGCAGGAAACGTTGAGGGGGAGGTCGAAGAAACTCGATCCTCAGGCCCCAGGAAACCGTGGATGTCGCCCATGCGTCTGAGGACGTGGTTTCCCAGATGCCCGGGAAATGCAACAGCCTGCCGCCTAGGGGTGCAGTGCCCAGAGAGTCATTTGTTCTTTCTGAAGCCTCTGTTGGCTCCTCTGAAGGGGCGGCGTCCCTGGTAAGACCTATTTCGATCTGTCTGGGATGTCCTGTCCGACCTGAAGGATCCCTGGTTGAAGGAGCCCTGGAAGTATGGCCTCGGCGTCTGGGTGTTGCTCGAGGAGGGCTCTGTTCGAAAGGGTTGTCGCCGTTGATAGGGGGTGAAGCGCCTATCCTGTCGTCTGCTAGCCCTGGGCATCACCTTCTTCTTGTCCTTGTCCTCCATTAGGACATCATCAAGGACCTCTCCAAATAACTTCTTCCCCTTGAATGAGGAAGAGGCTAGACTCCATTTGGACTTGACATCCGCCTGCCTGTTGCGGAGCCAAATGAGTCTGCGCGAAGCCAAGAAGAAGCCATTGCTCGTGATGCAAACTTCGCAGCATTGACTGTGGCATCCGCTGAAAACTCCGTGGCCGCCAACAATTTGTTCAGGTCCTGACGAAGTCTTCCGTCCTCTGGGTCAGCTCTGGCCTGGATTTCTTTAATCCAGAGGATCATGGCCCTGTTGAAGAATGAGACCGCCGAAGCGGCTCGTACGGCCCAGGCCGCCATCTGGTGGGTCCTGCGAACCACGTTTTCTGCCCTCTTGTCCTCGGCCTTCAGACCCTCCTGTGACTCAGACGGTACAAGGGCATTGGACACCAGGCTCGTAACGGGCTTGTCCATGGCTGGAAACTCTAGCAGCTCCTCCATCTGCTGGTCGAAAGTATAGAACCTGCGGTCAAGATTGGAGGGTCCCTGGGCCGCTGCCGGGTTCTCCCATGGGCGTTGGATGGTCTCTAGGAACAGGTGGGAAGATGGGATGTTCACCGTCTCCTGTTTGGGGAAGACGAACAGACCTCCTGCGGGCTGTGATTCATCAGAGGGCACCGCCTGACTGCTCTCTCCCGCCTGATCGATGGTTAGCTTAGCCTTATTCAGGAGCACCTTGAAGAGGGAGGATTTAAACAAGCCCGTGAAACTGGGTTGTTCAGGTGGCTGGTCATCTCCAGACAGGTCATCCTCAGCGGCGCTGAAGTCATCTCTATAGGAATCCTCCTCATCAATTGATTCCATCCAGGACCGTGTAGCAGGGTCCCTCCAGGGGTCTCTGGACCTCATTGGAGGGGGTCCCACTGGAGCCTGCTGATGCTGTTGTGCCCCCGTAGCCAGGCCTTGGTTATACGTGTTAGTGATCAGGTCTTGGAGGGCCTGGGGCATGCTCTGCCAAGTATCCTGAGAATCGCGAAGGCCTGCAGCCATAGGGGTGAAAGTGGCTGCCTGCGCGTGTTGAGAGGGAGGATAATTAGGAGGCCAGCCTGTAGGTTGTCTCCCCAGGCTATAAGGGTCAGCCCTGGATGATGGCCAGGTCTGGGCTCCTCTTTCTGGGGACCAATCCCTCTCTGATGCTGAAGTCCCCATCCCCGGGTAGAACATAGGGGGAGATATAGAGGGATTGGTAGGCAATTGCTGGCTGGGGGGCAAAGCCGGCCCTGATGCTCTTTGCGAGGCCTCTAGTTGCTTTTCAAGCGCTCTGATGCGCTTCTCTGCATCCCTCAAGGAAGACCCCTGGGCTGATTTCGCCTTAGAGGCTTTTTCTTTGGGGGTACTGGGCTTGTTAGCGGTGGCCTCTTCCCCAACAGGTGGTGCCTGGTCTGCCATGCCCGGATTGGTAACTCACGATCACCGATTGCTGCTTGGAATGCTCGTGCGTTCTCCACCGAGCTCCTTATTACCGCGGCAGCCTCCAGGAGAAACGAAAGTGAAAATGGGGGAATGAAACCCCCTCTGCGCCTGCGTGCCCAGTTTCGAGCCGGCGACCTCACAAACATGGCCGCCGGCCGGTTCCCATGGCAACTGGGCTTGATTGGGCGTGAGAAAAGCGGCTGCCGGGCGCTTACGGACCATCTCAAAATGGCCTCCGATTGTTGCCGCTGTGACCCCACCAAGATGGCCGCCAGCCGGTTTCCTAGGCAACCGAATGCTTACTCCTGGAGGTGGGCGGGAAACCGACGATTCCCTCCCTCTGCGATCGCCCTGCGATGGTTTCTATTTTCTTTGAAGAGTCGATCCGCCGCTGCGAGCCGGCGACTGAGGGCGCGGATCCGCTCTCGCCTGCCTTCGTTGGGGGGGGGGCGCCAGCCTCCCTCGCGGGCCGCTCTGTGCGAAGCGTTCCTCCAGGCCCGTGGTATGTTCGCCGGGGGAGGGACGGACCCCCCGAGGAGGCAACCACCTCCTCGTCCTCCGGGTGCCACCGCGGAGGTAGGCTACCCGGGCGCTCACTCCCAGACCCAGGATGGCAGTTCTGCAGAGTCTCCTCTGTCTGTGAGGGTCTTAAGCCGGGAGGAGCTGCAGGCAACTGGGTTAAACCCGCGGGAGGTTTTGAACCCAGGCCCGCCCGAGGTATTATTCCCCCAGCTGCACCTAAAGGAAAAAAGAAAAAAGAGAGAAAAGAGAATTAGTATAATACAAGGATAAACAACCGAATAATAATAACTGTATAAGAGAAGTAACTCAGGAGTCCCTTTACTGCGACTGAGTTTTTTAGACTGGGGGGGTAAGGGGGAGGCGGTGCCTGCCTAGTAATCTGTTCGCTCTGGGCTGCCCAGAGCTAAGGGAGCATATCTTTTCTCTGGGCCAAAGCCTCCTTAAGTGTCATTGAAAGGCTCCTCTGGTAGCCCAGAAAGGCCCGAGATGGCCACGATTAAAGGGGGAATGGCAGGAAACTGGCTGGGCCTTCATGCCGCTCTCAAATTTCTTGGGAAATTTTTCCGGGCTAGGGTTCTTAAGTAGAATATGGTTCTTAAGAAAAGGCAAAAAAACTTGAACACCCAATTCTTATCTAGAAAAGTTGCCCCCTGCCTCCTTCTCCATGGAGTAATATTTAGCCATATACTATATATACCACTTCACAGTGCTTTAAAGGCCTCTGTAAGCAGTTTACAAAGACAGCCAACCATCTGATTCCTCACTTTACTGACCTTGGTAGGATAGAAGGCTGAATCAACCTTGAGCCTGTAAGGATTAAACTGCTGGCAGTCGGCAGAATTAACCTGTAGGTGCTGCATTCTAATGCCATCAGGTGAATAGAATGGAATGGAATAGCAATAGCAATTAGACTTACATAATAATTTAATAATTAATAATAATTTATTAGATTTGTATGCTGCCCCTCTCTGAAGACTTGGGGCGGCTCACAACATTAACGGCAATACAATACAGTACAAATCTAATATTAAAAAATAAAAAAACTAATTTAAAATACATTATTATAAAAAACATCTACTACACAGTCATGCACACTCAATCCAACTAGTCATAATGCAGAAGTCAGAAAGGGGGGGGGCATTAATCCCCCCACGCCTGGCGTCAGAGGGGAGTCATCAGTATTTTGCGGAAGGCGAGGAGGGTAGGGGCAGTTCAAATCTCCAGGGGGAGTTGATTCCAGAGGGCCGGGGCTGCCACAGAGAAGGCTCTTCCCCTGGGTCCTGCCAGATGATATTATTTAGTTGACGGGACCCGGAGAAGGCCAACTCTGTGGGACTTAATCGGCCGCTGGTATTCATGCGGCAGAAGGCGGTCTCAGAGGTATTCCGGTCCGATGTCATAGAGCTGCTGGAAAGCCCCCCCAGGCCGGCTCCGATCTTTTAAAACAGGCGCATGGCTTCTCCGCTGACTCCTGGCGAACTTCCCGGGCGAAGGGCGAAGGGCGGGCGAGCGGCGAACGGCGGGTGAACGGCGGGTGGCCGGGCGAAGGGCGGGCGAGCGGCGAACGGCGGGTGGCCGGGCGAACGGCGGGCGAGCGGGTGCTGGGGGGGCCTTCGCCCTCCCAACAGCAAGAGGGGGAAGACCCAGGGAAGCCGCCCAGCAGCTGATCTGCCCGGCGCCATCTACGCATGCGTGCCCGTAGAAAAAAGGGCATGCATGCGCAGATGGTGTTTTGACTTCCGGGTTGAAAAATCGCAAATTAGCCTGTTCGCAATGGTCGGGAATGCAATAACCGGGGGATCACTGTATATAAAAAACAAAGGACAGATGAACTCAAGAGATTGAATCAAGTGGCCTGGTAAGGGGAGCGGGAGGAAAAAACTAAATGCTAGAAGTTTTGAATTTCTACACAAGCTTGCTCTTGAAACATAGCATTTGGGGATACTCTAATATGATTTCTACCTTACTCCCATAAATATAACTTATCTAAATTTTTGTATTTCCTGTGAGTTTAATCCTGCTCCTTGTGTTTTGGTTCATCCATCCTTTAATCTTCAACCTCTTTGAGTAAGATTTACAGCCAGAAGTCTTTCACAGGAATGGCATACATAATACTGTTTAGCCAGTTACTTGATGGACAATTCAATTGATTAAGACCTGTAATTTTGGTAAACTACTCATGCCCATCTTGATCTTTTATTTATTGATATAAAGATCCAATCTGTGTTGGTCACCAGAGGTTTTGTCTTCTGAATTTTTGGACGTGTGCTGGAGCATATCTTCAGGGAACTTCTCTATAGAATGTGCCATTTATAGTGTCTACTGTAAGTGGCTTTCTAGATGATGATTGGGGTGTGTTTGTTCGCTTGTGTTACCCAGTCCTCGTCTTCTAAGTACTTGATAGGCTGGTGATAAATCAGTATGCCTGTTGATTAATGAGGGGCTAGGCTTCAAACTGTTTTTGTGCTTGTTCGCCTAACAATCTTAGTTGCTGCAAAGTTGAAAATGTGTCCTTGTTCATTGCAATGTGAGGCTACCAATGATGTTGGGTTTCCTTGTCTGATATTTCTTTATTATTTATTCTTCCCCCAACAACTATGCTGTGTGGTGAGTTAGGCTGAGAGAGAGTGACTTGCCCAATGTCACCCAACCGGCTTTGATGGCAAAGGTGGGACTACAATTCACAGTCTCCTGGTTTCTAGCCTGGTGCCTTAAATCACAATGTTATGTTATGTTATGTTATGTTATGGTATGGTATGTTGCGTTATTATTATATCATATCAAATCATATCATGTCATGTCATATCATTATATCAGAGTTGGAAAGGACCTTGGAGGTCTTCTAGTCCAACCCTCTGCTTAGTCCGGAAGCCCTACACCACTTCAGACAAATGGTTATCCAACATCTTCTTAAAACTTCCAGTGTTAGGGAATTCACAACTTCTAGAGGCAAGTTGTTCCACTGATTAATTGTTCTAACTGTCAGGAAATTTCTCCTTAGTTCTAAGTTCCTCCTCTTCTTGATTAGTTTCCACCCATTGCTCCTTGTTCTACCGTCAGGTACTTTGGAGAATAGCTTGACTCCCTCGTCTTTGTGGTAACACCTGAAATATTGGAAGACTGCTATCATGTCTCCCCTGGTCCTTCTTTTCCTTAAACTAGACATATCCAGTTCCTGCAATCGTTCTTCATGTGTTTCAGTCTCCAGTCCCCTAATCATCTTCGCTGCTCTTCTCTAGAGTCTCACCATTCTTTTTGATAAACTGAATGCAGTATTCCAAGTGTGGCCTTTCCGAGCCCTTAAGTGGCATTAACACTTTGCTTGATCTTGATTCTATCCCTCTGTTAA
Organism: Erythrolamprus reginae; assembly: GCF_031021105.1. Lineage (NCBI taxonomy): Eukaryota > Metazoa > Chordata > Lepidosauria > Squamata > Dipsadidae > Erythrolamprus > Erythrolamprus reginae. Next base: position 27,072,052 of record NC_091959.1, on the reverse strand, counting down.
TGCAACCTAGAACTGTGTTGGCTTTTTTGGCAGCTGCTGCACATGACTGGCTCATATTTAAATGGTTGTCCACTAGGACTCCAAGATCCCTCTCACAGTAACTTCTGTGGAGCAAAGTACTACATATAGTGTACCTGTGCATTTTGTTTTTCTTGCCTAAATGTAGAACCTTACTTGACCAATTTATCTCTATATTTTAGCAGAAGTATGCTTCTTCTTCTATGCAAAGTAAAGGAAGTAGAGAACATTGTCTTCGATACATAAAACAAAGCACCGAGATGAAGGTTTGCACACTTAATTTTCATGCTCAATTTCAGAGGGAGAAAGTCCCCAGACAATTTTGAATACTTTCTCTCTGATGATGAGTGTTTTGCAAGCTTTTTCATAGATATTATGTTCATAAATGTATGCATTGTTCAGTGATATATATCCCTTTCTCTTTGATGATCAAAGAACTTCATGGTAGAATTCAGAGAAGAATAGAAACTGAAGGATTATTATTCCTTTCTCCTTTGCCTTTTACTCTGACAGATGAGGTCAATTCACATTAAAATATGAAGGTTTTAATAGTGCAGTTTTCCAATGACAAGCAATTACCATTTGTAGTACTAGCCAACTGCCAAATATGCAACATTAGGAGATTCCAGATCAGATATAGGGATCAGCTCCTCCACATCTCATTTCAGAAACAAACTGCTGCCTGGAACTTCTTGTGACCCAGATCACACTCCAAGCCACTTTCTGACGAATGCTTCCATGTGATCCATATATCTTTCTACTTTGATTGATGACTGTCCTCCGCTAGCAAATTCAGAGTGTAGAAACTGTTTTCTAGCAATACAAGATTCAGCTGCTGCTTCACCCTTTCCTTCTAATAATGATGAAAAAAGTTCTATGCTGACATAAAAGAAGGGAAAAAGAGAAAACGATAAAGAAAATTGGGTTGTCAAACTGCTAGACGCACAGAAAAGCTGCCCAGTAGTTATTAAGGAATAAAAATATCCGACAGGCTCTACAACTGTAATCCATGCTATTAATTTGCTGTAGAAATGTAATTCCTTCCATCACAGTCCTTGCTCCCAAACTGCAAGTAGACTAGGGTAGCATAACTGAGTTGGAAAGGGCCTTGGAGGTCTTCTAGTCCAACCCTCTGGTTAGACAATAAATCATATAACATTTCAGACAAATGGTTATCCAGTCTGTTCTTAAAAACTTCCAGTGTTGGAGCATTCAGAACTTCTGGAGGCAAGTTGTTCCACTGATTAATTGTTCTAACTATCAGGAAATTACTCCTTAGTTCTAAGTTGCTTCTCTCATTGATTAGTTTCCACCTGTTGCTCCTTGTTCTACCCTCAGGTGCTTTGGAGAATAGTTTGGCTCCCTCTTCTTTGTGGCAATCCCTGAGATATTGGAACTTTGCTAACATGTCTCCACTAGTCCTTCTTTTCATTAAACTGGACATACCCAGTTTCTGCAAACGTTCTCCATATTTTTAGCCTGCAGTCCCCTAATCATCTTTGTTGCTCTTCTCTGAACTCTTTCTAGAGTCTCAACATCTTTTTTTACATCATGGCGACCAAAATTGGATGCAGTATTCCAAACGTGGCCTTACCAAGGCTTTATAAAGTGGTATTAACATTTCATGTGATATTGATTCAATCCCTCTGTTTATGCAGTGGCTTGCTATTGGTCTATGGTGTTTTTCTAACCAGCAAGGAAACCAGGAAAATTATGCTGTATGGCTGTGATGACGAACCTATGGCCTGCGTGCCAGTGGTGGTACGCAGAACCCTCTCTGCTGGCTCATGCGTTGTTGATCCAGGTCAGATCTCCGTAGCATTTCTTCCGTGAGTCTTTGTTTCCCTGCAAACAGAAGCTCACAAAGGCAAAAGGTCTTACCTCTTGCCACGCTGCCGGTGTTGGCCACCTCCCGCCGGCCAGCTAGTCTTCGAGTATCTGCTGCGCATGCACACATGTGTGTGCATGCACGCACACATGTTCATGTATGCTAGTGTGCATGTCCATGAATGTGCATATCCATGCATACACATGTTTATGCATGTTTGTGCAAGCATGCACACTTGTTCAAACATGTTTGCTTTCATGCATACACATCTGTCTGCAAATACCTGAAGGGCTGTCACAGAGCAGAGGGATCAGCATTGTTCTCATTGGCACATGGAAGGACTAGAAACAATGGAATGGAACTGCAAGGGAGTAGATTTAGATTAGATATCAGAAAAAACTTTCTAACAGTAAGGGTGATAAACCAGTGGAACAGTTTGTCACAGGAGGTGGTGAGCTCGCCTTCACTGGAAGTCTTCAAACAGAGACTGGACAGCCATCTTTCTGGGATGATTTAGCAAATCCTGCATTGAGAAGGGGGTTGGACCCGATGACCCTGGAGGTCCCTTCCAACTCTGTGGCTCTATGATCTTTCAGTTTGGAAGTACCTGTATGCATAGTTTGGGCACTTGGTGTCTAAAAGGTTTGCCATCACTGTTATATGGGGAGAACTGCAATATTAACATTGGAAAGCATTAGTACTGCTTTATAAAACCTTAGTAAGACCACATCTGGAATACTGCATCCAGTTTTGATCACCACCTTACAAAAAAGATATTGACACTAGTGATGGGCGAATCGAACTCGCACAATTCGGGTCCGTACCAAATTTTGTGGTGTTCGGTATACTGAACCTGAACCGGAATTTTTTGGAAAATCCGTGCCGAAGTTCGGGTTCGGTTCGGGCAGCCTGGCAAAGCAGAGGACCAATGGACAGCCTTCTTTTTACCTGAAGCCATGCGGTCTCTGGACATCAAGGTAAATGAAAGGCTGGGATTGGCCATGTGCCCTGCTGACCACTCATTGGCCAGCAGTATGCATGGCTTGGATTGGTTCCCAAGGACACCTGACCTGCCTCTATAAAAGGCAGCACCTTGCTGTCCAGCCCCATTGTAAGAGATACAAGCTAGGAAGGAAACACCTGTGTTACTTAAACTGAGAGGGAGAGATAGATTAGTTTTCACTTTGTTTCTGCTGCAAAGAAAGAGAGACCTCAAAGACTCTTCTTACAAGTTGAAGAGACAACAAAACTTTGGTGAGCAACCAGACAGGAAAGGGCTGAAGAAGAAGAAAACAGGGGAGGGAAAATGCATTTTTAGGAACAACAATATTACTTTGTGGGTATTTTTCCACTTATTTTCTCTTTGCTATACTTCCACTTTAAAATTTTTAAACAATTTTTTGTTTAAAAATTCATTCATTTCATTCATTAAACAATTTTTTGTTTAAAAATTCATTCATTTCATTCATTTTGTCTACAAATGCATTTTTGGGAACAACAATATTACTTTGTGGGTATTTTTCCACTTATTTTATTTATTTATTTATTTATTTATTTATTTATTTATTTATTTATTTATCAGATTTGTATGCCGCCCCTCTCCGTAGACTCGGGGCAGCTAACAACAATAATAAGACAATATAAACAAATCTAATATTTAAGTTAATTAAAAAAAACCAATTTAAGAAACCAATCATACATACAGACATACCATGCATAAATTTTATAAGCCTAGGGGGAAGGAAAAGTCTCAATTCCCCCATGCCTGATGACAGAGGTGGGTTTTAAGGAGCTTACAAAAGGCAAGGTGGGTGGGGGCAACTCTGATATCTGGGGGGAGTTGGTTCCAAAGGGTCGGGGCCACGGCAGAGAAGGCTCTTCCCCTGGGTCCTGCCAAATGACATTGGGGTTGGGATTTGTGCGGCAGAAGGCGGTCCCGAAGATATTCTGGTCTGATGCCATGAAGGGCTCTATAGGTCATAACCAACACTTTGAATTGTGACCGGAAACTGATCGGCAACCAATGCAGACTGCGGAGTGTTGGTGTAACATGGGCATATTTAGGAAAGCCCATGATAGCTCTCGCAGCTGCATTCTGCACGATCTGAAGTTTCCGAACACTTTTCAAAGGTAGCCCCATGTAGAGAGCATTACAGTAGTCGAGCCTCAAGATGATGAGGGCATGAGTGACTGTGAGCAGTGACTCCCGGTCCGAATAGGGCTGCAACTGGTGCACCAGGCAAACCTGGGCAAACGCCCCCCTTGCCACAGCTGAAAGATGTTTTTTCTAATGTGAGCTGTGGATCAAGGAGGATGCCCAAGTTGTGGACCCTTTCTGAGGGGGTTAGTGATTCCCTCCCCCAGGGTAATGGATGGACAGATGGGGTTGTCCTTGGGAGGCAAAACCCACAGCCACTCCGTCTTATCAGGGTTGAGTTTGAGTCTGTTGACACCCATCCAGACCCCAACAGCCTCCAGGCACTGGCACATCACTTCCACTGCTTCACTGACTGGACAAAGGGTAGAGATGTAGAGCTGGGTATCATCTGCATACTGATGATACCTCACCCCATGCCCTTGGATGATCTCACCCAGCGGTTTCATGTAGATACCGTGTTTCCCCGAAAGTAAGACAGTGTCTTACTTTCTTTTTATCCCCAAAAGCCCCACTATGTCTTACTTTCAGGGTATGTCTTATATTGGAAAAAAATTGTCAATTTTTTTGTTTTAACCATAAAATTAACATTTAGACGCGGTGACGTATGGAGGGGGACGTCTCGGAAGTGGGCAGGAGGCGGCGCTCATTAAGATCAGAGGGAGGTGGCAGACGCGGCGACGTATGGAGAGGGGGACGGCGCAGGCGTGGCCAGGAGGCGGCGCTCATTTGGATCAGACGGAGGTGGCAGACGCGGTGACGTATGGAGGGGGGCGGCGCGGAAGTGGGCAGGAGGCGGCGCTCATTAAGATCAGAGGGAGGTGGCAGACGCGGCGACGTATGGAGAGGGGGACGGCGCAGGCGTGGGCAGGAGGCGGCGCTCATTTGGATCAGACGGAGGTGGCAGACGCGGTGACGTATGGAGGGGGGGATGGTGCGGACGTGGGCAGGAGGCGGCACGCAGCTAGATGAGAGGGAGGCGGCAATACCCCCGTGTTTCCCCGAAAGTAAGACATATGTCTTACTTTCGGGGTACGGCTTATATTAGCCGACCCCCCTGAAACCCCCGATGCGTCTTACAATCGGGGGTGTCTTACTATCGGGGAAACAGGGTATTAAATAGTAGGGGGGAGAGGACCGACCCTTGAGGTACCCCACAAGGGAGCAACCTTTTCTCTTTGCTATACTTCCACTTTAAAAATTTTAAACAATTTTTTTTCCTTTCATTCATTTTGTCTACAAATGCATTTTTGGGAACAACAATATTACTTTGTGGGTATTTTTCCACTTATTTTCTCTATCCTATACCTCCACTTACAAATTTTTAAAACATTTTTTTTCCTTTCATTCATTTTTATTTTGTGGGCGGCAAGACTGCCACTCACTAAGCCAAAAAAAAAAAAAGGTTGCTGAGACTGAACAAGCTTGCTGTTCCTGTGTGAAGAAAGGTCCCCAGTGCGGTCTGGGGAACTTCTTGTCTTGCAAAGCAACGCCTGCTTCCGGGGCCAAAGCTATGTCCTGAATCCAGAGGGAGGGGGACTTGTCCAACGTGCAGATTGGTTGGGTGCAAAAAGTTCATGTATAAGTGATCAATCGAGCCATTTAAGTAATTAAAAAGTGCAATAGCTAACATGCTGTAAGCCACCCAGACTCTAAGAAGAATAGTGGCATAAAAATTGAAAAAAATAAATAAATACATAAAAAGGGGTAGACGGACACTTTTGCCTCGCTACTGACCTCTGGCACTCGTACTTTTGGGTCCACCTCTGGGCCACTTTCTTTCAATTTCTTTCTGTGCATTTCCTTTTTTTCTATATATAAAAAAGCTACTAGAGCTCTGTCAATTTATTTTTGAGTAAAACTCAATTCCTATCCCTGCATCTCTTTCTTCTATCTAATCTGAAGCCACTAGTGCTCTCTGAAATTTAATTTTGGGTCAAACGCGGGGCGACTTCATGTATCTGTGATTTTGATGTTTTTCTGTCTAATACAAAGGCACTAGTGCTGCGTGGGCATTTAAGTTTTACAAGGCATTTTTTCTCTAATTCTAGTTCCACCTGAATGCCGCACCTTCATCTGTTCCTTGGACCAGTATCAACGCAGGCCTTCAAACATAAAGAAAGACGCAAAAAAGGGACATGGCCATGCTGCTATTGCTGGTGGTGGTGGTGGGGTTGGAGCTGGTGCTGCAGGGGCAGGTAGAGGGGGTGTAACACCTGTCCAGTGTGCAAAGCCATCCAGCCATGGCAACAGAACAAGAGAAATAGGAGGTTTCCAGGGCATCATCTGGGAAGGATGATGAAACCCAGATCACCGATCCTGCAGCTTACTGCAATGTAGAGTCACAGAGTAAGGCTAGCGGGGAGGAGTCGGTGGAAGAAGATACCATGGGTGATGACGGGGTGCTAGATCACTAGTGAACCGAAAACCCTCAGTGTTCAGTCTGCTGTTACTACTGCCCACAGTGGCCAGTGACCCAGCACGCCACATAGCGCATGCCCTCCAATCATACAGGATTGCTGTGCAAAATCTGGTGAGTGGCTGCTGTTGCGTCCTCCTGCTACTCTGCGTCCCAGTTTACCCTCTTGCAAATTTAATTTGTGGGCAACCACAGGGCTGCCTTCTTTCTCTGCCTTTCCTTTTTCTATGCAAGACAAAGCCACCAGTGTGCTCCCTAAATGTAATTTTGGGTCAACCACAGGACCACCCTCTTTCTCTGCCTTTCCTTTTTCTATGCAAGACAAAGCCACTAGTGCTCTCTCTAAATGTAATTTTGGGTCAACCACAGGACCACCTTCTTTCTCTGCCTTTCCTTTTTCTGTGTAATCTAAAACCTTCAGAGTCTTTCTAGAGGGGCAGCATACAACTCTAATAAATTATAAACTATGTCCCCTCCCAGAACTGTCACCGTTTGTAAATCTGAGATATGCAGACATAGTAATGTGATGCGATGGTCTGGTTTGGGTTTGACAAACACGGTATCCAGGGCATCATCTGGGAAGGAAAATGAGTCCCAGATCACCGATCCTGCAGCTTACTGCAATGTAGAGTCCGAGAGTAAGGCTAGCGGGGAGGAGTCGGTGGAAGAAGATACCATGGGTGATTATGAGGTGCTAGATCACTAGTGCACCGAAATCCCTAAGTTTCAGTCTGCTGTTACTACTGCCCACAGTGGCCAGTGGCCCAGCACGCCCCAGAGTGCACGCCCTCTAATCACATAGGATTGCTGTGCAAAATCTGGTGGGTAGCTGCTGTTGCATCCTCCTGCTGCTCTGCGTCCCCCTGTTCACCCTCTTGCAAATGTAATTTTGGGTCAACCATAGGACCACCTTCTTTCTCTGCCTTTCCTTTTTCTACGCAAGACAAAGCCACTAGTGCTCTCTCTAAATGTAATTTGGGGTCAACCACAGGGACACCTTCTTTCTCTGCCTTTCCTTTTTCTGTGTAAGCTGAAGCCTCAAGCTGCTACTACTGGTCACAGTGGCCAGAGACATATAGCACCACAGAGCACATGGCCTTCCATCACACGAGATTACTGTGAAAAAAGTGATGCCTGCCGCATATTGGATTGCTGTGCAAAATCTGGTGGGTGGCTGCTGTTGCCTCTTCCCGCTACTCTGCTTCCCTGTTCACCCTCCTGCAAATTTAATTTTTGGGCAACCACAGGGCTGCCTTCCGCGGCTCTATTTTTAAAAGTTCAGAGTTTGGTTCGGGTTCGGGGTTCGGTGACATCACCCGAATTTTTTGCACACTTCGCCTGAATAAGCCAAACCCAAACTTCATTGGGTTCGCCCATCACTAATTGACACTATGGGGAAAAGTGGAGAGAAAAGCAACTGGGGTGATTAAAGGCCTGGAGACTAAAACACCTGAAGAACAGCTGGAGGAATTGGGCCTGGCTGGTCTAGAGAAAAGAGGGACTAAGGGGGACATGAGAGCAGTATTCCGGTATTAGAGGGGCTGCCACAAAGAAGAGGAAGTCAAATTATTTTCCAAAGCACCAGAAGGCAACAAAAGAAACAATGGATGGAAACTAAATAAGGAGAGAAGCAACCTGGATTGAGGAAATGGGTCATTTCTGGCCCCCAGAGGGCCTGGGTGAGGGAGGCAGGATAAGCTGTTTTTGTCTTCCCCAGACATTGAGTTATGGGTGTGGGCACTTGTGCGAGGGTGATAGAGCACATGCACATGCTTTCAGCCACTGAGGGAAAAAAGGTTCGCCATTACTGGTATAGTGTCTCCCACTTGAGCAAGGGGTTGGACTAGAAAACCTCAAAGGTCCTTTTTGATTCTATTCTGATTGAATGTTGGAGGGGCATAAAATGCTTTTAGTGGGATGAAGTGTGTGTTTGTTTTGCTGGGAGTTCTAAATCCATCCTAAAACTATGCCAATTTTTTAAAAGAAGCTTTCTTCTGTTTTTCTATTTTAGTCTCAGGATCCTGGAAAATTCCTCAACATTTTTTCTTTGTGTTTTGCCTTCTTCTTTATTGCTGGAAGAGGTGGAAGGAGTTGTTGGGTGGTTGATATTGTTATTCTTGTTGTTGTTGTTGTTTGCAGCAGATTTGTTCATCCCTTTGGTATTTTTAAGTGTGTCATCATTCCGATCAATGAAAGAACATCATATTTTCAGCCTAGGGAAATTGCATCAAAGGTCTATTTTTGTTTTCATGAAATGTCAACTTCTCTTTTAACTAACTGAAGAATTGGTAGTGGAAAGGGGAATGAAGAAAGATATTTCTGCAGGGCACCACTATTGGTTTCAGATATGAATCCTATAATTCCCCAACTTCCTTTCCAAAGTGATTCCTTGCTGGGAATCTCTTGGTCATCTCCTTAATGTGGTTTTTGGTTCTTAAAATTGATCTGTGATAAAGGTCGAGGAGTGACTAACACCACTGAGAAGTTACAATTCCCTTACAGCAAGGATTTACAGAATGTAACATATCAAGTCATGGGAATCGTTCCTGCTTTATAAATTGCTCCATACTCCATTCCTTACGTCTACTCCATACTCATATTTTACAAACTTCATCCCTAATTAGTATTTTCTTTTCTTTAAAAATAATAATTTATATTTAGTTATATACATTAAAAAAGGGCAAACAAAAACAAAACAAAACAATTCATTTACATTTATAATACACTGCTCAAAAAAATAAAGGGAACACTTAAACAACACAATATAACTCCAAGTAAATCAAACTTCTGTGAAATCAAACTGTCCACTTAGGAAGCATTCATTCAGATCTAGGAGGTGTTATTTGAGCGTTCCCTTTATTTTTTTGAGCAGTACATACCTAGGGGTAACTTATGATAAGTTCTCTCAGTGATCAATTTTTGCTTATATATAGTTTACTGTACATATTATATTTTCATCACTATTAATATTTAAAAATGCTTATTTATACAAAGGTTATTAAAGAGTAATTATCTTTTTTCCTAATATATACATTCTTTAACATAGGTGTTATATATACTTGGTTTCCATTACTATCAGTACTTAATATATATATTTTCATAGATTTTCACGGGTCCAGGCATGATGGTCTTGGCATATTCAGGTTTCTTCCTGTGTAAGTTTAAGAGATTCCTGGTGACGTTTTGACGAGGTCCCAAACGTCATCTTCAGGCAGAGGCCCCAGGTTCAAATCCCAGTAAAAGGGTGTGGCTACCTGATGAAGGCAAATAAGCCAGAAATAGATGCTTCCTTTTCATTATCACCAAAAATAAGTTACATATATGTTCTGTCTGGGTCCCCCCAGACGCCAACACCAACCAAAAAGAGTATCCAGACACACTGGTAAAAAGCAAAGGCAGTTTATATAATTCAAAGCAAACACAGGTAACAAAAACTGTTCTTACAGACAGGAACACTATGAAGCTTCACAGAGGTTTCACAAAGGCCAGGCAATAAAACAGGATTCTTGCTGGCAAAAACAACGCTGGAGATAATAAAACCCACGCCTCCCCCAAGTCTTCCAGACTTCTAGGCCACAAGCCAAGATCAGAGACGCCGAGGATCGAAGCAAGGTCACAGGACTCCCAATTGATACCTCTCCACAAGACTGTAAGGGCGGGCCTGCCTTTTCAACCCTGCTGAGGTGAACCACACCCAAACCCAGCTGTTGCCAATTCAGGGATGGAAATACCTTTCTAATTGGCCCCGTCTTTGAGCTGCTCGTCGTTGCCTCATGTCTATTATAGCCTGTGCGTCTTCATCCAATGAATCCAGGCTACTAGCTGGGGAGAGCCCCCCCCCCCCCGGGGGTCTCAGGCTGCTCTCCCTCCTCCTCTTCCTGACGTTCCTCTCCCCCGTCTGCCTGGTCCTCCCCCTCCTGTTCACTGTCCTCCTCCTCTGGGCATGGATCCGGCAGAGATCCAGCCGGTCGCTGAGGAGCCTCAGGCTGAATCACAACACATATATATATGTGATATGTTTTGCTGTGTGAATGGGAATGAATGATTCTAAATGTTATTAGAGTTTTTAATTGGATTTTTTAGATATGCATATTGTTTATTGTTTTGATATGTTGTGAGCCGCCCCAAGTCCTTGAGGCAGCATACAAATCTGTCAAGGCAAAGGCTGCAAGTTCAAATACACACACACACACATACACAGATTGCTTGATTAAACACTAGTTAGTATTACTGCACGTGTCAGAGTGAGATTTGATTTCTGAGCATGCACAGGAAGCAAAATCTCACGAGAGGATGTGTGTGCGCATGAAATTTCATAGATTTTTGGCGGGCTTTTGTTTCTGCGCATGCATGGAAGCAAAAAAATCACCAAAATCTTGTGTGCCCCCACATCTTCTCGTGAGATTTGCTTCCTGCACGTGTGCACAAGCCAAATCTTGCTCTGACGCGCATATGTGCCGGCCAGGTACACATTTACACCTCCCAGTCACCCAGAGCTGTGCGCGCATCAGCACTGGTAGCGACGGTATGTTGAACCCCTGCCTAACTATACTACACCACACCACACCACACCATCATCCTATCCTATCCTATCCTATCCTTTATTATGATATACTATGATATCTGTCAGGTCCCACAGGGTTGGCCTTCTCCAGGTCCCGTCAACTGTTATGCTGGGCTCTTCGCTAATAGCCCCCAGTGAGTTAGAAATGCAAATTCAAACACACGCACACCAGCACAGAAGAGATGAAAATAGTTTATCTGAAACAGTTTTGAAAGCACACACTTTAAGGAGAGCCAAATTTCTCTCACCCAGATAACAGTCCTGGAATGTGGCCAAAAGCAAAAACAAAAGAGCAATTAAGGCAGCTGTGAATCCTCACAGCCCCCCCCCCCTTCTATGAGTCCTCAAGAGTTAGCTAACTGTGAAGTGTCCAAAAAGTCAGTAGAAGTCCTGGAAGAATCCAAACAGTAGCAATGGTCTTTCTTCAAACAGATAAACGCCCACACACACACTCCCCAACGCCCATCATTTATCACCATTAATCTAATTGTCTCAGCAACAGATGTTCTCCCTTATCTTCGATGATACCTGCGCAACTGGTCCCTTCTTGTCATCATGCACTGGTCCCTTCTTGTCATCATGCACATACAGGCATCTACCAGCGGATCCTCCTCCGAGTCCGACATCTCACTAATGGGAGCATTAACTGTTGGGCTGGCTGCACCCATCTCTCTGTCTGATTCCCCTCCCCCACTTTCTGTCCTTGTCAATGAATCTTCACTATCAGAATGTGCTGGCAATAGCACACCTCTCTGTGTACCCGAGAATTCCCCTGAAGCAACATCCAAATTCCCTGTTGCAGAAGCTGGCACAGAGCCAATCACAACATCAACTAAACAATGTCATTTGGCAGGGCCTAGGGGAAGAGCATTCTCTATGGGGGCCCAGGTCCTCTGGAATCACCTCCCTCCAGAGATTCGCACTGCCCCCACCCTCCTTGCCTTTCATAAGAACTTGAAAACACACCTATGTTGGCAGGCTTGAAGTCATTAGACCCCAGCCTCTGCCGAGTAAATGTTTTGAATGTATGTGATTCAAAACTTGTATGTTTTTGTGATTGTTTGTTTTTAAATCACTAGTTTTAAGATAATTTTTAAAGTAATTATTCTATTAATTGGCTTAGAAATGTTTTATATTATATCTTTTTATCGAAATATTGTGAGCTGCCCCGAGTCCACAGAGAGGGGTGGCATATAAGTCCAATAAATAAATAAATATAATAGATACTCTACTACAGAGGTCTTGAACTTGGCAACTTTAAGACTTGTGGACTCCAACTCCCAGAATTCCTCAGCTAGCTGGCTGGAGAATTCTAGGAATTGAAATCCACAAGTCTCAAAGTTGCTAAGTTTGAGAATCCCTGCTCTACTATATAGACATTATATTATAATAGATACTACATCAAAATTTCCTCAGAAGAATTCTGCATGGAGATACTTGAGAAAACAAAGCATTGTCTCCAAGAAAAGGAATGTCCCTTTGCTTGCATATCATCCCAGAAGTGGTGATACAGCAGTTTTAAAATTTAGAAAAAACACACACCCCACACTCACGTATACGCAAAGCAAGCAATGAATGTGAAACAAGTGAAAATGAATGCGATATGAAATCAATGCAAATAAATGAACCAGAACTAACAACTTTCAGGAATGGAAAATAATGGAATTCAGATGGGGGAGGGGGAGGTTACCCACCAAATTACATCATTGCTCTGTCTCCCCGAAAGTTGAACTGGGAGTCCTTGTTCCTACAAAGTGTTTCCAACTTGCAAGTTGATTGGGCCTCAGGGCATACATTTCAGTTCAAGCCTGGATGAAAATCAGCAGCACAAAGGGCTGTTTCAAATGGACTAAGTCGACCCAGGTATGCCTTTGAATGCCACCCATTGGGGAATTGCAACCAGTCAGAGCTTCTTGGAAAAACAGAATCAGTAAAAAGCAAGGTGCAATCTCTCTCTCTCTCTCTTTGTGTGTTTGTGTGTGTGTGTGTGTGTCTACCTCTCTCTTTCTCTCTTCCTCTCTCTCTCTCTCTTTCTTTCTTTCTCTTCTTTCCTTCCTTTCTTTCTCTCTTTCTCACTCTCTCAAGTAGGATTGTGCTTTCATCTTCTGCGTTTTTAACCTCTTTTGGGTTCTGGAGAACGTTTGTGAAATTTCTTCTGTCTGTACGTTTCAGTAAATTTTCATGGTGCTCATCGTGTTATTGATTTCTGTCTTTCCTTTAGAGATGCTCTTCAGGATGATTATACAAACTGAATGAATGATAATATCTGAAGGACAGGAATGAAGATGCCCAGCGAAGAAGGAGCTGGTATCGGTGCGATCCGGTGAGGCCGCCCTGGTAGCAGCCTGCTGATGACACAATTTAGGTGCAACAGCTCCAGTGCCATCTTCCCTGCCATCTTTTTCACTACCAGTGTGCATGTGCAGAACCAGAATCACCTCCTTTTTCCTGGTTTGGATGGCTTCTCAGCTGTGTTTCACCTTGAAATGTCCTCCTGTGCATGCACGGAAGTAGAATAGGGTGTCAGGATGCACACACCTGCAAAAGCCTATTGAGTGTGCGCAAAATGTCACAATGTGCACCGGTAGCAAAAGGTAAGTGGAACCCATAGAAACATAGAAGATTGATGGCAGAAAAAGACCTCATGGTCGATCTAGTCTGCCCTTATACTATTTCCTGTTTTTTATCTTAGGATGGAGCCCATCCCTGGATGGTACCCCAAGAAAATGTCCTGAGAATTGAAGAGAACAAGTGGTTCTATAAGAAAGATCAAATGAAGAAGAGAATAGAAACATGACAAGTAATACATGGACAGTACATTTAAAAAAAATAGCAAGCAAAGCCAACAAGGTCTCTGCTAGGAACAGGAAAGTTAAAGGAAGAGAGCAGAAGAGCTACTTCCAGCTGCACAAGAGGAAACCTTAGAAGCCGAGGCACACAAAGCCAGAATTGAGAAGCCGGGGACAGAAAGCAAGTGCCGCCTCTGCAAGAAGCTGCAGAAACAGTACACTACCTGGTTAGCTGCTGCAAGAAGATCAACACAGATGGACTACAAGCAACAGCATGACAACCAGTGGCACATTGGAAGATCTTCAAGAAACACAATTTGCCTGCAAGCAAGAACTGGTGGGGGCCATAAAAAAAACCCAAAGCAACAGAATATGTACCACCACTTTACAATTCAAACAGAGAACCAAGCACCTGTCAAAGAACACCCCAAACTTAACAGTTGTTACTGAGAAAGACAAAGAAAATCTTGCGGTACCAGGAGGCGGCAGAATAGGAGAGAAGCAACGACAGGAACCGAAAGCTCTCTCCATGCCATGGGAATGTGAAGGCTCTGTTGGATATTGGGCATCTCCCTTCTGTCAGGGTTAATAATAATTATTATAGTAAAATTTATTAGATTTGTATGCCGCCCCTCTCTGAAGCGGGTAAACCCCCAAAGCAATACGATTCCGAGGCATGAGTTTCCTCAAAGTTCCATTTTATTAGAGATGTCAGAATTGGCATCTCTGGAAAAACCCAAATCAGAAAGCTTCCAGGTTTTCCCCACCCAAAAGAAAGTTGAAGCCCCTGCCTCAGCACCCACAAGTCCATCACATGGTCCAATCAATGCACCGTCCCAACTGGAGATGTTTCCTAACCACTTCCCTCAAGGTTCAGGGCAGAGCGGCCTTGACTCTCCGAGACAGGAATGTTATTTTGACTATATCTCTCCACTCACATACACTCCCCTCCCAGTTTCCCACAGCACTAAATGTGACAAGCCTGATGATCCAAGGCTCAAGATAAGCCCTCTTGGGCCTTTTGCTCATCAGACTCCACACTATATCTCTCCACCATTTGACAACATCCTCGGAATCCTTGGAGAGGGGCGGCATACAAATCTAATCTAATCTAATTAATTAATTAATTAATTTTGGTGTGGCACCAATTACAGAGAAGAGGCGAGAAGGCCCGCTCTGCCGATTTGGGCTTGTCCTGAGAGTAGCACCTTCTCCTATGGCCCAGACTGCCTACCGATTAGAAGTCAATGGCTGGCACCCTCGTGGGCATCCAAACAAAAATGGCAAGACATTGATAAACAAATACATGTAAGCTGCAGGCCTGCGCCATGGAGATGCAGCTGACCATGCAAAGTGGTGTTCAGTGATCCAAACAGCAGAACCCGCACTTGTGGGAATAAGCTGGGAAAAAGAACTTCCTACCTTCCATGGAGGACCTGGATACTGCACAGGAGTCAAAAAGAGGGCGGGGAAAATATTGACTGACAAACTGTTTCAACTCCTCCCCTCCAAACGTCGCTACAGAGCCCTGCACACCAAGACAACTAGACACAAGGACAGGCTTTTTTCCTGAATGCCATCACTCTGCTAAACAAATACCGTATATACTCAAGTATAAGCTGAGATTTTCAACACAAAAAATGTGCTGAAAAATCCAACCTGGGCTTATATTCGAGTCACTGACCTCCAGTGACCTGAAGACTCCGGTGCAACGTATTTCCCAAAGCTGCGCAGTTCCAATGTGAAAGGCCAACCCAAGGCTTTTTTCTTTGCATGGCTGCTTCTGTTCTTGCAGGGAATACCCTCAGCTGCCCGATTGACAGCAGGCTGAACCAATCACAGTTCCTCCTCTACACAGAAAGGAGGCACTGAGAGAGCTGCCTGATTGGCAGCAGGCTGAAGCAACCACAGCTCCTCCTCTACAGGAAGCACTCAGGGAAAGGGTGGGAGGGTTGAAGAGACTTTCAGAAGGAAGGCACCATGGCTTTCTCTCCTGGTCAGAAAGTAAAATGTAAGTTACCCATTTTAATTGGATTCATTTCTAGCAACAGAAGGGGTAATTTTGTAATAAAATGTTGCTTCAAGTGGGGATAACTCTGTATCATTAAACTTTTTCTTCCAACTATACTTATCAGACCCAAGAGGATTGTTAAGGCTGACTTGTTTAAAACAATACAAAGGTTAGGATAATATAACAGTATGAATTTTGGCATTAATCATTTGTTCTACATAATTAATACAAATAGATCTAACTTTTTTTAGAGTGTAGTTTCTCCTTATGCAAGATAAATATCATGTAGAAGAAAGATTTTACAATTAATGACTGAGTAACCCCCAATTGTTTTTTACTGATCTATTGAGATAGTAATGCTTTTAACTTATGAAGTATGTTTTAAATGGAAAATCTGAATATTTATCATGTGGAAGTTTGATTTAAGCAAGGGTCCTGAGGCAGCATGGCTGGTGCAGGAATTCTGGGAGTTGGTGATGGACATACAGTTGATGAGGAGGAATCCAGTTTTGAAGGATTGTAACTCTTGGGTTTTAGCTTGGTTGCTGATTGAGCTACTTTTTTAACTTTTTAATTTATTGTTAATACCAGATTGCTTTTGTTTAC
The DNA here is from genome assembly GCF_031021105.1 of Erythrolamprus reginae. Classification (NCBI taxonomy): domain Eukaryota; kingdom Metazoa; phylum Chordata; class Lepidosauria; order Squamata; family Dipsadidae; genus Erythrolamprus; species Erythrolamprus reginae. The sequence goes on along the minus strand of NC_091959.1, from coordinate 27,055,662 downwards.
CCTCTTTTAAATTTACAGAGCTAGTTTACTGGTTTTCTTTAAAATAAATATTCTAAAACATTTAATCTACTGATGTCTCAATTAATGTAATTTTATTGGTGTCCATTTTTATAAGTTACCAGTAGCCACTGCATTTTCTAACCTTGGCTTATACTCGGGTCAATAAGTTTTCCCAGTTTTTGTGGCAAAAACTGGTGCCTCTGCTTATTCCCTCATAACTACTAGTCTACGGAGAGGGGCGGCATACAAATTTAATAAATAAAAATAAATAAAATAAAACTGTCAAACCATTTATTTAGTCTGTATTACTATTACTGTTAGTCTTATCGTTCCTATGACTAATACCAACAAAATGATGTTTAACATCGACAAGAGCAAAGTCCTTCACCAGGCAGAAAAAACCCTGGACACACATACACACATAGCACTAGCGACTGCGAAAGAGACCTCGGAGTCTTGGTGGATGATCAACTAAACACGAGCCAACAATGTGCAGCAGCAGCTAAAAAAGCCAACACAATCCTAAGCTGCATCAACAGGGGAATACACTCCAAGACCAGGGAAGTCTTAATACCACTCTACTACGCCCTGGTCCGACCACACCTGGAGTACTGTATTCAGTTCTGGTCACCACACTTCAAAAGAGACATTGAAACTCTGGAGAAGGTGCAAAAAAGAGCAACCAAGATGATTAAGGGACTGGAAACCAAAACTTAGGAAGAGAGACTGAGGGAACTGGGCATGGATAGCCTAGAGAAAAGGAGGGCCAGAGCGGACATGATAGCAGTCTACAAGTATACGAGGGGATGTCACAGAGAGGAGGGGATCATTTTATTCTTCAGGGCATCAGAGGGCCGGACGAGGAACAACGGCTGGAAGCTGACCAAGGAGAGATTCAACATGGAGATAAGGAGGAATTTCCTGACGGTCGGAGCGATCAACCAATGGAACAACCTACCAGCGGACGTTGTGAACTCCAACACTCTGGACATTTTTAAGAGACGATTGAACTGCCACTTGACTGGTGTGCTATAGGGTTCCTGCTTGGGCAAGGGGTTGAACTTAATGGCCTTCATGGTCCCTTTCAACTCTAACAATCAATCAATAAGTCTTCGGAGAGGGGCGGCATACAAATCTAAGTAATAATAAATAATAAATAAATAAATAAATAAATAATCTCCTCCCATTTATGACTGTAACTTGTTGCTTGTATCTTTACGATTTATGTTAATATTGATTGTTTCTTGATTGCTTATTTGAATCCTATGATAATCATTAAGTGTTGTACCTCATGATTCTTGACAAATGTATCTTTTCTTTTATGTATACTAAGAGCATATGCACCAAAGACAAATTCCTTGTGTGTCCTATCACATTTGGCCAATAAAGAATTCTATTCTATTCTATTCTATGCTATGCTATGCTATGCTATGCTATGCTATGCTACCTTGCCGTATCCTATCCTATCCAAAAGAAAGCAAAGATAATATCAATATCAATAGGCATCTTGGGTTTAATGCCAAAACATCAGGAGCATTACTTGAACACGCATTGATAAAGTCCCTATCAATCAATTGGAAAAGGCAGCTTTACTTGGAACAGCTTAAATCCTGTGGCAAACAGCAACATCTGTCTGTCCCAGGTCCTCAGGAAAAACTTGATAGGTGGATCAAAATGGCAAATCCAGCCTAAGCATCTGGCTGACTACGCAACCCACTATAAATAATAATACTCCCTTGTTCATGCTAGAAATTAGAACGAATCAATATTAGGTTAGAAACAGTCACATTGATCTCCAAACAACCTAGAATTTGTTCAGCTTTTGTTCTCTTTTTTAACAATGCAAAAATCTTGCCATCAAGAATATAATTGAGGAAAGCTGGTATAATAACAATAATTATAATAATACATTTGTGTTGTTATGATCAAAATGCCAAAGCCAAATCTAGCTGACTATGACAAAACATATTAACAAACCAGATGTTTAAACTAAATTTGGCACTTTGATCTACCTATCGAATCCTTCCCAATTGCCTATCCCAGATCCTTGGGAAAGACTCAATAAGTAAATAAAATGCAAAATCCATTGTAAACATCTGGCTGACTATGCAATGAACCATAATAATAATACTGCCAAACAGTGACATCTGCCTATTCCAGATTCTTGGCAAGGACTCAACAGATGGACAAAAATGCCAAATCCAGTCTAATCCACTAACTGACTGCAAAATCAAGAATAATAATAGTGTGCCCTATTGCATAGACATTTGTCCAAACATTTATCCAATAAAAATCACACATATTTTGTTTTCTAAAACTTATGTTCCTTCAGAGATCAAAGACCAGTCTTTATCATAATCATTTCTTTTTCATTATCTCTCTCTATTCATCTTTAAAACACAACAAAAATATTTAGTTAAAACACACTGCTCTTGGACTTGGCAGGGTTTTTTTTTTAAGCAATTCACAGCCTTTTAATTTCTTACATAATGTCTTGTTCTTTTAGTTCTTGCTTTGATTTCAATTCTCCCTGTTCCTTTAAATCTTCAATTAATTAATTAATTAATTCGACTTCTGTACTGCTCAATCCTGAAGGACTCAGGGTGGCTTACAGCAATATAAAATTGCAAATAAAATAAAAAGAAGTCAAATGTACAATCTAAAACTATAAAACCCTAGTTAAAACCCATAGTTAAATTATCTAATCAGCATACATGCATACCATTCATACAATTTGGCCATGATAGATGTCAATTCATGGTTCCCAGGCAAAGCTAGATCTTCCTGCCCGTAGGGAAGGCCAGTAGGGTGGGAGCAGTATGGACATGGGCTGGCGGTTATTTCCATAGAGCAGAGGCGGCATTGCTTAGTCGACGGGACCTGGAAGAGGCCAACTCTGTGTGCTCTTAAAGGTCTCTGGCAGGGATATGGCATATCTCTTTGTTTTGTCCATTTCCAGTAAATTTGGATCGATTAAGGCTTCCATTTATTAAATTTATTTATTTCGTTATATATATTAAAAAAGGACAAAGAAACATTAAACAAAACAAGACAATAATTTACATTTATACATATATAACTCTAGGGATATCTGACAGCAAGTTCTCTCAACGATAAATTTTTTGCTTATGCATAATTTACTATACATATTATATTTTCATCACTATTAATATTTAGATATGCTTATTTGATTAATGATCGATGAATGCTCCCATCATTGACAGAGAACTGGCATTTTTAAAAGTGCTCCATGTAAGCAGACAAACATCCAGAGTAATCTAATCTTGACTCCTGCCTATAAAAATCTTTCAAATTCATTTGACACCTTCATATTTATTTATTCAGTGGGATTCTACATATGCAGATCTCCCAGCTACTAGAACCAAACTTGACAAAACCTGGAAGATGGCGATGTTTTTCCGTGTCCCTTTCTTGCCATCTGCTGGCCATCTGGAATTTTACAAGCCTTGAAGTGGGCAAGACCTACCCACCGGCTGCCCATCCACAGGCAGACCCACGCAGGCATTCAAAGCAGGCCTGGGACATTTTAATCTCTCTCCAAGGCGAGAAGGGAGTGGGAAAAGATGGGGATTGCATGACACTCTCTATCAAAGTGTACATAGAGACATTATATGTCCGAGTAATTGTTTAGGCTGGTGAATTAATGAATCCCCTGGCTCTAAGTCTCCCTCTGAAATGATCTCAGCCGTGGTGTCTGGCTGCTGTTCCGCTCCTTGGGAGCTCCTTGGGAAGGAGGGGGGGAGAGAAGTCTGTGCGAATTTCAAGAGAGGGGCCTTGAACTCTGCCATTCACAGCTTTTCAGCCTATCAGCTGAGTCTAATTGCCAGAGAGAACCCGAGTCCCTGCAGCCAATTGTTCTTCCACCTTCTTTGAGGTTCCACGGCATGAAAAGCAGAAAAGGGAGGGGGAGAGTCACGGAGAAAGCCCACTTTTGATCTTTTTCTCCATCTCTCTGCTCGCTGGCTCTCTCACACACACAGACACACACATCCCCACCTATCTTCGGTACTCCCCTCCTTGTGTTTATTTCAAGTTGAAGAATGACACGTTCCTTCCTATGATTCCTTTGCTTTCCTCGCCAAGCAATAATTAATAAGGCCTTTATGAACGGGGGGGGGGAGGAAGAGGAGGAGGAGGCATGAATTGGTGTCACCGTCAAGGGTGGTCCTGGTCTCAGAGTGAAAAGCCCTGAGGGTGGGAAGGAGTCGGGAGGGGGGACCTCTTTCTTTGCCTCTCTACAGGTCAGGTTTAAATACTCTGATCTCAATTTTCACTCTCTGCCACTAATGAGCCTATTTGCACAGCCAGTACGAAATCATAGATGTGAGACAAGATGAAAAGGAGATGATGCCATTGGTGGCCCCAAGGATGGAGTGGGTGATTATTTCCGTACTCCTGACTTCCCCGAAATTTTTACTTCTTCCTAGGGGTGGGGTGGGGGGGCATAACAGAAAATAATTGAGACACACTGGTCTATTTGAAGATTTTTGTGCCTGGATTATGGATTTCTGGAATTTTATTGCATGTATTCCGTGCTGGTCATAGGAAATTAAATACTTTTGATTTTGGCATTTTTTTTTCTGTTCCTGTGATAGAGTCTTCCTTTTGAGAGAGGGGGGGAGAGGGAGAGGGAGAAAGAGGGAGAAACATAGAAACATAGAAGATTGACAGCAGAAAAAGTCCTCCTGGTCCATCTAGTCTGCCCTTATACTACTCCCTGTATTTTATCTTAGGATGGATATATGTTTCTCCCAGGCATGTTTAAATTCAGTGACTGTGGATTTACCGACCAGGTCTGCTAGAAGTTTATTCCAAGCATCTACTACTCTTTCAGTAAAATAATATTTTCTCACATGGCTTCTGATCTTTCCCCCAACTAACCTCAGATTGTGCCCTCTTGTTCTTGTGTTCACTTTCCTATTAAAAACACTTCCCTCCTGAACCTTATTTAACCCTTTAACATATTTAAATGTTTAAATCATATCCCCCCTTTCCCTTCTGTCCTCCAGACGATACAGGTTGAGTTCATGAAGTCTTTCCTGATATGCTTAAGACATTCCACCATTGTTGTAGCCTGTCTTTGGACCCGTTCAGTTTTATCAATCTTTTTGTAGAGAGAGATGATCAAAATACCTTTAACAGAGGTGGGAGTTACACAGGTTCTCTAATGATTCTCTGAGCATTGAGCATCTCTGAGCATGTGCATGTCCATGCTCACATCAGTCATGTGTGAGCCTTCTTTGCATGCACTTTGCTCAGGCATGCAGGCGGCTTGAAAACACAGCTAAACAGGATGGCATAATGTTGGGACCCACCTGCAGGTCACTACCATCGGTTCGCCCAAACCGGTCCAAACTGGCTGAATACCACCTTTGTATATGCAGCATTGTCCAGAAAGACTCAACAATAAATGATAAAAGATCATTCAGTTCTGTATGACTTTGGCAGATAGTAATGTATAGAAGATGCATGGTATTGAAATGTGTGTCTGTTCTTTTTTAAAAGTTTTATTTATTCATTTTTTCAATTAAAAAAATCATAATAATTTTGCACAGATCAGAACCTCTTTTGTCTATAATTTACTGTTGTTATTTAAATTTACATTATTTACACAAATTATTCATATTTATATAATTATTTGCATGTACATTACATCACAATTCTTTTTAAAATTTATTTTCCATTCCATCTTTGCCAGGTAACATAATATTTTGAGTTATATAGTCCTTTGATCTGCATCGTCAGCCTATCCATTTCTGCACATCTATATATTTTATCTATGACTGAGTTTTTTGGAGGTACTATTTTATTTTTCCAAAATTGTATGTAACAGATTTGGGCTGCAGTTATTACATATATTATTAGATATTGAGGGTTTTTTCATATTGTTTCTTGCTGATTCCTAATAAAAATTGTTCTGGGAATGGAAGTCTGGTTTTAATCTTCTTTTGAATAATATAAAAAAAATTGAATAAAAAAAGAGAAAATAATAGGAGTTTAGGGGGAAAATTCCTCTGATAGGCAAAGGATCTTTGGAATTAAGTCTTGGAATAAAGACCTTATTAATTATTGCTTGGCAAGCATCAAATAGAGATGGCAAAATATGACCCAAACTCACATATCAGTAGTGAAACACTAATTTTACCACTGTTGCACACATAACTGAAAAAAGAAAGTTCTTTAAGAACGGTAGTTTGGAATTTTAAAATATTAGAGTCAGCACATATGCATATATTCCTAAAGATACAAAAATATAGAAGGAAGACTTTTGCATAATCTGTGCACCCTGGGCAACAGAGCGGATGGAAGCACACACCGAGAAAGAGAGAAAGAGAGAATATTTTTTTTAGAAGGGTGTAGCATGACCTAAAAAAAAGAAGGAAAGAAATAAGCAGGTTTCAGTTTCAATCATCCAAATTTTGTAAAATAGGAGACGGAAAAAAATCCTACTTGACAGGATTCATCCACCCTTATCACCCAACTAAAGAGCAGAGTTTTCCAGCTGTTGCATTTAAAGGATAGAGCAACCTGATACATTAACCTTCTTGCCAAATTAACTCATTTTATCAACTCTCATAATAGACTAAAAACTAAACCAATGATGGGCAACCTTTTGAGCTTGGTGTGTCAAAATTCGCCAAAAAACTGAGCATAACTTGGGTGGTGTGTCACCTTGAGAAAAAAACTGGGCGGCATAGGAGTATATATATATATATATGTATGTATGTATGTATGTATGTATGTATGTATGTAGGTAGGTAGGTAGGTAGGTAGGTAGGTAGGTAGGTAGATAGATAGATAGGTAGGTAGGTAGGTAGATAGACAGATAAACAAACAAAAAATAAATATAAATATAAATAAATAATAAATCCCTTCTTTTTTATAAAACAAAACCAAACTCTATTACTATTAAAACTAAAACAACCAGCAAATTCAAAAACATAACTATTAATAAAAACAGGTGAGGGTTGGGGTTTTTTTTCTCTGTTATTGTGTTTATGTTTATGTTATTATATGTTTTAAATCAAGAGTCACTTCTCTCTCTCTTTCTCTCTCTTTCCTGTCATTCTCTGCCTCAATCATTTTCTCATTTCTCTTTTTTTTCTCCCCTTTATTCTATCATTTCTCTCTCTCTCTCTCTCTTCCTATCTTCTCTCTCTCACTCTTTCTCTCTCTCCCTTCCTTTCTTTCCTTCTCCCTTCCACTTTTTTCTCTTTCTCTCTCTCTCCCTTCCTTTCTTTCTCTTTCTTCCACTTTTTTCTCTTTCTCTCTCTCTCCCTTTCTCTTCCTTCCACTTTTTTCTCTTTCTCTCTCTCTTTTCCTTCCTTCCCCTCTTCCCCTCCCTCTCTTTCTCCCTCTCTCCCTTTATATTTATCTCTTCCTTCCTTCCTCTCTTTCTCCCTTTCTCTCTCCCTCTCCTTCACTTTTCTCTCTTCCTCCCTTTCTCTCTCCCTCTCGTTCACTTTTCTCTCTTTGGCGAACCCCCAAACTGTTCAGATTCAAGAAAAAGCTTATCAAGGGGGGTGGGGGGTTGTAAAAATCTAGTTATGAGCCGCCAAAGGAGGAAGCAAATGGCGTGATGTCCACACAGGTTTTTTTTTCAGACTCTCTTTTTTGCAAGCCTGGCATGATTTTTTTTATTACAAATTAATAACCCGGTAAGGGTTTACCTTAGCACCGTCTCCTGTAACACCGTTCTGGAAGGCGAGCAGGCAGCAGAGGGGCGAGGGCGAGGGGTGCAGACCCTGAAATAGGCCTGCAACCCCTCCCCTCGCTCCCAGCGGCCCCTGCGAGCCAACCACCATTCGTGGTGGGCTCCGACGCTTGGCGCCGTGCCAATCAGCTGGGAGGAGGCGCCCCGCCCCCCCAGCTGAAACTGACGTCCGGCCGGGCGATTTTCCCCCCGGCCGGACAGGCATGCTTGTGCTGCCAAAGGCAGCATGTGGGTGAGCCTGCGCTCTGCGCAGGCGCGCCCAGCTGAGAGGCGGTGTTCTCGCCCCTCCCAGCCATCGCAAATATCGGCCGGGCGAAAATCGCCCAGCCTCTTAATTAAGAGGAGTGGAAAAATAATAATAATAATAATTGCGGTTGCAATTGCACTTCCTAAAGCTCCCTGTTTCTCCGGCGGCCGCGTGTCACCGAAAATGGCTTCGCGTGTCAGTGCTGACACGCGTGTCATAGGTTCGCCATCACTGTGATAGGGGATGGTAGGCACTCTGGTGCACTTATGTACGCCTCTTCTTTAACTGGGTATAGTGGTGAACTGTGGCTAGCTGGTGGGGTGACCTTCTGTTTGCACAAAATATGTCCACTTTGTGTGGGGACACAACAAAGCCAGTTGTCTTCTTCATGTCCCACCGCAACATCCTTCAGCTCATCCTTAGCCGTGAAGACCAAGGTCTGGACTTTTAACTTCTACTTCCGGAAGAGGTCTCCAAGAGGACAGAGGTAGCCTGTTGCCCCCATCTCTTCTTACCCTCCTATAGATATCAGCTCAATTAACTTTTCAAACATTACAGAGGCTGTTATTTGCTTCTGGATTGTCGATGTGCCAAGCGGCTCCTTCCTTGGGGAGCAGCCATGCCTATTTCCCCTGTTTTGGAACCAACTGTATAACACAAATAAATGTCAAATTAACTCCCCTGTTTTACATATGGTTTGGAAGGAAGGAAGATTAAATGGTGATAAAGTTTTGATAATGAAAACCACATGTGGAAGTTCGATGTTTATTAAAATGCTCCCAAGTATGTCAGTTGTGAACAACGTCTCATTTTAATGGTGTATTTTTGCAATTCTCTCGATTTCCTCTTCCTGTCTCTTTGCTGGACCACCCGCAAAGAGATGAGCTGAAGAGTAGGTATATTATCTCTTTGGGAACTCATCAAACTAACTCCAAGAATTAATAACTTCTTGCTGTCCTTCCATAAGACAGATTGGAACACAATTCCTATTTGCTCCTATCAAGTAAGTTAACTTGTTGCCTAACAGATATATTAAAACATAACTTCCTTTGCAACTACTATGATAGATAAATCAAGGGCTAGTAGCTGCAATGGCTATGAGAAACCTAGAAAGAAACTCTCTTTCTGTCCCTCCCTCCCTGCTGTCTCTCCTGATTGAATGATTAACTGATATTGTCACCATGATATAAAAGATATTGAGATTCTGGAAAGAGTGAAGAGAAGAGTAACAAAACTGATTAGGGTACTGGTGGCTAAAACATATGAAAAACATTTGCAGGAATTGGATATGTCTACTCTAACAAAGAGAAGGACTAGGGGTGACACGATAGCAGTCTTCCAATATATTTGAGAGGCTGTCACAAAGAAGAGGGGAACAATTATTCTCCAGAGCACCTGAGGACAAGACAATAAGTAATGGATCCAATCTAGAATTCTGGAAAAATTTCCTGACAGTGAAAATAATTAACGAGTGGCATCACTGCCCTTCAGAATTTGTGGATGCGCTAACATTGGAGGTTTTTAAGTAAAGTTCGGACAATCATTTGTCTGAAAGGGTTTAGGGCAGTAATGATGAAACTTCTTTTGTTTGCGTGCCAAAAGGGTGAGTGTGCACGTGCCATAGGTTCACCATCATAGGTGTAAGGTCTCCTGCTTGGAGCTGAAGAGAAGAGTAAAAGAGACAGGAGTCAAAGTTGTTCATAAATTGAACATGAGCCAGCAATGCCATATACTGGTAGTTGTTTAAAAAGTTAATACAATTTTAATTGCATTAACAAAAGTTCTAGGTGCATTACAAGAGCCAAGGTGATGCAGTGGTTAGAGTGCAGTAGTACAGGCTACTTCAGCTGAGTGCTAGCTGCAATTTGGGAGTTTAAATCTCACCAGCTCAAGGTTGACTCATCCGTCCATCCTTCCGAAGTGGGTAAACTCAGTGAAGCAGTGGAAGTAATGTGCCAGTGTCTGGAGGCTGTTAGGCTTTGGATGGGTGCTAACAGGCTCAAACTCAACGCCAACAAGATGGAGTGGCTGTGGGTTCTGCCTCCCAAGGACACTTCCATCTGTCCATACATCCTTCTGGTGGGAGGAACTTTTGACCCCCTCAGAGAGGATCCACAATTTGGGCATCCTCCTTGATCCACAGCTGACATTGGAACACCATCTTTCGGCTGTGGCAAGGGGGGCGTTTTCCCAGGTTCATGTGGTGCACCAGTTGCAGCCCTATTTGAACAGGGAGTCTCTACTCACAGTCGCTCATGCCCTTATTACCTTGAGTTGCATTGGTTGCCAATAGGTTTCCGGATGGAATTCAAAGTGTTGGTTATGACCTATAAAGCCCTATATGGCATCGGGCCAGGTTACTGGCAGGACCGCCTCCTGCCGTGTGAGTCCCAGTGACCAGTTAGGTCCCACAGAGTTAACCTTCTCCAGGTCCTGTCAACTCGACAATGTCGCTTGACAGGGCCTAGGGGAAGAGCCTTCTCTGTGGGGACCCCAGCCCTTTGTAATCAGCCCCCTCCTGAGAGTCATACTGCCCCCACCCTCGTCAACTTCTGCAAGAATCTGAAGACTCTTCTATGCCACCAGGCTTGGGGCTATTAGACTCCAGGCCCCTGGCCGACAAATGCTATGTATGTTTGTTGTTGGACTGGAGATTTTAGATTAGATTAGTTAGTTGAAATTAATTGAATTTAGGAAACTTGTATTGTATTGTTTTTCTTTTGCATGTTGTAAGTCGCCCCGAGTACTCAGAGAGGACTGCTGTATTGTAGGCCACTGAAGCTGACTGTAAATCTGTAGTTCAGCGGTTCAAATCTCATCACCGGCTCAAGGTTGACTCGGCCTCCCATCCTTCCGAGGGGGGGCAAATGAGGACCCAGATTGTGGGGGCAATAGGCTGGCTGTGTTAAAAAGTGCTATTGCTAACAGGTTGTAAGCCACCCTGAGTCTAAGGAGAAGGGTGACATAAAAATCAAATCAAATAAATAAATAAATATAAATCCAACAAATAAACCAACCAACCAGAGGACCTAGATTGTTGGTGGCAATCTGCTGACTCTGTAGAATGCTTACAGAGGGCTGGCTGTAAAGGACTAAGAAGCAATATATGTCTAAGTGTTATTGCTTATATTTTCTATTTCTATTGTTTTATACTTCTATTCTATTGCTAAGGTGGCGCAGTGGTTAGAAAGCAATATTGCAGGCTACAGTAACTCTGCCAACTGCCAGCAGTTTGATCCTGCTGGGCTCAAGGTTGACCCAGTCTTCCATCCTTCTGAGGATAGTAAAATGAGGACCCCAGGCAAGATGCTGACTCTGCATACCACCTAGAGAGGGCTGTAAAGCCCTATGGAGTGGTATATAAATGTAAGTGCTATTGCGATCTAATAATCCCTCCCAGTATCGAACAGGCTGTGTCTGGCATATGGCCTTTCATCAAGCTGTGCTTCATTTTCAGAAAGTCTGGAGTGCCTCTAGAAAGCCAGGGGTGTCCTATATCTGCAGGTTTTTTACAAGTCCCTACTCTCTCCCCATGCGTATTTGCATGCCTAGCTAGCAACATTATCTAGACTCTAAAGTTGTCCTTAAAACAGGGAGAAAAAAATCATCAGAATGTGGCAGGAAAGGATGAAGAAGGAACCTAATGTGTACAGACAGAGCTGTTCCTCCTTATATATTTTTAGTAGTTTTGGTAGACATTTAATGTCACCAGTGTATTATTAGCTGGGTCATGTCCTTATCTCCAGCATTGATAATATGAGTACTGGGAAAGGATTTAGGGCCGATAAAGATCTGAGTTTCTGGCAACAACAAGACGACAAAAATATTACAGTGACTAACAAGAGAGAAATGGATAATGACATGTTTCCCACAATTCTGAACAGAACTAAATCTGTATTTTGAACTTCCCAGCTCCGGAAGGTTTTCTTCTTCTTATACTTGCTGTAAGTTGTGGATTTTGCTTTGTGAGTGTACATGTAATTTCTCACATACGTAGTGCACAGAGACAGCCCCCCCCCAAATTTACCCCACATGCTTCTTTTGTGATTCTACTTCAAGAGTCAGATTTCTTTTAAATGTCCTGTTTTGATAACTAGCAGCTTTTATCTGGAAGTTGAAATTGACTAAAAACTGATATATGATTATTGATTTATTGATTGGTTGATTGATTAGACTTCTATGCTGCCATATAACATGATAAATACAGTACAATACAAATGTGTAGACATCCCAGCGACCGATTAGGTCCCACAGAGTTGGCCTTCTCCGGGTCCCATTGACAAAACAATGCCGTTTGTTGGGACCCAGGGGAAGAGCCTTCTCTGTGACGGCCCTGGTCATCTGGAATCAACTCCCCCGGAGATCAGGACTGCCCCCCCCTCCTCACCTTTCACAAACTCCTGAAAAACCACCTTTGTCACCAGGCATGGGGAAATTGATTCCCTTCGGCTGCTCCCTTTTATATATGGTTTGTTTGGGTTGTATGATTGTTTTTAATTAAGGGTTTTAAAACTGTTTTTGATTTTAACATTGGTTTTGTATATTGTATTACTGTTGTGAGCCACTCTGAGTCCTCAGAGAGGGACGGCACACAGATCTAATAAATTATTATTATTATTATTATTATTATTATTAATTATTATTATTATTATTATTACTATAAAAATTAAAAGATTAAAAAAACCCATTTATCCCAACACAAGCATCCACATTCATCTAATCTAATCATTCATGGCAGCTGGAGTTTGATCTCAATACTCACGGCCCCCATGCCCGCAGGGATAGATGAGTCTTCAAAGCTTTACGAAAGGCCAGGAGGGAGGGGCAGTACATATCTCCAGAGGGGAGTTTATTCCAAAGGGTCGAGGCTGCCACAGAGAAGGATCTTCCCCTAGCTCCCACCAGACAACATCGCCGGGCCAAAGGGACCTGGAGAAGGCCGACTCTGGGGTACATGAGGCATCATCTGGAGTTTTCACTCCTTCCTTCATTCTGCGCTTCCAGCCATAAGAAGGGTTGTTAATTTAATGGTTAATTTAATTTCCAAGTTTGCGGATATCAAGTAACAATCACGGATTTTGTTTATAACATGCTTCCAGTCAGTGATGAGTTCTAAATCCCATCGCTACCTGTTTGCGCATGTGGTCACACGCTAGCACAACGCTTCTGCGCAGAAGCGAGTGGGGCGGGTGGGTGGAGCCTCTCACTATCGCTGCTACAAGTTCGCAGACCAGGCCGTGCTGGTAGCCATTCACCTCTGCTTCCAGTGGAGCGGAACGAGGCTCCTAAGTGAATGGAGGCTCTCTATTGACTTTGATTGTCAGAAGGTCACAAATGGGGAGCACATGACCTTGAGAGAGTAATGGGCTGCTGCCCACAGGGGGAGTGGGGAGATGCAGAAGGGGTAGTAAGTGTAGGCCCTATTTATTGAATACCTAATGGGTTTTTTTTATCCTCCTTCCTTCTCCAGTACCTTAGTATGATCCTTAATTACCTTTAAAATAGGAAAAAGTTAAATAGTAAGTTTTTACCCATTTAATCATTTTAATCATTATCTACAACTGAACTTTTATAGCAATTAAGGAAAATCGAGCTACTAGCCTAATCTGTTATCATACACAACCTTGTGGGTTCAGTACAAAACCTTAAAATGTTACTGTGCTCCTCAACCAATAATGCTGTCTATCATTTGTCCTTTTTGTGGCTATTCAAAATAATGTGACTTAATCAACTGAAAAAGAGTCTAAGCACCTATTTTATCTTGGTCAGTAAGCCACTCCCATCCAGTCCCATGACCTTTAAGCTACCCCCAGTCACATGATTGTCAAGCCACTCCCACCTGGTCACATGGCCGACAACCCACTCCTAACCAGTCTCATGACCATCAAGCCACACCCGCACAATAAGCCACGCCCACAGTGTGGTAGTAAATTTTTTTGCAGCCCTTCACTGCCCTGAGATATTGCAACCGCTATAAATGTAAAAATGATATCGAGACTCTAGAAAGAGTGCAGAGAAGAGAAACAAAGACGATTAAAGGGCTGGAGACTAAAACACATGAAGAACAATTGCAGGAACTGGGCATAGCTAATTTAATGAAAAGAAGGACCAGGGGAGACATGATAGCAGTGCTCCAATATCTCAGGGGTTGCCACAAAGAAGAGAGGGTCAACCTATTCTCCAAAGCACCTGAGGGTAGAACAAGAAGCAATGGGTGCGAACTAATCAAGGACAGAAGCAGCTTAGGACTAAGGAGAAATTTCCTGCCAATTAGAACAATTATTCATGGAACAGCTTGCCTCCAGAAGTTGTGAATGCTCTAATAGTGGAGGTTTTTAAGAAGAAATTGGATATCCAATTATCTGAAATGGTATGGGTGACCAACTCATCACAGCCAACTCACTGTAGGACAATTCAACAAATACATTAGTTAAATAAATTTTGACAGAATCGGGGACAATAATAAAATAAAGTCAATCCAGAAATATAGGACTTATAATAATTTCAACAAAAACTTAGTCACCAAGAATAAAAATAACAGAATGAAACAATTAACAGGGCATTGAATTGTCCTGCGACAAATTATCTTGCAGTGAGTTGTCCTGTGACAAGTTGGGTGTGGCAAGTTGGCCATAGCGAGTTGTCCTAGACCAATGGTTCTCAACCTCAACCTGGACCTCTTTGGGGGTCAAACAACCATTTCACAGGGGGTGCCTAAGACCCTGGGAAAAGACAAATTTCCCCTAGTGTTAGGAACCAAAGCTTCTATTCTGGCCAATCAGGCAATTTCAGTGGGGTTGTCCCTCTGACTTTCCTGCCTATCAGCTTAAAGCTCTGTTGGGAGAATTGGCACTAGACTTATGGTTGGTGGTCACCACAACACGAGGAACTCTATTAAGCAGTCGTGGCATTGGAACCACTGTCCTAGACCCTCCTCAAGGCCCACTTGAGTCAACGGGTTCCCACGATTAGCCCAACCCACCTCCCCAAAGCATAGAGATGGAAATAGACCTAAGAGAAATCCTGCAGATTGGCTGAGCACCTTCCAGGAAAACAGCCGCAGCCTCTGCATTCCACATAACAAGAAAACAACTGGGGAAGACCCACAAATGTTGTATGAATTGAGGGCAGCGACAGTAAAGCAGCTCATTAGCTGGTGGCCTGCAAGCAACCTGCAGCAGTTAACAGCTTGCTTATTGCTTTCTCCTCAAACCCGAGTTAAGCTGCATGATCCAGCACAATGTCAAAATGTCAATTTCACCACCTATCAGACCCCACATCATTGCTTTTGATTTGATTGCATGTTGACCTCTTTATCACTTAAAAATGAAAAGAAAAGAAGGGGGAACTTCTTGGTTACTTACATGTATCCACAAGGCCAGATCAATAGCACAACTGGGAACTTGGTGACCTACAAAGTAATTTGACCAATCATCTTTTTCTCCCCTTGCAAGAGGGGCATGCTTGATCAATCAAATGGGAAGGGGGGAATCCCACTTCTCTTTATTCCCTGCATCCAAGGACACAAGGTCCTTTGTGTGTGTGTGTGTGTGTGTTTTAAAGAAGCAGTAGGCTGATGCAATGCCTGTGTCCCTTCAGTGCAAAATAATAATAATAATCTATCTTTTGCAACCAGAACATCTTCAATGGAAGATGGGCACAAACCTGTTTCTCCAACAAATTTGAAGGTGGAGAAATTAAAGGCTTAGTTTTGAGCATTTTCCGCAATAGAGGTGTCTTTCTAATTTGGTGTGCTTCTCATTCTTTTTTAAAAAAAATAAGTTCGCCCTAACTCATCTCCAAAAGAAATTTCCTTATTTCCATTTCTTTCCTTTTTTCCTTCTTTCCTTCTTTTCTAGACCTCTCTGAGGAGTTTACAGAGTCAACATCTTACCCCCAACAGTCTAGTCTTCATTTTACCAACTCCAGAAGGATGGGAGACTGAGCCAAACTGCAGGCTGTGGGCAGTGTGCCTGTTCTATTCCTGCACCACTATGGCTCCTATTCTTTCTTTCTTTCTTTCTTTCTTTCTTTCTTTCTTTCTTTCTTTCTTTCTTTCTTTCTTTCTCTGTCTTTCTTTCTTTTTTTCTTTCTTTCTTTCTTTCTTTCTTTCCTCCCTCCCTCCTCTCTCCCTCCTCATTCATTCACTCACTCACTTGTTCCCAGCCTCACTCACTCACCCTTTTTATCCTCCAACAAATTTTTTTAAAAAGTGCAGACAGAATATTAAACTTTTGAAGAAGGGATGGTAAGATGGAAGAGAAGATGTTTGCACACATATTGTTACTTATAGGATGCCCACTTCAGTCACGATAATTTAATGATAGGCTGTCGTATCTCTGAAAGGTAGTTGAAAGAACTGAATCTGTATCCAATAAGGGAAAATAAAGCAGAATATTTTCTTAGCTTGTCATTATCTTCATGTGTAAATCAGTCTGGATTCTCTTAATCCCACAAATATTTTTTTACAATCAAAGCAATGTGGAGTGATGACCTAGTATACACAAGGCTGGGTGCCCACGAAACACAGAACAAAATTAAATAGACATATTTATCCTAGTCCAACGTATTGGTGAAAACTAGCAGGTGAGATAAAACATCTTTCTAACACCTATAATATCAAGAATGTGAAGAGGATATCTATTTATTTCCACTGTGGTATGATTCTCATTTCCCCTTTTTCTTTTAGTCCACCCCCAAATAATATTTTTTATTTTATTTTATTTTATTTTATTATTTCCTTCCTTCCTTCCTTCCTTCCTTCCTTCCTTCCTCCCTCCCTCCCTTCCTCCCTCCCTCCCTCCCTCCCTCCCTCCCTTCCTTCCTTCCTTCCTTCCTTGCTATTGGGGTCTAAGATTCTGATTGTTCTTAGAGCATAGCAAGTCAAAACCTGGTTAGCTTCTTTTATCACAACATCTAATGATTCTTGGGTTGTGTTGGTGTGATTTGTATGGCTTGGCAAAGTTTTCCCCAGTGTGGGGATCCAAATGAAACAAACACAATGTTAAAAGGTGATGAGATTTATGTAGTTACTTACTAAGCATGTCTTAATTATATTAAAGTGACCAAATATATTTACAACCCCCAAGGCATGTGACCACTTTTGAGCACCCCTAATGTTTGGAAAATCGAAAGTTGAAAAATTTGATACGCCCTAAATCAGGGGTGTCAAACTCGATTTCATTCAGGGCTGCAAGAGCTGGGGTGGCGCAGTGGTTAGAGTGCAGCACTGCAGCGCTGCAGGCTACTTCAGCTAACTGCAGCAGTTCAAATCTCGCCACCAGCCAGTGAAGGGCTACCAAAATTTTTACTACCACATCGTGGCTTATGCAGGACACTCTGCATTTTTCTTCAACATTTTTCAGTGCTAATTGGGGCCCCTGGGGTGGAGCTCTATTTTTGCTACCCCACTGGGTCCCCTCTCCCCCCCCCCCCCCGGTCTGGGCAGCAGCCCACCCCTGCCACCGGCTCAAGGTTGACTCAGCCTTCCATCCTTCTGAGGTGGGTAAAATGAGGGCTCATATTGTTGGGGGCAAGAGGCTGATACTTTAAACTGCTTAGAGAGGGCTATAAAAATGCTAATACTATTGCATCAGAGTTATATTTGACCTGGGGGTGGCAGGGTGTGCATATGGGAATGGCCAGCTGAACTTCACTCATATCGGGGGCACCAGTGGTAGCGCAAGAACTCTGTCAGTGAAAACAGGCTGCCAAGCTTCATTTTCAGCTGCAACAGCTTCCCGCAAGCCTCCGTCAGCAAACAGAAAGCTCAGGAGGGTTGCATGCCACTTTCTTTGGCAAAGGCGCCACAGGCCAGTCCTTAACTATTTCCAGGGCAGTCCTGTGGGCCAGAGCCAAGCACCCCTTGGTCCAAATCCAACCCCTGGGCCTTGAGTTTGACAGCTCTGTCCTAAATTGTCCTCTAGGCATTTGGATAAATAATCCTGAACTTCTTGGCCATCAGACATGTAGAAAGCCTGGGATTATATAAATGAGCAAGCCATGGTTTGTCTAGAAGTAGAGGTTATCTGGTGATGATTTTATCTTTATGCGAAAATGTTCTAATCACGGCATGTCCAAATCATCTAGTGATGATTCCTATCATATCTTCACACAGCCAGAAGTCTTCAAGGTATGAAATATTGGGAGGTCTTTCCTGACATTATTCAATGGCAGTTACTAAGGTTATGCAGATTGGCTTCAATCTGATTTGAGGTGTTAATTCAATTTGGATAGTTGTGCCAGTTGAGTTGATTTGATTTTCCAAATCGATTAGGGAGGGGAGGGAAGTGCCTCAGGCCTCTTGAATAATTCAGATCAATTCAGAAAGTCAATTTCATTTGGAGATTCAATCATATCACCTTTTAATCAAATCTCTGTACAACCCCAGCATTAGATTTGATTGATTACATGCTGTCAAGTCAATGTTGACACTTAGTGACCACATAGACAGGTTTTCTCCTGGACAATCTGTCCCCAACTGGTTCTTCAAGTCTTCAAGAGTGCATCCATTGCCCCTGGATCCACTCACTTTGCTCCTGGGGTCACCCACTTCTTTCCTTTCCTGCCACTTTCCCCACCACAATAGACTTCTACAGCAAAGCTGGCTCTTTGCACCATGTATCCAACACATGACCACATGACCACAACATAGATGATTCTAAGAGCTTTTCTAGATGGAAGGCAGAGTATAGAAATGTTAAATGGAGAAATCTGTTGGATCTAGAGGGTCCTTACCTTTGCAAGGTGCTCAGCCTGCTAGGACTGAACCAGGACCTTCCGGAGGAGATGGCAATTAAAGTACAGACAGAGCATGTTCAAATGAACTAAACTTTTATTAGAAAAAGTAGAAAAATAAAGATTGTCTGAAGAGACATAAAATGGCACATCTACATTGCTAATGAAGATAATGCATAATGGAGATTCTCTAAAGCTAGAGACCTTCTTCTTCCTTAAGGAGGAGGATGTGAGCAAACAGGTTACATCACAAAGGAGGAGCTACATTAATAAACAGAGTTAACTATCTAACTACTGGATGTTTCTCAATGTCTTTGGAGGCTGTCAATCACAGCGTGACACCCCTTCTTTGTCAGTCATCAGAGACATAAGGGACATCAGGACATCAAGGCATCAGTTCACTTAAGGCACATCTTGTTGGTGAGGTATTCATGTTGATCAGCTGGCAACGGCTTATTCAGCAAGTCAGCGATCTGCTCAGTAGTAGGTACATACTGAAGTTTTACGAATCCTTCTTTCACCTTCTCTCTGGTATTTTGATACCGGATGTGAATGTGCCGTGAACGAGCTCCAACAAATTCAGCTTCAGCAATATATGTGACTGAAATGTTATCCTCCATAATAACAATTGGTTTCTTTGGACTTTCCCAAATACTATCAGTGAGATTAAAAAGAGAGGTTAACTCATTACAACAATCAGAAACACATGCATATTCAGACTCAGTTGAAGAGCAAGAAATAAACTTCTGCTGCCTAACTTTCCAAAAGAAAGGACAACCATTTAAAAACAGTATATAACCAGAAGTACTTTTTTGTGTTTCTGTGTCACTTGCCCAGTCAGCATCTGCATAACAAATCACTTCAGGGTACTCAACATGATTCGGCTCGAGGTAGAACTTCTTGTCCTTTGTGAGCTTCATGTATCTCAACAGTCTCTTTATGCAAGACCAGTGAAACGTGGTTGCGTTGCCAGCGTATCTGGACAGTAGATTCACACTCAGCGAAATGTCAGGTCTTGTCCAACTGCTGATGTACAATAGCGATCCAATCACTGACCGGTACAGTGTTTTGTTGTCAAAATCAGGATACTCTTCTCGGGTTAACCTGTAAAAATCAGTCTGCATAGGAGAACGACAAGTTTTCGCATCAGACATATTACAATTCCGCAAGAGCTGGTCAACCTTACTTTCTTGTGAAAGAGAGAACCCCTTCTCAGTTTTCTCAAACTGAACACCTAGATAATCATTAATATGCCCTAGGCTTTTTAAGGTGAAATGTTTCTCAAGACCCTTAGCAAAAGTTTTACTGGTGCTTTCATTTGGACCTATGTAAACAATATCATCAACATAAACAAGAACAATTTCATAAGTCTTACCTTGCCCTTTTGTGAACACGCATTCATCAGGGATGGACTTAATAAAGCCCATTGAATTTAGCTTTTGGGATAATAACTTGTACCACATAAGGGCACTCTGTTTGAGGCCGTATAAAGACTTGCTCAGAGACCAGACTTCACCTTCTCGGTCCTGGAACCCGGGAGCACCCTTGACGTAGATCTCTTCATTCAGATCAGCATTCAAATAGGCAGTCTCTACATCAAACTGAAAAACCTCTAAGTCCAAAGCAATAGCAGTGATTAGGGCAATCTTGACACTCTCATTTTTGACTGTGGGTGAATATGTGTCAGTGTAGTCATCCGGATAAACTTGAGAGAATCCTTGAGCTACAAGTCTAGCTTTATACAGTTTTCCTTCATTAGGTTTCTGTTTGAGCTTATACACCCAGCGTGTGCCAATGACTTTCTTCTTGTTGGGAGGCTCCACCTGTTGGAACACCTTAAGTTTCTTTAGGCAGTCCAGTTCGCGTTCCATAGCCTCATACCATTTTTCTTGTTCAGATTCAGGCAAAAGTTTGATCTGGTGAAAATGATCAGGTGGAAGTGTAAGATTATTACACATGAAAAGAAAAGGAGATTCAGATACTTGCTGTGCAAATCTCTTTGGAGGAGTTCCTTTAGTGGTTCTCTTTGAACGTCTTGGAACGCTGGTCCATCCTTCATCATCATCTCCGCCTTCAAGTTCATCGTCAGGGATTTCCTCTGCGACTGTCGAAGGCTGTTCATCATTTGGAACATCAGGAATATTTGGCACAGCTCCCTGGGCATCAGGTATCGCCACACCTTCCTTAGGAAAATAAACTGAAGTATCATTACTATGTATACTGGACCAATTTGTGTCTTCCTCAAATTTGGCTGAATTAGAAATATAGACTCCGTGGTGAGAGTCAGCAAATTTGTGGTACTTGGAGACTTCATCAAAGCCGATGAATCTCATTCTTTCTGACACAGGACCTCCTTTCCTTCTTTGTTCAAGTGGAATGTTAACAGTGGCATAACAACCAAAAATGTAGATGTTTTGAACATCAGGCTTCTTGGCATGAAGCAAGTGATAAGGAGTGTCTTGTATGACGCTGCTCCATGTTCTGTTAACAATGTAATTAGCATACCTTACTGCTTCGCCCCAGTATGAAAAGTCCAAGCCTGCATCCTCAAGGAGACAACGAAACATCGTCTGCAAGATCCCGTTCCTCCGTTCACAAATACCGTTGTGTTGGGGGGTCGCAGGTGCTGAGGTCTGCTGGCGGATTCCATTCCTGGCCATCCATCCTTGGAACTCTTGGGACATGAATTCGCCTCCACGGTCACTTTGAATTTGTTTGATCCAGACGTCGTGTTGGGTGAGTATCTCTGCAGCAAAGTCTTTAAAGACCTCAAACGCCTCTGACTTTTGTTTTAAAAGAAAAACATAGCCAAATCGTGAGTAACTGTCAACTACAGTTAAGAAATACTTACGTTTACCAACAGTAGGCCGAAATGGACCGACAACGTCGGTGTGGACCAATTCAAAAATGTGTGAACACAATCGGACAGCAACCTTAGGTATTGGTGATTTTTTGGACTTGGCTGTGTTACAAATTTTACAGTCTAAGTAAACTTGGCAAGTCCCATCAATTTTGAAACCATCAACATATTCAGACATCTTTGCTAAGACGGGGTAAGAAGCATGCCCCAAGCGACGATGCCATCTGTGGACACACCTGGAATGAAAAGATTTGTTTGTTAATATATGTTTAACATTTGTAACAGTATTAGGAACCTCAGGGATTTCATTGGCTTTAGAAGCCTCTGAACTAGTAGTTGCACCAGGTTTTCTCACTGGACCTGTGCTTTCGCCCATTGGAACGCTTATACTTACACCACCTTTAATTGGAGGTTTAGGTTTTAAATAAAAAACACCTTTAATGGGAATGGCAGTAGCAAGAAGTTTGCCATCCTTGATGATGTTAGTGTCTATGAGTTCATAGTTTATTACAACCTTCAATTCTTCTCTTAGGCAATAACCACTAAGAATGTTGTTCTTGGCAGTTGGAACGTAGAAAACATTTGAGATAAGGGAGTCCAGTTCTTTGACGAAGACTTTTCCTTTTCCTTCCACCTTGGAGTGTAGATCCCCAAATCCAATCAATTCCTTGACATCTGTCTGGTGTAGCTCAGTGAAGGATTCCTTCCGGTACGCGAAGTGCACCGCTGCTCCGCTGTCTAGGGTCCATAACTCACGTATGTCGTAGAGTGGACTCTTCTCAGGAACAGTGTTGAGGAAGATGGTACTAACGTAAGTAGCTTTCTCATCTTTGGAGTCTTTGGGAGTTGTCTTTGCAGCTCCAGAACTCTTTCCCCGGGATCCTTTCTTCTGTGCCCCCTTTGGTTGAGTTGGATATGGTGGAGGGTCAGATGTGCCAGAGTGGACACTTCGCAAATCAGCAGACTTGTGAGTGTCATCCTTCTTAGGTTGTTTCTGGCGTGGGTACTTTGGAGTACTGGTTTTCTGTTGACCGCTCTTTGCCAAGTTAGGTTTGAATGCTGCTGACATAGGCCTAAGGCTAATGCGCAGCAACTCTTCTTCTTCAGTTAGCATGTTACAGAGTCTCTGTGTGGTCTTTTGGGCCAATGGAAGTATACTGAACTTGTAGATGACTTCCCTCCATTCAGGACCAAGGGAAGTTATGATAGCAGCATTGACTTGATTATTGTCATAGCGATATCCTCTCTCCTCTAAATCTTTGTGCATGGTTAGCATCTTGGATAAGTGTGGAGCAAGTTCACTCCCAGTTGGAAGTTTAGTATTGGTAAACTTGGATATCAGGATGTAGTTGCCTTCATCTGATACTGGCCTAAACATGCCGTCAAGTGACTCTAACAGCTCAGCGGAAGTGATGTCATGAGTGTACCTCATTGACAATTGTGAGTCCATGCTCATAAGAATGAGTAGCTTGGCTTTTATGTCAGCTTCTCTTTCTTCTTCAGTCCAGCGCCTTACTGGGGGATTGTGAGCAATCCTATCTATGTCATGAGCCAGTAGGTGCAAATTAATCCTGTGAAGCCACTTCCTGTAGTTGTGTCCATTGGGCATCAGCACGAACTCACCTTTCAATGCAGAAGAGGTGATGGTTTGCCTTGTAGATGCAGTCATCTGAACTGCTTGCAGCAGCTGGGGTTGAGCCCCAACCCCCGCTGACAAACCTGGTGGCTGAGCCATCTGGGGAAGCTGCGTTGGCATCTGTGGAGTAAGGACTGGTGGCCTCTGTGGTGAAACAGAAATGCCTGGAATTTGAGGGATTGGGTCCCTTTGCATCTGAGAAGCTCTAGATACATTAGACTTCACATCATACACATTGGCTTCAGGAAAAGTTTGTGCCTTTTGGGCATTCCATCCACTAGTGGCCGCTGCTGTGTAAGTTGCTGCAATGGGTGAATTAACCCCCCCGTGGCTCGTAGCTGCAAAAGGCAAATGTTCAATTTTTTTTTCTGTGGGCAGTTCTGCCCTCCCTTCTCCCTCTGGAAGGGCCTCTATGTTAGATAACGCGGCAGGGAAGAAATGTGTGACCACTGAAGCGTGACCCTTTTGCGCATGTGTGTCTTCGGCTGGATAGGAGGAGTACATTCCTACACTATCTGCTTTCTGAGACTGGACATACGTGGCATCTGCCAGGGACACAGACTCCATTTTTTCTGTTATCAACTTTAGTTGGAGTTTCTTCAAGGATCTTAATTCTGTTCTAGCTTCATTTGCTTTTTCTAAGTAACTGAAGTAGATTTCTTGCTGCGCATTATTTTTCATAGTAGGTAAATTATCAAAGTGAAGACAGAATGACTCTAACTCATGAATTTCTTTCTCAAGTTTATCAATGATTCCCTCAATTTTCTCCAGATTCAGGGCTGTCCCCTTTATTCTAGCAGAAGTGAAAGAGATCAAATCAGCAAGATGCTTTGTTTTGGCAGAAGCCTTACAGGGCAAATCTGATGACAGGAGAGTTTGAGATTGAAAGGGTGTTAAAGTTTCTTCCTCTGCTTCTTCATCACTAGGCTGATTTGAAATACTGCCTGAGGGACACCCTTGGACAGATTTTATTTCTTCCTCCCGAATCCCAATCTGGTCATCAATTAGATAAGAGTGACTTACAATTTGTTGAGATTCGCCAGCTTCGGAAAGTTCCGTCTCATGTTGCAAAGACATGATGCATTCCCTTTTCTCATCCGTAGCACGGATAATTTATTTTAGCTCAGCAAGCTGCTGGCCGGAGATTAAATCGATGTAGGATTGCGTGAGTGGATTTTTCTTCCGTTTAGCTGGCATCTGGAGAACAGCCAGTAAGCTTACAGAATGTAAGCGGAGTCTGCTTCTTTAATAGCAACCGTCTCTCTGCTTACCATGTTGGATCTAGAGGGTCCTTACCTTTGCAAGGTGCTCAGCCCGCTAGGACTGAACCAGGACCTTCCGGAGGAGATGGCAATTAAAGTACAGACAGAGCATGTTCGAATGAACTAAACTTTTATTAGAAAAAGTAGAAAAATAAAGATTGTCTGAAGAGACATAAAATGGCACATCTACATTGCTAATGAAGATAATGCGTAATGGAGATTCTCTAAAGCTAGAGACCTTCTTCTTCCTTCAAGGAGGAGGATGTGAGCAAACAGGTTACATCACAAAGGAGGAGCTACATTAATAAACAGAGTTAACTATCTAACTACTGGATGTTTCTCAATGTCTTTGGAGGCTGTCAATCACAGCGTGACAAAATCCATATAGGATCTTTAGTGGCAGTTGACTAGACTCTTATTTATTTATTTATTTATTTATCAGATTTGTATGGGGCGGCTAACAACAATAATAAGATAATATAAACAAATCTAATATTTAAGTTAATTCAAAAACCCCAATTTAAGAAACCAATCATACATACAGACATACCATGCATAAATTTTAAAAAGCCTAGGGGGAAGGGAAAGTCTCAATTCCCCCATGCCTGACGACAGAGGTGGGTTTTAAGGAGCTTACGAAAGGCAAGGAGGGTGGGGGCAACTCTGATATCTGGGGGGAGTTGGTTCCAAAGGGTCGGGGCCGCCACAGAGAAGGCTCTTCCCCTGGGTCCCGCCAAACAACATTGTTTAGTTGACGGGACCCAGAGAAGGCCAACTCTGTGAGACCTAACTGGTCGCTGGGATTCGTGCGGCAGAAGGCGGTCCCGGAGATATTCTGGTCCGGTGCCATGAAGGACTTTATAGGTCATAACCAACACTTTGAATTGTGACCGGAAACTGATCGGCAACCAATGCAGACTGCGGAGTGTTGATTTAACATGGGCATATTTAGGAAAGCCCATGATAGCTCTCGCAGCTGCATTCTGCACGATCTGAAGTTTCCGAACACTTTTCAAAAGTAGCCCCATATAGAGAGCATTACAGTAGTCGAGCCTCGAGGTGATGAGGGCATGAGTGACTGAGCAGTGACTCCCGTTCCAAATAGGGCCGCAACTTGTGCATCAGGCGAACCTGAGCAAACTCCCCCCTCGCCACAGCTGAAAGATGTTTCTCTAATGTGAGCTGTGGGTCAAGGAGGACGCCCAAGTTGCGGACCCTCTCTGAGGGGGTTAGTGATTCCCCCTCCGGGGTAATGGACGGACAGATGGGGTTGTCCTTGGGAGGCAAAACCCACAGCCACTCTGTCTTATCAGGGTTGAGTTTGAGTCTGTTGACACCCATCCAGACCTCAACAGCCTCCAGGCACCGGCACATCACTTCCACTGCTTCGCTGATTGGACAAGGAAATGGATTCCCCTTTATTTTTTCTGGAATGGGAAAAGCACACCCTATGCTCATACCATTCTGCTTTTATAATCACGTAGGTAGGAATTTCTTGTACCAGCATATCTTTTCTCGCATCTTATGACTATCACTTTCTTGTTCGTATCTTATGATGTACTGTATATGAATTGCTTTTATTTAGTATTCTCCGACTATCACTGAGTGTCATAATCTCCGGAGAGGGGCGGCATACAAATCCAATAAATAAATAAATCTTATGATTTACAATGATTGTATTTTACGGTTATGATCAAGATTTATCACTTGTTGCTTGTATGTACATTGAAAGGTTAGACACTGGAGACAAATTCCTTGTGTATCCAATCACACTTGGCCAATAAAGCGTTCTGTTCTGTTCTGTTCCGTTCCGTTCCATTCTATTCTATCCTATTCCATTCCATTCCACTCCACTCCACTCTACTCTATATTAATATGCATTCAAAATGTAGCAAACTGATACATTTTACAGAAATCAGCAAATGCAAGAAGTACAAACTGGTGACGTTTTTCAACATTGACTCACTGTAGAAATGGAAGGCAACTGTATTCAAAAAGGGGTAGGAAACCAGACTTTTTGGGGGGTGGGTGTGTTACAGTATATTATTTATATTATTATTTGCATATTTGAGGACTGCTTTTCATGAAGAGACTGGACAGCCATTTGTTCAGAATAGTATGGGGTCTTCTGATTAAGCAGGGGATGGACTAGAAAACCTTCAAGGTCTCTCCCAACCCTAAAATTCTATGTTCTATGTACTAACTTCAGTTTGATTTATCATTAGACTGTGATATGAGTGTAATACCCAGTGTTGGCCTTTGGTAAGATGGGCAGCCAATTAATTTAATACAAAAGTAAATAAATAAATCATTTGGGTCATTTTTAATATTTTTGGAAAATGAAGAGGTCCAACCTATTTTAACAAGAGACTGGATAGCCATTTGTTTTGAATAGGGCAGTGGTGGTGAACCTATGGCACATGTGCAGGAGTGGATTTGATCAGGGGGGGGGAGGAAGTGGGCTGCTCCCCAGATGGGGGGTTTATGCAGTGGGGTAGGAAAAATGGAGCTCCACCTCAGAGCACCCTAGTTGCACCGAAAGATGTTGAAAGAAAATACAGGCCGTCCTCTTTGGGCAGCCTCTGCGTTCTTCCCGAAAGTGTTTAAAACTCCGAAAGTTGGCGATTCTGCTACAGACAAAAGTGTCTAGGAAAAGTATAAGGAGACAAGATCTGGAATTAATTCTATGTGATCTGGGTTTCTGCCTCCCCCTCCTTTCCGAATGGCTCTAGAATAGAGGTCTTCATATCTGGCTGGAGAATTCTGGGAGTTGAAATTCACAAGTCTTAAAGTTTCCAAGTTTGGGGACCCCTGCTCTAGAAAAGTTAAATGAATAATGCTTGAAACTGAATGTTTTGCCAGAAAACTTGATTTTGTTTGGTAGTCTGCAAGAAGGAGGATTAAGACTGTTATGGGGAATGAAGCATTCTGGGATGTTCACTTAGGCTGAGAAAGTAGCAAGGGACACTTTAGATTGTGGCCTTTGAGTAAGTGATTATTTTGTGAGTGGCCATTTTAATCCTGAAGGCATCTTGATGACAATGCTCGAAATGTGCTTTCAAAATTCTAAGTGAGATGTTTATGTCATTTCACTGTTCTATACCTGCTCACTTCTAGGATGTGGGTGAATTCAATGACCTGCTTGTTTTGAGGTTCTTGGAAAATCCTTGGTCAAGTCACATGATCACCAAGCTACTCCCACCTGGTCACATGGTCAGCAAGCCACTCCTACCTGGTCACATGACAACCAAACCACACCCACAAAATAAGCCACACCCACAGTGTGACAGTAAAAATTTGGGTAGCCCTTCACAGCATACATGCCACAGATGACATGTAGAGCCATATCTGAGGGCACTCAAGGCGGTTGCCCTATCAGCTCCAGCTGATTTCACTCTCCCCAGCCTTCAGGAAAGCCTCCTGAACCATGCGGATGGCAAAGAAAGGCTCAATAGGCCAAATGGAAGTTTGGAAACAAACTTCTGGTTGGCCCATTGGCCCATTTTTTGCCGTCCCCAAGGTTCAGGAAAGTTTCCAAACTTCCACTTGGCCCATTTGGCTCTTTTTTGCTTTTCCCGGGCTTCAGGAAGCTTTCCTGAATAATAATAATAATAATAATAATAATAATAATAATCATCATCATCATCATCATCATCATCATCATCATCATCATCATCAGTCTTAGGTGCCTGGGAAGCGCCCGACTGGTAATGAAATACGAAATCCAGCACAGTGATCTTGTTTGCTGTGTTGTATTGACATAATAATAATAATAATAATAATAATAATAATAATAATAATAATAATAATAATAATAATAATAATAATAGCAGAGGTACGAAAGACCAGCTCCTAATTGATAAAATGATTTCGGAGAACTGTAAGAACAGGAAAACAAACCTATACATGACCTGGATTGATTACAAGAAAGCCTTTGACTCATTGCCACATAGCTGGATCATAAAATGCCTGGAAGTCATTGGAGTCAATGAAAACATCAGGAAACTCATAGAAAAGGCGATGAAATATTGGAAGACTGAGCTTTTTGTTTGGAATGAAAACTATGGACTGATCAACATCAGAAGGGGCATCTTCCAGGGATACTCTTTGTCCCCATTGCTATTCATCATCGCTATAATCCCGCTGTCACTCATCCTACAGAAAACAAACCTAGGCTACCAAACTGCTAAGAATTCACCAAAAATCTCACACCTGCTGTATATGGATGACCTGAAGTTGTAAGGAAAATCAGAAACTGAGATACAGTCACTAACCAACACTCTGCGAATCTTCAGCAATGACATCAGCATGGAGTTTGGTCTGGATAAATGTGCCACAGTGGCACTGAAAAAGGGGGAAATAATTGAAAGTGAGGGCATTGAAATGCCAAATGGTCAAACCATCAAGTGCCACCAGCCAGAAGCCTACAGATACTTGGGCATCTTGCAACTGGATAATATCAAGCATGGCCATGTGAAAACTGGCATCAGCAAAGAGTACATCCAGAGGACCAGAAAAATTTTGAAAAGCAAACTGAATGGTGGCAACACTATCAAGGCTATAAATACTTGGGCCATACCTGTCATTAGATACACAGCTGGCATAATGAACTGGACTCAAGCAGAGCTGGACAACCTGGACAGGAAAACCAGAAAATTAATGACGATCCATCATTCACTACACCCTCGCAATGACGTTGACAGGCTGTATTTACCAAGGAAAATAGGTGGCAGAGGACTTTTGTAAGTGAAACAGACAGTGGAAGAAGAGAAGCATGCATTAGCTGACTATGTGAAGGAGAGCAAAGAGTCAGCGTTGATGGACGTCAACAATAGGAAGCTTCTCAAGATGAAGCAAACCAAGGACCAGTATAGAAAAACTGTAACTCAATGTAGTATGGACAGTTGGTGGAACAAAGCATTGCATGGCCAGTTCTTGGAGAAGATTGAAGGCAAGGTGGATAAAGAAAAGACCTGGTCATGGCTTACAAGTGGAACACTCAAAAAGGAGACAGAAGGACTAATACTGGCGGCACAAGAACAGGCCATTAGAACAAATGCTGTTAAAGCCAGAATTGAAAAATCAACAGACGATCCAAAGTGCAGACTCTGTAAAGAAACAGATGAAACAATCGATCACATACTCAGCTGCTGCAAAAAGATCGCTGACTGACTACAAGCATAGACATGATGCTGTGGCACAGATGATCCACTGGAACTTATGCCGGAACTACCATTTACCAGTGGCAAAGAACTGGTGGGATCATAAGCCCGAAAAAGTGGTTGAAAATGAGCAAGCAAAACTACTGTGGGACTTCCAACTTCAGACTGACCAAATTCTGAAGCATAACACACCAGACATCCTGATTGTGGAGAAAAAGAAAGTATGGATCATCGACATCGCAATCCCAGGGGACAGCAGAATTGAGGAGAAGCAGCTAGAGAAATTAGTGAAATACGAAGATCTAAAACTTGAGCTGCAATGACTCTGGCATAAGCCAGTGAAAGTGGTCCCAGTGGTCCTTGGCACACTGGGTGCAGTGCCAAAGGTTTAGGTTTAGGTTTAGGTTTATTGGATTTATATGCCGCCCCTCTCCGCAAACTCGGGGCGGCTCACAACAAAGGATCTCAGCGGACATTTAAAAACCATCACTGGTATAGGTTTCTCTGCTTGAGCAGGGGTTTGGACTAGAAGACCTCTAAGGTCCCTTCTAGCAATAGCAATAGCATTTAGACTTATATACCACTTCACAATGCTTTCCAGCCCTCTCTAAGCAGTTTACAGAGAATAAGCATATTGCCCCAACAATCCGTCATGCACGTTGAGTCTACTGAGATTTGATCTGCCAAACTGTTGGCTGCCGGTGATCAGCAGAAGTAGCTTGCAGTATTGCACTCTAGCCACTTCTGATTCTGTTATTCTAACAGACATTCTTTCAGAGATTGAGTGTGTCAGAGTTCTCAAGGTGAACTCCAAGGCTTGTCACAGAGCAGTAAAACTTGGATTTCAAAATGGGGGACTTGCAAAATATTTACATATTCTTACCTTTTCCAGGCCATTTTTTCCAGTGCCATGGGCAACGTTGTTCTCTTTGCACTTTCTGAGGGTACAAATCAGTAGTGCGCAGAAGCATCCCAGGCAGGTGGATGGAGCCTTTTACTGCCGATATTACCGGTTCTCCGAACCGGGCCAAACCAGGAACAATCCACCAATGTTGTAAACCTACCCTATTAGTCAAACACACACCTGCCTACATGGTTCCAATGAAAGAAACAGATCAACCTGTCCTACCATATTGTCACTTCTATCAGAATCTTCAGAATAGTTATCTTACTCCTGCTGTGTTAAAACCCAGGAAGAATGGATAATCACATCTTTCTCTCAGATGTGAAATTAACTATCACCCACACAACACTAAATTTTGCCTAACTGCTAAATATATGAGGCAACATCTGGTACAAGTCTGAAGTCTGAATTTGGTTTTTCCTTTAAAAAAATGATTTTTTTTTTAAAGGTAGGCTCCTGATCACTGAGTGAAAATAAAATCAATTGTCTTATTTGAGTGCCAAGAAAGATCAGTCCCACTCAACTTGTTGCCATTTGAACAGTTGGCCCAAAATTAGGCAAACCTCAGGAATCTTTGAAGAGGTGACCACATTGTGGTCTTCCTCCTTCCCAATTATCTGGAACAACCATTTCACTTGAGATTCTACACCATACAAGGCATATAGAGAAAGAGGAGAAGGTCAAAGAACACAAAGAGCCCTAGAAGACAGATAACAATGGTTGAGGCTGCCAGATGAGCAAGAATGAGAATGGTGTATCTCCCTTGACACCAGAAGAAGAAGAAGAAGAAGAAGAAGAAGAAGAAGAAGAAGAAGAAGAAGAAGAAGAAGAAGAAGAAGAAGAAGAAGAAGAAGAAGCTTTTCACTGTGTTTATTTATTGATTGATTTATTCAGATTTTTTTTTAATGCCATCCTTCTCCTCAGACTCAGGGCGGCTTACAATATGTTAGCAATAGCACTTTTTAACAGAGCCCCAGCATTTGCCCCACAATCCGGGTCCTCATTTGACCCACCTCGAAAGGATGGAAGGCTGAGTCAACCTTGAGCTGGTGATGAGATTTGAACAGCTGACCTGCAGATCTAGCAGTCAGCTTTAGTGGTCTGCAGTACAGAACTCTACCCACTGCGCCACCTCGGCTCTTGTTAAAGTTGTATTGTCCTCTTGCAAGAAGGTGAGTGAAAAGTATTTAAGAAGATGAAGTTAGAAAGAGTAAAAAAAAGAGACAGTGCTGGTGACGGTATCGGAGAAGAGACAACCCCCCTCCTCCTTTAAGCAGAAGGTTGTCCAAGACCAGATCTGCTTTCTCCCTTCATCAGCATAAATATCAGTTCACTGGAGCAACTCGCTTTGCAGTTGGTCCAGGCATCTTCAAAGTATACTTTTAATACTGTTGAAAATTGTGAAGAGCTGGTCCTATTGAATGTACTTCATCCTAAGTATCCCTGGAGTGGATCTAAATTGGCAAATGCACACGAAAGGAGCAAAATGACCTGTTCTTTTCCTCTGGCATCATGTGGACCTAAAATGAGATGACAACAACATCTGCAGGGGGGATTTCATACTTCCTCCCTCGAAAGTGCTAAACCAATACAGTATGTGCTTTCATTTGGCTTGGTCCTTATTAACAGGCAGAGCTGCACTACAGAGCCTCAATGGCCAATGCAATTACCTGCCTGTTGAGCTCCCAGCAACTAATGGAGCTCTGACACTGGGTGAGGCTTCAGCTAATTTACTCACACTTCAGAGGGATGATGTGACAGGCTTTGGCCCAGCCAACAGACCCAGGCCCTTCCGAGCAGGATCCCTGCTTCCAGTTGGCAAAAATATAGTTGGCTGTGCTATTGTCAACTGGAGCAAAAAGCCACAGGGACACATTTTAGTCCTGTATTTATATCAAAAACAAATCCACATCTCCTTCCTAACTGAGAAACTGGGAAGAGGGAAGGGAAAGAAAGGAATAGGAAAAAGAAAAGTGGAGAGGAGAAGATAGGAGAGGAGAAGAGAAGAGAAACAAGGGTGGGGGAGGCAAGAGCAGAGGAAGGGAAGGCACTGGCAAGAGAAAAGGGGAAATGGGAAAGGTTAAAGAAGAAGAAAGGTATGAAAGGAAGGGAAGAATAGGATGGAAGGGAAAGGAAAGAATAAGGAAGGGAAGGGGAGGGGAGGAGAGCAGAAGAGAACAGAGGAGAGGAGAAGAAAGGAAAGGGTAAGATAGGGAAGGGACAAGAACAGAATAGAAAAAGAAAAAAGGAAAGGAAAGGGAAAAGAAAAAGAAAAAGGAAAGGGTAATGTAGGGAAGGAAAGGAAAAAGAAGAAAGAAAGAAAATAATAGGGAAGGGAAGGGAGGGAGGGAGGGAGGGGAGGAAGGAAGGAAGGGGAAGGGAAGGGAAGAGAAGAGACAGGAAGAGAATGGAAAAAGAAAAAGGGAAAGGGAAAGGAGAATAGGAAAGGAAAAAAGTGGAAAGGTAAGGATAAGGTAGGGTAGGGAAGGAAAGGAAAGGAAGAGAAAAGAAAAGAAAAAGAGGAAAGGAAAGGAAAGGAAAAAAGAAGAAAAGAAAGACACCGTGGCAATTTGTGTTTATGCTGGTTATTCCATGTCAAGGCAATTATCGTGATGCTATTAGGGAAGATCAGGGAGGGGAAGGTGTTGTTGTAGGGGGAGAAGAGAAAACAAACCTTTAAGCAATCATGTAAGCATGTGGAACATCTCAAAGCAGACAGGCAAACAAAGCCAAGCGCTGTCAGGCTATTGATTTGTTCCATAAGGTGCAAAGCCTTGCACCATTGCGATTGCCTTCCCTGCTGGGTTTAGAGCAGCCTGGAAGAATATAGTATTGATCTGGCCCAGTTCCTGAGAAATAACTCACTGATAAACACCCAGCCAAGGCCGCTGACTCTGAATCAAACTCCGGCAAAACAGCAGAGGGCTGGTCTTGGGTGCTGGCTCCAAAAATCGTTTGTATTGGTATGCAAGGAGTTGCAAGGAGTGATGGGCGAACCCAACAAAGTTCGGGTTCAGCGGATTCGGGTGAACTTTGCAAAAACCTCAGGTGACGTCACTGAACCCCGAACCCAAACCCAAATCGAACTCCGAACTTTTAAAAATAGAGCCGTGGAAGGCAGCGCAGCCCTGTGCTTACCCACACAAATTAAATTTGCAGGTGGGTGAACGGGGATGCAGAGTAGCAGGAGGAGGCAACAGCAGCCACTCGCCAGATTTTATCCAGCAATCCGATATGCCGCCGGCATCACCTTTTTCACAGTAATCCCGTGTGATGGAAGGCCATGCGCTCTGTGGCGCCATCGGTCTCTGGCCGCTGTGACTAGTAGTAACAGCTTGAGGCTTCAGCTTACACAGAAAAAGGAAAGGCAGACAAAGAAGGTGTCCCTGCGGTTGGCCCAAAATTACATTTAGAGAGAGCGCTAGTGGCTTTGTCTTGCATAGGAAAAGGAAAGGCAGAGAAAGAAGGTGGTCCTGCGGTTGCCCACAAATTAAATTGAGAGTCAGCACTAGTGGCTTTGTCTTGCGCAGAAAAAGAAAGGCAGAGAAAGAAGGTGGTCCTGTGGTTGACCCAAATGTACATTACAGGTTCTCAGAACAAATCTGTGCAAAAAATATGTTTTTGAACACAAACTTTAGTCAAACACAAACTATACCCAAACTTTCACCATAAAAATATAACTGACAATATACATACATAACGTGATGAATTTTACAACTGTCTGTGTGGGTGTTGTCGGTGGTGGTGGTAGCGAACGCTCTAACCACTCACTCAGGTGGTGGCACAGCAATGTCCTCTGTGATCCACGACTGGTTCATTTTTAGAAATGTCAGTATGTCAATGTTGACTGTGGATAGGCGGATCCTTCTGTCAGTGATGACCCCTCCTGCAGTGCTGAACACACGCTCTGACAGGACGCTTGCTACAGGGCAGGCCAGCACTTCCAGGGCAAAGCAGGCAAGCTCTGGTCACGTGTTCAATTTTCCTGCCCAAAAATTGAAGTTGATGGAGGCATCACTAAGAAGAACCATCATGCGCGTGGACAGGTATTCGCCCACCATGCGGGTCACGTGATGCCTTCTGCTTTGGGACATCACATCCATGGGTGGAGCATCTGTGTGGATGTCGAATAAGGTATCATGCATATTTGCAACATATTCCAATGACCACCCCTCTCTGCTGCTGCCAGTGTCCCCGCTGCGTTGCTGACTACATCCTACTCCTGCCACCACTGGGCACTCCAATTGCTATGGGAACTCTTCCAATAGTGCGTTCGCGAGCGCACGCTTATACTCGCCTATTCTGTGCTCCCGCTCAGCCGCTGGTATGAAGGAGGTGATGCAGTCCTTATAACGGGGATCCAGTAGGGCGGCCACCCAGTAGCTGGCCGAGTTGAGGATGCGGGCTACCCTGGGGTCGTTCTGCAGGCACTGGAGCATGTAGTGGCTCATGTGAGCCAGGCTGCCCGGAGTCAAGGCGATGTTTTCATCAACAGGTCTCTCCTCCTCCTCCTCTTCCTCCTGCTCCCCCCTCCAGCTATGCTCCATTGGTGCCCGTGAGCTGAACTGGGGGCCACCCTGCTGCAAGTCCTCCTTTTCCTCCTCCTCCTGCCCCAAAACTGTATGCTGGCTGGACAGCAGAGTACCTGGCTGCTGTCAGCACAGCCCCCCACCCTGCGAAACATGGATTTGCTGGGAAAATGGGCCTTCCTCCCATATCAGGACAATCTCTTTAAGACTTCTGTCAATAAAGACCGCCTTCCTGATAGCGATAACTTCAGCCAGGCGGGTGTCAGAGATTTCGGCTTTATCGGTAAGATCGGGCATTTGCCAGTTTCATCCGGATCGGGTTGTGTTACGATTAGACCCAGCCTTCGTACCGAGGGTAAACTCCTGGTTCCACAGGGCTCAGGAGGTGGTTCTTCCAGATTTTTGCTCACATGGGACTCATCCTTCTGAGTTGAGGTGGCACAAACTAGATGTGCGCCGAGCTTTGAAAATCTACATCCGAAGGACTCAATCTTTTTGGATCTCAGAAGCGTTGTTTGTATCGTTTTCCCAAGGTTCTAAGGGAAACAAGGTGTCCTCTCAGACAGTCGCTGGTTACGTTACTGTATTTCAGAGGCATATAGGGCAAAGGGTCACCAGATTCCCCAAGGAATAACTGGACACTCGACACATAGCGCAGCCGCCTCAGTAACCTGGACTACACAGGCATCCCTCAAAGACATCTGCAGGGCAGCTACGTGGGCAACGCCATCTACGTTTATTAAACATTGTCGCATAGATTCCTTTGCCTCATCTGAGGCAGCCTTTGGGAGGCGTGTGTTACAAGGGGTATGCTCCACTACACCGCCCCTGGTCCAGCCTATCCCTCCCTCTACTTAAGGCTTGGGCATATCCCATGTTGGACTCTCCTTGCCTGAACGGTCTTCTCGATGCACTGCAAGGAGAGTCCAAACCGTCCCGGCTTAGGGGACCAGGGTTTTGATATTCAGTTAAGTTATGATCATTTGATGAGTTGACATGGTTGTTTAGTTGTACAATAAATTTCTATGGTTTACTGCTCCTTCGTTTTCTTATTGACTGAAGGGTTAGGGGCAGTGCCTACCTAATATTAAAATTAAACTCAGTCCCTACCAATCAGACTGGAGTATTACCCACGTTGGACTCTCCTTGCAGTGCATCGAAAAGACCGTTCAATTCAATTCAATTCAATTCAATTTATTGGATTTATATGCCGCCCCTCTCCGAAAACTCGGAGAAAACTCAGGTAAGTTCAACGGTCCTTCAAAGTGTAAGATGCACTTTAGGAAGGAAAAAAGTGTGTGTTAGACTTCGAAAAATATGGTAGGTATCATTCTCAGAATTTTTGAGAAATTTTGAAGTTATATTACATTGATTATACATAATTAATAAATGAGTTTTCAACCATAAATCTAAACAAAAATAGTTAAAATAAGATTAGGATTATAAGTAAAGAAATAATTGGGGGGGAATAATAGTTGAAGAATTATGTAAAGTTGTGTGTAAGATAAAAATGGCTACCTCAAATGTGATGACTAGACTAAGGAAAAAAACAATATTGAATCCAGCTACATCCTTACCAGTATAAAAGTTAAAAGAAACAATGACAGAGGTAGAAAAAGAGAAGAGTAGTATAACATTTATTTTGCAAAGTATGCAAGCAATACTACAGAGTATTCAAGCACTATGGTTACAACTCAGGAATTGATAAATAAAACCCAGGAAACAATTGCTAACAATCATGAAGAAACAAAATCATATCAAAATCTTACCACTATGCTGGAAGTGTCATAATATGTGTGGTACATATTTCCATATGTGGTGGATATGAAAAAAAGGTAAGAAATTTTGGATCAAAATTAGAAAAATAATAGAAGAAATAATAAAAATTTGTATTGATTAGAAATCAGGACTTTATCTATTAGGAATTATTACAGGCAACTACTCAAAAGAAATATATTATTTAATAGTACATATAGTAACAGAATAACTTATGCAACAAAATGAAAACAAAATGACACACCTAATGATGAAGAAATTATAAAAATATTCTTGAATGTGTGGAGATGGACAAAATAACTAAGGAGCTACAGGATAAAGAAGATTCTGAATATTAGGCAACATGGAACAGATTGTATGAATGGTTAAAAAACAAAGAGAACAATATATGAGTTGTAAATATTATGTCAACGAAGAGGTGACACGGAGCTGGGTCCAGGAGATTACCAACACTTCTCAGAGGGAGGGCTCCTTTCCGGCTCCCTACAAGGAGGCACTTGTGCCCTCACCCTCCTTGCCTTCCATAAGAATTTGAAAATGCACTTATGTTGTCTGCCCAATGAATGCATTCAATGTGATGGTATGTATGTGACAGATTGATTTTAAATGTTTAGTTTTTTAAAAAAATAACTATTCTATTAATTGGCTTAGAAATGTCTTATATATTGCATCTTTTTATCACAATGTTGTAAGCTGCCCCGAGTCCACAGAGAGGGGTGGCATATAAGTCCAATGAATGAATGAATTAATTAATGAATTAATGATTTTTTTTCCTTAAAAAGAGATTCAACTTAATCCTTGAATCAAAGTTGTGGACTGTCCCATAACCCACCCATTTGCAAAAAGTCCACTCTTGTAGAGCAGGAAGAAAGATAGAGAATTGGGCTCCATCCTCTATTACTGGCCAAAGAAACAGAGGTGGAACTATAATGAATTTGCTGAAGAAGTTGAACTTCAGTTGCTTACATCCTAAAACATGGTCAGCTTCTTTTGCATCAGAAAGGATAGTTGTATCAACAAGATTGGGGCACTAGAGTACTTTCTGTCCCCTGTCCTATAGTCTCTCCTATATTTCATATTTCTTCTCTACTCTATCCTCTATAACCTTCATTGTGTATTATTGTGTATCGGACAAAATAAATAAATAAAAATAAATAAATAAATAAATAAATAAATAAAACCTTAGAAGATGCCAAGCCAAAAATCCAGTGGTAAAGTTAGGGATGAATGATGCTCTGTTTCTCTGCAGAGAATTGAACCCTTTGACCACATGAGTATGAACCGAAGAAGACACTGGATAATTTCCTTTCAAAGTTTCCCTCTGTTACAAAAGGCTTTTAAAATCTCCCTCCCTCTCCATCTCTATTTCACAAAAGCTTTTTTGAGTACCAAAAATTTCTTTTTTTAATCTGAAAGAGAGAGAGGCAAACAGGGAGGAAAGGAGAAGAAAACAGTGTTTTTATTTTATTTGGAGATGAATGTTCGCCACATGTATCTCGACAAATAAGCTTTAACTTGGAGAAGGGCCCAAAGGGCTTCTTCAGACCTCACAGCTGTAACAATGGTTTGCAAAGCCATGGCCGGAAAAATTAGAAACCGCCAGAGCTCTGCACCTCTCTAACTGCGGTTAGATCACAGTTTCTATCAGGAGTGACTATTGGAAACGTTGGCTGTGGTAGCCAGTGAAAGTTGGAACTGTGCAACAACTGGGCCTTCTTGAGATGGCTTCACATTCTTTTGTGGAACATCCTGCGCAAGGTCAGAGAGGCAATGCTATTCAACTCTTCAAAGCACTTAATGCTACTTTGTATGTGTGAAGGAATGTAGATCTGACTTGGGGAATGAGGAAGGAATGAGGGAGCCATTCAAAGCCCCCAGAAGGCAAGGCCAAGAAACAATGGAGGAAAACTAATAAAGGAGAGAAGCAGAACTAAGGAGAATTGGCCTAACAGTGAAAACAGCTTCCCTTCAGCCGTTGTGGATACTCCATCACTGGAGGTTTGCAAGAAAACCATGGACAGCTTCTTATCTGGAATGGTATAGGGCAGTTTTTCCCAACCTTGGCAACTTGAAGATATCTGGACTTCAACTCCCAGAATTCCCCAGCTAGCAACTTGCCAAGGTTGGGAAACACTGGTATAGGGCAGTGAGGGCGAATCTTTTCAGCATTGAGTGCTCAAACTGGAATGTGCATGTTGGAACCACTTGGTCTTCTGATTTCCAGCATGTGAATGCGCATGTTGGCCACTTGGTCTTCTGATTTCCAGCATGTGAATGCATACTAGCCAGCTGGTCTTCTTGCTTGCCAGAACACCAGAGAAACCCAAAGGCCAGGTAGCCTGTTAGCGCACCAATCAGCTGGTCTTTTGGTTCCCAGGGCTTTGGTAGGAGTGAAGATCAGTTGGCCAGTGTGTATGCACGTGCTGGAAACCAGAAGAGAAGTTGGCGGTGGTGCACGTATCCACAGAGAGGGATCTGCCTGCCATCTCTGGCATGTGTGCCATAGGTTAGCCATCATAGGCAGTGATGTGCTGCCAAAATTTTTACTGCCACACTGTGGCTGTGGCTTATTTTATGAGTGTGGCCTGATGTTCATGTGACCGGGTAGGAGTGGCTTGCTGGTAATGTGATCAGGTGGGAGTGGCTTGACAATCATGTGACCGGGGGGTGGCTTAAAGGTCATGTGACTGGGTGGGAGTGGCTTACCTACAAAGGTAAGTTTTCAAATAGGTGCTTGGACTATTTTTCAGTTGATTAAGTCACATTAATAGCCACAAAAAAGAACAAATGATAGACAGCATTATTTGTTGAGGAGCACAGGAACATTTTAAGGTTTTGTGCTGAACCTACAAGGTTCAGTATGATAACAGATTAGGCAAGTAGCTCAATTTTCTTTAATTTCTATAAAAGTTTAGTTCTAGATAATGATTAAAATGATTAAAACGTTTATGGGTAAAAACACACAGGACTATTTAATTATTTTCTATTTTAAAAGTAGTTAAGGACCATACTAAGGTACTAGAGAAGGAAAGACAATACAAAACTATTAAGTATTCAATAATAGTACATAAAATTGCTTCCCCCAATGCCCCCCCCTCGTGGGGGCAGTAGCCCATTACTGATGATAGGTATAGAGTCTCCTATTTGAGCAGGGGGTTGGACTAGTTATTCTGTTCTATTAAAGAAACTGGAAAAAAGTTTACTGCATCCTGGATAGTAGAATAGAATGAGAAAGAAACACGAAATAATCTTACTTTGGTTTGGTTTATTATAAGGTGTGACAGATAGAAACTCTTGACAGGCGGTCGAGATCTGTTATTCTACCTTATTGCACTAGAATGGATTCCTGGAATCTGTGATAGGGCAGTTTCTTGACTTTGTACTGGCATACAAGAGATTTTTCTAATTACTAGACAAGCTGGGAAATGTTGTTGGAACATAGCAAAGAACTACAATGCCAGTGCTCCCTCTTGAGAAGTGGGGAACCATGTGGCTTGGCAAGGCTTCAGTGGAGTTCCTCATTCAGTAGACTTTTAAGGAGCAGGTCTGCTTGGAAATTTTGCCCTGTCCTAGCATCAATGGGAGGATTGGATTCTCTTTTATCCAGTCAGTTGATAAGAATAGCCATTGGCTATGTACTGAAAATAGATCAAGATTTACAAGACTGATCCAAGCCAGTAGAATGGACATTATGACTGAAACAAACATTAAAAACATTGGAAACATTGTGACCATCCTATTTGGTCATTTCTTTACATAAATAGCCTTGATAGTGCAGTGATTAAAGTGCAGTACTGCAAGCTACTTCTGCTAATCACCAGCTGCCAGCAGTTTGACGGATCAAATCTCAGCAGGCTCAAGATTGACCCAACCTTCCATCCTTCCAAGGTCGGTAAAATGAGGACCCAGATTGATGGGGGCAATATGCTTATTCTCCGTAAACTGCTTAGAGAGGGCTGGAAAGCACTGTGAAGCGGTATATAAGTCTAAGTGCTATTGCTATAATATTTACATAACAATAAATACCAATAACAATAAAAATTATTGCTCAAGGTACATTGCTTTTTTGATCTTACATACTGTATGTATCCCTCTCTTTATTTACATAGCTGAACCTGATTTAATTTCCCCTTTTCCAATCTTCAATCTTTATGTCTCCAACCACTTTTTCCTTTCTATCCATTGACAAAATGTATCCCATATTTCAAAATATTCCATCTCACCCTCGTCTTTCATCTCCAGTGTTAGTCTATCCATTTCTGCACATGTCAATATTTTTTCCAATATTCCTTATTCCGATGGAGGGTTTCCCCCCCCCCATTTTTCCAGCATTGTGCATAGATCAGTCTTGCTGCAGTTGTTAGGATTAAATATATCTGTCCTTTTTTCATATTTCTCATGGATGATTTCTAGTAATCTGGCTTCATATCTATGTATTTAGTGACTGCATTAATGACCTAGCTGTTGATGCTGATTTTGGTTGCTAAATGAAGACGACCTGTAATTCCCCAAAGGAAATAGATTATTCAACTGCACCATAGGATGGCAGCTCTGCCTCTTTATATTCTTATACCAAGGTTGAAATTTCCAACATTTTTTTAAGAAAACATTTAGACCTGTTGTTTGGTAATTGGAATCAACGTTCAAATTTAAGCATCCAAATTCTCATTATTTTCACATCAGTCCCAGTACTGAAGGCATGGATCAGTGAGCTGAGTTTCTCACTGCCCATGTGAATTCATTAATCAATCTTTCCTAAGATGGCTGCAGACATAGACAGCTGTTGTAAGCACCTGTCTTTTCATAAGCCAGTTTCATATATGTGCAATGATTTTTTCCCCTTCAGTTGTGTGTGCATTTTAACAATACTATACTTCCTGGAATAATGTGAAAGAGCCATTATTCTGTCTTAGGCTCATGTCTGGAATGTGAACATTGAAGAATTCAAGTCTATTATTTCTTGAACTGTTGAAATAATAGAATATAGAATTATATAGAGTTGGAAGGGATGTCAGAGGTCTACTCCAACACCTGCTTAAGCAGGAGACCCTATATCATTCTGGACAATTGGCTGTCCGATCTCTTCTTTAAAACTTCCAATGATGGAGCATCCAAAATTGGTGAAAGCAAGCCATTTCATTAGTTAATTATCCTCATCAGTAATTTTTTCCTTAACTCTAGGTTGTTCATCTCCTTGTTTGGTTTCCATCCATTTTTTCTTGTCTTGCACTTCATGAGGTCTTGATTCTGTCCCTCTGTGAATGCCATGTAGGATTGTCTATTTTGACTGCTGCCAAAAGCCAAACATAAAAAAAATAAAATAAAAAAATCCAAGCAAGCACTATGCATCAGGATCTAGTAATCATCTGAATTACTTCAGATGATTAGAATAAGGGAATCTTACAATGACTGCAATTCTGCAAAATTGTAAATAGAATAGAATGGAATGGAATAGAATAGAATTCTTTATTGGTCAAGTGTGATTGGACACACAAGGAATTTGGTATTCATTGTACATAAAGTAAAAGATACATTTGTCAAGAATCACAATACTTAATGAACGTCATAGGGTACAAATAAGCAATCAGGAAATAATATTAATATAATTCCTAAGGATACAAGCAACAAGTTGCAGTCATACTGTCATAAGTGGGAGGAGATGGGTGATAGGAACAGTGAGGAGACTAATAGTAATACTAATGCAGCCTTAGTGAATAGTTTGACAGTGGTGAGGAAATTATTTGTTCAGCAGAGTGATGGCGTTCGGGGGAAAAACTGTTCTTGTGTCTAGTAGTCTTGGTGTGCAGTGCTCTTCAGTGTCATTTTGAGTGTAGGAGTTGAAACAATTTATGTCCAGGATGGGAGGGGTCAATAAATATTGGGGAGGGGGGAATTGGAAAGATTTTTCAGTTGGGATGAAACCTCTCGGTCTTATGAAAGCTGGTTCTGCCCTGAACGATGTAGGGCAAACTGCAAATGGAAACTATATCACTGCTGATAGACAACATAGCAACATTTACCTCCTGTTATCTTAGTAGCAAGAGAAGATGAAATCCAAAACTAGACGTTGGGCAATTTTGATGAGCGTAGACAGTGAATGATGTCTACAAACAAAAGTCCTACTGAATGTTCTCTTTTTCTCCCTCATTTACTTTCAGTGGCCTTTGGGCCATTATTTTGCTCTGCTAATTTAATAATAGGTATTTAGATGTATTTATATTTCATACACCTCCAATGGATGGAGCAAAGTTGAAAGATTAGAACCAAATTAGGATCCTGTTTTCCATTACGACATCCAGTTTCAGTAATTACAGCTTATCTTGTTTTAATCATACGCAACTGAGTAATTTGAGCCCGCCTTGATGGCCTCATATAGTATTTCCTTCCCTGGTATGGCTGGCACTTCCAAATTAAACTAGACTATAAAAACCTCAGTGCACATCCTTTCCTTAGCAGTCTGTCACATTTAAAAGAAAGACAAGATCATTATAATCAAGGCTGTTTGTTTGTTTGTTTGTTTGTTTGTTTGTTTGTTTGTTTATTCCTTCATTCATTCATTCATCTACGGAGAGGGGCGGCATACAAATCTAATAAATAAATAAATTTATTTATTTATTTCATTTAATTTCCATGCAGCCCCTCTCTGAAGACTCAGGGTGTCTTACAACATATAATTAAAAAAAATACAATGACAAATCCAATTAACTAGCTAAAAATCTAACCTAAAATCCCTAATATTTTAAAAATCAACCGTACGCACTCAGACTTCAGC
This sequence comes from Erythrolamprus reginae, assembly GCF_031021105.1. Classification (NCBI taxonomy): domain Eukaryota; kingdom Metazoa; phylum Chordata; class Lepidosauria; order Squamata; family Dipsadidae; genus Erythrolamprus; species Erythrolamprus reginae. Next base: position 27,012,042 of record NC_091959.1, on the reverse strand, counting down.
CACACATAACATTCATCGGCCAGGGCGCCTGAGATCTAATTGCCCCAAATCTGGTGACATAAATTGACTCTTAAGACTCTTATGGAAGGCGAGGAAGCATAGAGACGGCTCTTCCCCTTGGTCCCACCAAGCGACATTGTCTGCTTGAAGGGACCTAGAGAAGGCCAACTCTATGGGACCTCACCGTTCACCGAGATTCATATGGCAAAAGGCGGTCCCAGAAATAATCTTTCTTTCTTTCTTTCTTTCTTTCTTTCTTTCTTTCTTTCTTTCTTTCTTTCTTTCTTTCTTTCTTTCTTTATATTTCTATGCCACCCTTCTTGAAGCGATGCCACGTAGGGCTTTATAGGTCATTATCAACATTTTGAATTGTGTCCAGAAACCAATCGGCAATCAAGGCAGTCTGCAAAGTGTTGGAGAATCATGGACATGTCTAGGAAGGCCCATGACCGCTCACGTGGCTGCATTTGCACGATGTGAAGTTTCCGAGCACTCTACAGAGGTAGCCCCATGTAGAGAGCATTGCAGTAATCGAATCTCGAGGTGATAAGGGCATGAGCAACTGTGAGTAGAGATTCTCTGTCCAAATAGGGCCCCAACTGGGGCACCAGGTGAAACTGGGCAAACGCCCCCTTTGCCACAGCCAACAGATGATGTTCCAAGGTCAGCTGTGGATTGAGGAGGATGCCCAAGATGCGGACCCTCTCTGAGGGAGTCAAAAGTCCCCCCCCAGGTAATGGACAGACACATGGAAGTGTCCTTGGGAGGCAGAATTCACAGCCACTCTGTCTTGTTGGGGTTGAGTCTGAGCCTGTTAGCACCCATCCAGACCCTAACAGCCTCCAGACACCAGAACATTACTTCCTTGTAATGTGGAAAGGATGACATTTTTACAAACAACTTTTGATGAAAATTCTCTTAGTAATTGTAGAGAGGGATTTTGGAGGTGGACGGGGAGTGACGAAAGTGCGGAGGTGCTGCGCGCGTTCCCCATCCCCCTGCCAGCCTGCGGGGGGTAGGGGCGGGGAGGCGCTGGCAGTAGACATGGGTGGAAGGAAAGGGAGCCATGGCTGTCCCTGCCTCCCCGTGGTGCCTCCGGCCACCGTTGGGCACCTACGCCTCTCGCTGCTGCCCTGTGCCCGCCCAATCCACCCCCTCTCTGGCTTTCTCTGCCTCCCGCCTTGGGGCGCGACTTCTCCTGCAGAGGTGGCGGCTGCAGCTTCTCCTCATCCGCGCTCCCAGCCAGGAGGCTGCGAGAGGGTTTTCTCCGTGCACTTCAGGAATGCCCGCCCCTCTCGCAGCCCCTTCGCTGGGAGCACTTTCGTCCCGAGCTTTCAGCAAGGGGGCTGCAGTAGAGGCAGGGCAGGTCTTCCTGAGGCGCTCAGAGAAAGCGGTCTTGCAGCCCCCTTGCTGATAGAGAGAGAGGAACAGACAGAGCAAGATGGAAAGAGAGAGGGAGAGAGAAAGAGAGAGAGGGGGGAGGGAGAGATAGCAAGAGAGAGAACAAGAGAGTGAAAGAAAGCAAGAGAGAGAGAAAGAGTGAGAGAGAGAGAGAAAGCAATAGAGAGAGAGAGAGAAAGAAAACAAGAGAGAAAGAGTGAGAGAGAGAGCAACAGACAGAGCGAGAGAGCAAGAGGGGAAGAGAGAAAGAGAGAAATGATTCTTGATTTAAAGCATATGGTAAAAAGCACCCAAATAATAACAGAGAAAAAAAACCCAGCCTCTGTGTGTGTGTGTGTGTGTGTGTGTGTGTGTGTGTGAACTCTTGAACCATTTCCAATAGCCCTCACCTGTTATTGGAAATGGTTCAAGAGTTCACATACACACACATACACAAACACAAGGGGGGAGGAGACAGGGATGGAAAAAGAGGAGAAGATAGTAATAATAGTAATAGATTTTGGTTTTGTTTTATTATTAATTTCTTTTAATAAAAAAGGGAATTTTTTTCTTATTTGTTTGTTTGTTTATTTATTTATACATACATACATACATACATACATACATACATACATACATACATACATACATACATCTATGCCACCCAGTCCCAATGGGACTGCCGTTCAGACACTATACTTTTCCACCCACACCGAAAAAAAAATTAGAGGGAACATTGGCTGGCATGCTTTTGTATGGTATGAAAAATATAGAACGCATTACTACATTAAGAGACATATAATCAGAAAAGCACTTATAGATGTCTGGATTGATATAAAGAAAGATTATTTTTTAGTTCTGCCAGAATGGATATCTCCCATCGAGGCCATAAGCCACCCAAACCTAATACAAGAGGGTAAGATTTGGAAATACAAGGATCTAGTAGATAATCAGTGGAATTTAAAAACAAATCAGGACCTGTTGGAGTCAGGTATTGTTATAGATTGGTGGCAATATGCCCAGATTAAGTCCAGGTTTTACAAAGATAAAATAACATATAGTTTTAGAAAAGATAACAATATCTTAGGCAAATTATTAACAACAAACCAAAGAAAATTGATTGGAAAAACATATAAATTTTTAATTAATTGCAAAAATATAGAATGGACAATAAAGGACAACATGATTAGTTGGTGTAGAAATTTAAATAAAGAGATAGACTTAAATACCTGGGAAAAGGTATGGACATATAATTGGAAAATAACAAAGACAACTTCCTTTAAAGAAAATCAAATTAAGATGTTTTATAGATGGCACTTGCTGTCAAATAGAATTGCAAAAATGTTTCAAACTAAGTCACCTAATTGTTGGAAATGCAAAATAGAAATAGGTACCTATTATCATACTTGGTGGACATGCCCAAAAGCAAAAGATTATTGGAACCTAATATAAAAATGGTTAAGAGAAATAACCCAGCAAGAAATCAAGAAAACACCAGAATTTTTCTTACTAGGTATATCAAATAATAAATATAAAAAAGATATATATTATTTAATAGTAGCAGCTAGGTTAGCCTTTGCTCAAAAATGGAAGGAATTTGAGATTCCAAAAGAAACAGACATACTTTAAAAAGTTTTAGAATGTGCCGAGTTCGACATGATGATGAGAAGGTTAAACAATCAAGAAGAATCAGAATTCTATGATGTATGGCAAAAGGTATATACTTGGTGGGAAATAAAGAAAAAGGGATAACCTTGTTGTTATACTACTTTAAATATATCTGAAACTAGTAGTCTTATTGTATTAGATGGTGATTATTTACAATATAAATGTAAATTCCTTTTTTCTTCTTCTCTTACCTTCTTTATTCTAGTTTGATCTAAGTCATAATTTAAGAATTTCTATATATGTTTTTATAAATTTTTAGATGTGTTTTTTCCTTTACTTACTATGTTATAATTGATACTTTTACACACTTTATAGATGTTGTTAAACAATGATAAGATTTTTTCTTTCTTTTCTTTTTTAATACAAAGATGACTTCTATTTTGAGCGGAGCGACTGTAGCTCCACTATGTGTTATATGTTATGTGTGTCATGTTTGTCTATGCAAATCAATAAAAAATATTTTTTTAAAAAAAGAACTAAGGAGAAGTTTCCTGATAGAACAATTAACCAGTGGAACAGCTTGCCTCCAAAAGTTGTGAATGCTCCAACACTGGAGGTTTTTAAGAAGATGTTGGATAACCATTTGTCTGAAGTGGTATAGGGTTTCCTGCCAAGCAGGGGGGTTGGACTGGAAGACCTCCAAGGTCCCTTCCAACTTGGTTGTTGCTGTTGTTGTTGTTGTTGTTGTTGTTGTTGTATTATTATTATTGTTGTTCTTGTGGTTGTTGTTGCTGCTGCTGCTATCGTTGTTGTTGTTATTATTATTATTATTATTATTATTATTATTATTATTAGTAGTAGTAGTAGTAGTAGTACTACTATACCAGTGATCACAAACCTTTCTGGCACTGAGTGGCTAAACTGGAATGCGTGCATGTGCTGGAGTTGCTGAACTCAAAGACCAGTTGGCCAGTGTGCTTGCGCATGCCAGCCACTTAATCTCCAGGTTGCAGGTGTGCAGGTGTGCACAGGTCAGCTGGTCTTTGTGACCAGGTGGCTGGCACATCATGCACACCAGCCAGCTGCTTTTAGGGTTTCCAGGGTTCCGGCACACCACAGAAACCAGAACAGCAGCTGACAATGGCACGCGTACCCACGGAGGGGACTCTTGGGCCGCCTCTGTTGGATGAAAGTTAGCCATTATGATCCTATTCCACTCCAGACAAGTGACAGTCCAGTTTCTTCTTAAATGTCTCCAGTGATGGAGCAATTTCTGAAGGCAAGCCACTCCACTGGTTCATTGTTCCCACCATCAGGAAATTTCTCCTAGGTTGCTCCTCTCTTTGATTAGTTTTCATCTATTGTTTCTTGTCCTGCCTTCTGGTAGTTAACCCCCTCGAATTTGTGGCATCCCCTTAGATACTGGAACACTATTATCATGCACACCCCCTCAGTCCTTCTCTTCACTAGACTAGCCATGTCCACTCCCTGAAACTGTTCTTTGTATGTTTTAGTCTCCAGTCTGTTACTCGTTTCTGTTGTTCTTCTCTGAACTCTTTGCATGGCCTCTGCATCTTTTTTTATAAGACAAAAGACTAGTGAAGAATTCTTTTTATATTAGGAAGGTGGATGGAAATGAGCAATCAGAAATCAGATAGGCAGCTTTTGGGGCAGCGATTTTTGGAGAGATTTGGGGCTAGATAGGAAGCTTTTGGGGCAGTGATTTTTGGAGAGATTTGGGGCTAGATAGGAAGCTTTTGGGGCAGCAATTTTTGGAGAGATTTGGGGCTAGATAGGAAGCTTCGGGGGGAGCGATTTTTGGAAAGATTTGAGGCTAGGTAGGAAGCTTTGGGGGGAGTGGTTTTTGGAGAGATTTGGGGCAAGATTTTTGGAGCCCTCCTTGAGCCCCCGGCATCACACTCAGCACTCTACCAACGCGGGAGCCTCCCCAGAGCCCCTGACGACAGTGGAAGACTCTAACTCAGCCCAGACCCCTCCTCGAGCCCCCGGCATCAAACCCGGCACCCAGCTGACACGGGAGCTTCCATGGAACCCCCGACAACAGTGGAAGATGCACGGAGCCCTCCTTGAGTCCCGGCATCACACCTGGCGCCCAGCTGACGGAGGAGCTTCCCCAGAGCCTTACGCTTAATCAAAGCATAATCAACTAATAAATCAGCAAAAACAAGACCAACCAAAACACAACTAAATACAAAAACAGCACTCAGCAGCAGCACTCATCAACTACTCCACTACCAGCCTCCTAGCATGAAGAACGAATCACGCACTCAGAGAGAAGACACTCCTACTACCCACATGGAAGACAAACCCACCACACACAAAGAAGATGAAAGAGCTGACTTCCTAGTGAGTTGCACACTGTGCTCCATGTATACATTCCTACCCTCAAACTTCCAAAACCTCACTTGCAATAAATGTAAAGTAATACAATTACTTGAGGAAAAAATAGAAAACCGAGAGAGAAACCTCAAAACCCTGCAGCACCAACATCAAAACAAGAAAGACCAATATACTCCCAAAACATCCAACACCACAGAAGAGCACATCAGAACCAACTCCCCCGAGGTTGAAAATGACTGGACACACATCACCCAAAGAAGAAAAAAACAAACCATCCCCAAACTCCCACTAACTCCAACCCACCTGGTGGTAATTGGTGACTCAACTCTCAGGGGAACTGAACCTGCCATCTGCAGACCGGACAATCAATCCGGAGAGGTGAGCTGCCTCCTTGGAGCCAAAATCTCGGACATAACACTAAACCTCACTAAAATCCTAAAACCCACTGATTACTTCCCCCTACTAGTGGTCCATGCAGGAACAAATGACACAAGGAAAGAAAATGAACCAAATCATGAAAGACTACGACCACTTGGGCAATACAATCAAAAAGATAGGGGCACAGGTTGTCTTCTCCTCTATTCTACCCACAAGAGGACAACATCCTGACAGAGAACGCAAAATCCCACAAATAAACCACTGGCTAAAGAGATGGTGTCGCCAAAACAACTTTGGGTTCCTCGACCACGGTCTACAATACCTTAAAGAAGGGCTCCTAGCAACAGACGGACTACACCTTACCAGAGCTGGAAAGAACCTCCTTGGAAACCGACTAGCCCAACTTATCAGGAGGACTTTAAACTAGATCTGAGAGGGGCGGGTGACCAAAGTAAGAGACTGAACAACAAACCAATTAAGAAAGGGGTGCAAATTAAGCCCACTAACATTTTAGAGGATAAAAAATGCCCACCCAGAATCAGACACAAACACCTAAAATGCCTGTACACTAATGCACAAAGCCTGGGAAACAAACAAGATGAGCTAGAAGTACTAATGCATGAGGGCCAATACGATCTAATTGGTATTACAGAAACATGGTGGGACGAATCACATGACTGGAACACACAGATAAAGGGCTACAATCTCTTCAAGAAAAACAGGTCAAACAAGAAAGGAGGTGGAGTTGCACTATACATAAAAGACCACTACACCGCCACTGAGCTATATCAATCCAAAGAAGATAACCCCCTTGAAACCATATGGGTTAACATAAAAGAAAAAAAGGACAACATTACAATTGGAGTTTACTACAGGCCCCCAAACCAAACAGATACAATGGACAACCTCTTTACAACCCAACTATCAGCAATATGCAACAAGCACAGCACAATAATAATGGGGGACTTTAACTACCCCGACATTAATTAAAGTCTTTGCAGATTTATTTATTTATTTATTATTTAGATTTGTATGCCGCCCCTCTCTGCAGACTCGGGGCGGCTCACAACAGAATAAAAACAATTTATAACAATCCAAATATAATTTAAGATATTTAAAAAAAACCGGTTTGATTTAAAAAACCCCATTTACTAAACAAACATACATACAAACATACCATGCATAAATTGTATAAGCCCGGGGGAGATGTCTCAGTTTCCCCATGCCTGACGACAAAGGTGGGTTTTAAGGAGCTTACGAAAGGCAAGGAGAGTAGGGGCAGTTCTAATCTCTGGGGGGAGTTGGTTCCAGAGAGTCAGGGCCGCCACAGAGAAGGCTCTTCCCCTGGGGCCCGCCAACCGACATTGTTTAGTTGACGGTACCCGGAGAAGGCCCACTCTGTGGGACCTAATCGGTCGCTGGGATTCGTGCGGCAGAAGGTGGTCTCGGAGATATTCTGGTCCAGTGCCATGAAGGGCTTTAAAGGTCATAACCAACACTTTGAATTGTGACCGGAAACTGATCAGCAACCAATGCAAACTGCGGAGTGTTAGTGAAACATGGGCATACCTAGGTAAGCCCATGACTGCTCTCGCAGCTGCATTCTGCACGATCTGAAGTTTCCGAACACTTTTCAAAGGTAGCCCCATGTAGAGAGCATTACAGTAGTCGAACCTCAAGGTGATGAGGGCATGAGTGACTGTGAGCAGTGAGTCCCGGTCCAAATAGGGCCGCAACTGGTGCACCAGGTGAACCTGGGCAAACGCCCCCCTCGCCATAGCTGAAAGATGGTTTTCTAATGTGAGCTGTGGATCGAGGAGGACACCCAAGTTGCGAACCCTCTCCGAGGGGGTCAATAATTCCGCCCCCAGGGTGATGGACGGACAGATGGAATTGTCCTTGGGAGGCAAAACCCACAGCCACTCCGTCTTATCCGGGTTGAGTTTGAGTCTGTTGACACCCATCCAGGCCCCAACAGCGTCCAGACACCGGCACATCACTTCCACTGCTTCATTGACTGGACATGGGGTGGAGATGTAAAGCTGGGTATCATCAGTGTACTGATGATACCTCACCCCATGCCCTTGGATAATCTCATCCAGCGGTTTCATGAATAGCAGGGTGGAGAGGACCGACCCCTGAGACACCCCACAAGGGAGAGACCTCGGGGTCGATCTCTCACCCCCCACTAACAGCGACTGCGACCGACCGGAGAGGTACGAGGAGAACCACTGGAGAACAGTGCCTCCCACCCCCAACCCCTCCAGCCGGTGCAGAAGGATACCATGGTCGATGGTATCGAAAGCCGCTGAGAGGTCAAGAAGCACCAGGACAGAGGATAAACCCTTGTCCCGGGCCCGCCAGAGATCATCCATCAACGCGACCAAAGTAGTTTCCGTGCTGTAACCGGCCCTGAAACCCGACTGCTGGGGACCTAGATAATCGGCTTCTTCCAAGGACCGTTGGAGTTGGAGTGCCAACACCTTCTCAACAACCTTCCCCATAAAGGGAAGGTTGGAGACTGGACGATAGTTATTAAGTACGGCTGGGTCCAGGGAAGGCTTCTTGAGGAGGGGGCGCACGAGCGCCTCTTCATAGGGTGATGGAAAGGATCCCCTCCCCAAGGAAGCATTGACAATCTCCTGGACCCAGCTCTGTGTCACCTCCCTGCTGGCTGAAACCAGCCAGGAGGGACACGGATCAAGTAAACAGGTGGCGGAACTCACAGCTCCAATGGCCTTGTCCACTTCATCAGGTGTCACCCGATCAAACTCTTCCCAGACAGGTGGACAAGTACGGGCCGCAGTCACCTCGACTGACTCGTTGTCAGTCGACTCTAATTGAAGACAAACACAGAGAAGGTTCTTTAAGAAAATATTTACTTCTCCTTAGCAAAACTATTCTATATATTTACACTGTAACTATCTCATTAGACGACTCTAGTATACACTACAATCACAAGCCGTACAATAACTACTTCAAGCCAAACTAACTTTTAATTAAGCCACAACATCTTCAAGCCACACAAGGTGTATCATGTCATATACATTAGTCAACCAATCAGGTTGTAGCTCATTCTGTAGAATCACGGTGACTAAGCATTCTTTTGGTGTTACATTCATTATGGTAATTTATTTCTTTCTTTCTTTCTTTCTTTCTTTCTTTCTTTCTTTCTTTCTTTCTTTCTTTCTTTCTTTCTTTCTACAACTGTAATATTACAACCTCAATCAAACTTCAACATCTGCCAAGTTGTTAGGAAGGACTCAGAAGGTGGACGGAAATGCCAAATCCTCTCTAAATATCTGCCTGAGCCAACATCAAACCATCTTTACCCATGTGGGGAGGGGAGAGTAGAGGACTGGTTTGCTCTAGTGGTTAAGGTACCTGGCTAGAAACCAGGAGAATGTCAGTTCAAATCCTTCTTTAGCTATGAAAACCAGACGGTTGACCAATCACTCTTTCTCAGCCCAACCCACCTCACAGGGTCATTGCTGTGGAGAAGGGATATTAGGTGCATTCCCTGCTTTGAGTTATATGTAAAAATAATAAAAGCTGGGAATAAGTAAATAAATTAAAAGACAAGAGTATCCATAACAAGCCAAACTTGTATTTCTTTATTTAAAGTGACAACAGAAAATCGTATCTCAGTCCAGGACTTCTCCATTTGCCCTCTTCTATTCCTTAGAGGGACAAATAACTTTTTCTCTTGATACAGGACTCAGGTATTGATCTGTGATACTGTTTGTTCTAGCCGTGTTCCCAGAGGTATGTTCAGTTTGAAACGTTAAGGCTACTTTATTAGTTGTCCCTGGCTCATTTCTTGTAGAGAATCAAGCTAATACTGTGGTTATTTAATGGCTTTCTCGTGTTTTCCCTTGAGTCTGCCTGTCTGAAGCCTCATAGGCCATAAAGCTTTCTATTTTTTAAAAAATAAATCACTATTAGTAAACCAATAAGGCACACAAAAACTTACTCTGTCTGAAACTGTCAGAATATGCTGTTAAGATATTCATGAACTGGGAGCACCAATGGTAACAAGGTCAGCCAATGAATAGGCATAGCAACTAAATCAGCCAATGGGAGTTAATCACTTATGAATCTGTGCAGAGAATTGAAATTGAAACTTAAGCTTAAGGCTGGGCATGGCTCAGCCTATGCTCTCCTCTCTGTACTCTCTGCTAATAGTATTGTACATTCATCTATTACTATGATTATAAAGAAGTTATTGAATCCAGCTGAGTCAGTCATCAGTGTGTGCTTCTGGTTTTGATTTTTGCAACAAATTTGAATATATGCAATTGGTAGATAATCTCTCGGCATACCAATAATTTGGAACTTGGATTCATGTTGACTTGGAAGACTTAGAAATGGTTCCAGGAAACAAATGGAAATAGGATAGTAGAATCATAGGAATTGAAGGGACCTTGGAGACCTTCTAGTCCAGCCCCTTGCCTAAGACAGGAAACCTTACTTCATTCTCGACAAATCGGTTGTCCTACGTTTTCTTGAAAACTTGAAAAGATGGAGCATCTACAAGTTCTGGAGACAAATGGTTCCATGGCTGTCAGGAAATTTCTTCTTATTTCTAGGGTCAGATCTCTATTTTATTTTATTTATTTATTTTATCAAGTATGTATTGGTAGTATACAAAGATATAACAATGTTTAGATTCATGATCCTAATAAGAGAGAAACATTAGGACAGGGGACAATAGGCAGGCTGGTGCACTTATGCAAACCCCTTACTAACCTCTTAGGAATCGGGAGAGGTCAACAGTGGATAAGGATAAAGGATCAAATTTTGGGGGTTAGGCAGTGAAGGGCTACCAAATTTTTTACTACCACACTGTGGCTGTGGCTTATGCAGGATGCCCTGCATTTTCTTTCAACAGCTTTCAGTACAAATTGGGTGCTCGGGGGTGGAGCTCCATTTTTGCTACTCCACTGCATTACTCCCATCCGGGCAGTAGCCCACCCCTGGGGTTAGGTGATGACACTACAGAATCAAGTAGTGAGTTCCATGCATCAACTACTTGGTTACTAAAATCGTATTTCCTGCAGTTGAGTTTGGAGCGGTTTACTTTAAATTTGTATCTGTTGTGTGCTGGTGTGGTGTTGTGGTTGAAGCTGAAGTAGTCATTGACAGGAAGGATGTTGTAACAGATGATTTTATGGGCTATGCTTAGGTCGTGTTTAATGTAGTTCTAAGATGTAGTTCTAAGCTTTCTAAACCTAGGATTGTAAGTCTAGAGTGGAGGAGTGGAGGGCTCTTCTAGTAAAGTATCTCTGGACATTTTCTAGAATGTTTATGTCCAAAATGCAATGTGGGTTCCAGACATATGAGCTGTATTCAAGGATTGGTCTGGCAAAAGTTTTGTATGCTCTGGTTAATAGTGTGAGATTACCAGAGCAGAAGTGACGTAGGATTAGGTTAACAACTCTTGAAGCCTTTTTGGCACTGGGCTTTGGCATTTAGGTCATTTGATATGAGCATTCCATCTGTTATTTCTTCTCCTGCCCTGCAATGCTTTGGAGAATCAGTTGATCCTTTCATCTCTCTCACACACAGCTCTCCAAGTATTTGAAGGCAACTATCATGTTACCCCAAGCCTCTTTATACCAAGTTCCCCTGAAAATCAGTAGGCTCTTCAACAGCACTAAAACATGGGGAATATCCTTTCCCCAAATACACTAATACCTCATTTCATTCCAGCTGTGGAATGAATTTGAAAAGTCTTTCCTTCAGAGAACGCCTGACAAATCCTGAGTGATATTTTGCTAGCTCTAATAAAACTTGTCAAGAGTGTTCCACTTTTTAAAGAAGTTTCCGGAAGAGAAATGGTGAACAATTTGTTCTTCTTGTTTCTGTGTCAGATACCTACTGTATAGAACAGTAGTTTTCTGAGAACTCAATGCAGAATAAGTAACACTTTTGTATTTTGTTCTCTCAAGCATCTGCAAAAAAACTTGGGTTAGGAACTAATGACCGAGAGAAGAGAATATCCTTGAGACCCTATGAGCTTCTTTGTTTTCTTGCAGATGTTTCGTTACCAAACTAGATAATATCATCAGTGCTAGAAGGTTTGGACACATCCATCTATTACTGATGATATTACCTAGTTGAGTAATTTATTTAATGAAATGTCTGCAAGAAAACAATGTAATTCAGAGATCATGAAGGACACCACAACAAATGATTGCTAAAATCTGAATGGTCTGGAATCCAAGTCTCTCTAGCCCTTATTCAAAATCTTAACTAGAAATTGCAAAGAAAGTTAAACAGGTTTCTATTAGCCTGCTTTTTTTCCTATCACTATCTTCAACAGGATCATTCCGTTGTTATCAGAGATAAGAAATCATTTTTATTTATTTCTACCAAGAGCTGTCCCTGTTCACAGGGTTCACAGGGACCATGCCCTCACCTGGATCCTAGCCATGCTACACATGTGGGGAGGCTCGCCATCCAATCCCTGTCCGGCTATTGGATAGGGCGAGACCCAGGGGCACCCCCTCCCCAATAGCTCAGGCCGGTGAGACACCATGAGCTCCTGGAGAGAGTCTGTCCATCATCTTCAAAGATGCCCGAAGGAGAACACACAGTTGCTAACCACCGCCCAATTTCTGCCCCTAACCTGGTTACCCCAGTGACCAAAGGGAAGCCAATTAAGAATAATAAAACTATGTGTGCAACACCCTCTAACCACTCCATCCTGCTCCGCAGTGTGGAATAGGCGAAAAAATAGTCACAAGCTAAAAGACCATGGCCGTCAAAAATTCCTATTCGGCCCCCTAGGGCAACCCAAAAAGCACACTGAAAGATAGAGAGGGAGGGAGGGTGTTCACTCTTCGGCAGCTGGGGTGAAAAGGAGGCCGAAATGTGGCACAGCCCTATTTATAGGGGTTGCCCGGCCCACCCAAGCCTGTGTCATAGGCCAGCGCCATGATGCGGAAGGCCTGGGCTGGGATCTCATGAATTCTCATGAGATCCCAGCCTTCCAAGATGGCAGCTACGCCAGAGGCTGCGTTAGCCCAGCTCTGGCGCAAAATTCCAGCTGGCCGGTTAGTGTTCCGGAAGGCAACTCCTGCAATCCTGCATATCTGGACCGGGACTCACTGCTCACAGTCACTCATGCCCTCATCACCTCGAGGCTCGACTACTGTAACGCTCTCTACATGGGGCTGCCTCTGAAAAGTGTTCGGAAACTTCAGATTGTGCAGAATGCAGCTGCGAGAGCAATCATGGGCTTTCCCAAGTATGCCCATGTTTCACCAACACTCTGCAGTCTGCATTGGTTGCCGATCAGTTTCCGGTCACAATTCAAAGTGTTGGTTATGACCTATAAAGCCCTTCATGGCATTGGATCAGAATATCTCCGGGACCGCCTTCTGCCACACGAATCCCAGCGACAGGTTAGGTCCCACAGAGTTGTCCTTCTCCGGGTCCCATCGACTAAACAAAGTCATTTGGTAGGACCCAGGGGAAGAGCCTTCTCTGTGGTGGCGCCGGCCCTCTGGAACCAACTCCCCCCAGAGATCAGAATTGCCCCCACCCTCTTTGCCTTTCGTAAACTTCTCAAAACCCACTCTGCTGTCAGGCATGGGGGAATTGAAATATCTTCCCCAGGCCTGTATAATTTATGTATGGTGTGTTGTGTGCATGTTTTTTAAATTATGGGTTTTTAACTTCGTATTATTAGATTTGTATTGTACATTGTTTCTATCACTGCTGTGAGCTGCCCCGGGTCTGTGGAGAGGGGCGGCATACAAATTTAATAAGTAAGTAAGTAAGTAAGTAAGTAAGTAAGTAAGTAAGTAAGTAAGTAAGTAAGTAAGTAAGTAAGTAAGTAAGTAAGTAAGTAAGTAAGTAAGTAAGTAAATAAATTGTAACCCCTGTGCCACCATGGCTCCTGTTATCATTTCCTTCCTTCCTTCCTTCCTTCCTTCCTTCCTTCCTTCCTTCCTTCCTTCCTTCCTTCCTTCCTTCCTGCCTGCCTGCCTGCCTGCCTGCCTGCCTGCCTGCCTGCCTGCCTGCCTGCCTGCCTGCCTACTTACCTATCACTAGTCCTAAGCATGTAGATTTGCATCAGGGGTGAAATCCAGCAGGTTTGAAAGGTTCTGGAGAACCGATAGCGGGAAATTTCAGAGACCTAACAAATACCACCTCTGGCTGGCCCCAGAATGGGGTGGCCATGGAGATTTTGCAGTATCCTTCCCCTGCCATGCCCACCAAGCCACACCCACAGAATCAGTAGGGGAAAAAATTAATTTTATCTCTGGTTTGCGTGCATGTTATACTACCCACTGCTTTCAGACAGCAGTGGAAAATATTGGATTGCATGAAGAGATTATTGTAACAGATCATTTACTTAAGAGGAGGTAAATATTTTTTCTGTTCATTATTCATATACAATTTCCTGGAAGGGAAGATAGGACAAGTGGCAGCCTTTTGAAGCAGCTCCATTTTTTTTTCTGCAGAGAGGTAGAAATCTGTCCCTTCCAAATCTGTTAAGATTAAGTCTGAATGTTTCTCCTAAAAAAACCCCTCCCATATATATTAGGTCTCTGTGTGTGTGTGTCTGTCTCTCTCGCTCTCTCTCCCCAGCATCATGTTATTGTCAGTCCTCCCCTCTTAATATCTATTTCTTCTTGATTCTCATTAACTGCTGGGCACTTAACAGGCAAGAGCCCCTCCCAAGAGTCACCTCTGTAGCCATTCCTAATGGAAGTTGTCACCGCAGTTGGCGTCTGCTTTTGTGTGCACTTTGTCCTTTCAATTTTAAGTAATTGCTACAGGAAAACAAAATGGATACGCGATTCCAACGAGGAGGAGCTGTCATCGCTAATGTCATCCAGGAAGGAACATATTGCTCAGTGGCCTGAAAGCTTGTTTTGCTTTCGCTATGGAGTGGGTGTGAGATGTTTCAAAAGTGAAAACAATCCTCTGCGTGCAAGAGATTGATGATCAGTTTGCCAGCTTCATCCATGACTACCCTTCATGTGGGGAGGGTCTCATGTCAGCCATCCTTCCAGGAATGAAATCCCTCTTCATATTGAGTGGCAAGTTTTATTGGACAGGGGCCTTGCGTTGGCCTCCTAGCACAGACGTGTAATAAAGCTAGGAAATCGTGTGCACATTCAGCTACCAGGGATATCCAGAAAATAAAGTTACAAGATTTTTTTAAAATACAAAGAGTGAAGATATTGTAATAAAAGTTACATGGATTGTAGCATAGGTATTACATTATCTTTCCACATAATCATCATACAGTTCAATTTTGTCAACCATGGGACATGTTTTTTCATGCCTGTGTCATAGAAGTCTCCCACCGCCTTTTTCAGCCAGTTCGTCACTTCGATTTTCACCTTGTCATCATCAGAAAAGTGTTTTCTACCAAGATGTTCTTTCAACTGAAATTCCGTACCCATTTTGTCACATGCTGTCTTGATATTGTGTCCTCTCCATAAACTGAAACGATTTTGTGATGAATCGCAGCAGCTACATCATGCAGTCCTAGGTGCATGGGAAACGCCCAACTGGTGTCTAATTGACATAATAATAGTAATAATAATAATAATAATAATAATAATAATAATAATAATAATTATTATTATTATTATTATTATTATTATTATTATTATTATTATTATTATTATTATTATGTCAGTACAACATAGCAAACGAGATCACTATGCTGGATTTCGTATTTCATCACCAAGCACCTAGGGCTGCGTGATGTAGCGGCGAATTATGTTTGCCGATCCCAGTAAAGCGGCCTTTTGCAATTGATAGATGGAGATTTTGTCAATTCCGATGGTTTTCAAATGTCCGCTGAGATCCTTTGGTCCTGCGCCCAGCGTGCCAAGTACCACTGGGACCACTTTCACTGGCTTATGCCAGAATCGTTGCAGCTCGATTTTTAGATCTTCGTATTTCACTAATTTCTCTAGCTGCTTCTCCTCAATTCTGCTGTCTCCTGGGATTGCGATGTCGCTGATCCATACTTTCTTTTTCTCCACAATCACAATATCTGGTGTGTTATGCTTCAGAATTCGGTCAGTCTGAAGTTGGAAGTCCCACAGTAGTTTTGCTTGCTCATTTTTGACCACTTTTTCGGGCTTATGATCCCACCAGTTCTTTGCCACTGGTAAATGGTAGTTCCGGCACAAGTTCCAGTGGATCATCTGTGCCACAGCATCATGTCTATGCTTGTAGTCAGTCTGGGCGATCTTTTTGCAGCAGCTGAGTATGTGATCGATTGTTTCATCTGTTTATTTACAGAGTCTGCACTTCGGATCGTCTGTTGATTTTTCAATTCTGGCTTTGACAGCATTTGTTCTAATGGCCTGTTCTTGTGCCGCCAGTATTAGTCCTTCTGTCTCCTTTTTGAGTGTTCCACTTGTAAGCCATGACCAGGTCTTTTCTTTATCCACTTTGCCTTCAATCTTCTCCAAGAACTGTCCATGCAATGCTTTGTTCCGCCAACTGTCCATACGACATTGAGTTACATTTTTTTCTGTACTGGTCCTTAGTTTGCTTCACCTTGAGAAGCTTCCTATTGTTGACCTCCATCAACGCTGACTCTTTGCTCCCCTTCACATAGTCAGCTAATGCATGCTTCTCTTCTTCTACTGTCTGCTTCACTTGCAAAAGTCCTCTGCCGCCTATTTTCCTTGATAAATACAGCCTGTCAACGTCACTGTGGGGGTGTAGCGCATGATGGATCGTCATTAATTTTCTGGTTTTCCTGTCCAGGTTGTCCAGCTCTGCTTGAGTCCAGTTCACTATGCCAGCTGTGTATCTAATGACAGGTATGGCCCACGTATTTATAGCCTTGATAGTGTTGCCATCATTCAGTTTGCTCTTCAAAATTTTTCTGGTCCTCTGGATGTACTCTTTGCTGATCACAGTTTTCACATGGCCATGCTTGATATTATCCAGTTGCAAGATGCCCACGTATCTGTAGGCTTCTGGCTGGTGGCACTTGATGGTTTGACCATTTGGCATTTCAATGCCCTCACTTTCAGTGATTTTCCCCTTTTTCAGTGCCACTGTGGCACATTTATCCAGGCCAAACTCCATGCTGATGTCATTGCTGAAGATTTGCACAGTGTTGGTTAGTGACTGTATCTCAGTTTCTGATTTTCCGTACAATTTCAGGTCATCCATATACAGCAGGTGTGGAATTTTTGGTGAATTCCTTGCAGTTTGGTAGCCTAGGCTTGTTTTCTGTAGGATGAGTGACAGCGGGATTATAGCGATGATGAATAGCAATGGGGACAAAGAGTCCCCCTGGAAGATGCCCCTTCTGATGTTGATCAGTCCATAGCTTTCATTCCCAACAAAAAGCTCAGTCTTCCAATATTTCATCGCCTTTTCTATGAATTTTCTGATGTTTTCATTGACTCCAATGACTTCCAGGCATTTTATGATCCAGCTGTGTGGCAATGAGTCAAAGGCTTTCTTGTAGTCAATCCAGGTCATGCATAGATTTGTTTTCCTGTTCTTACAGTTCTCCGAAATCATTTTATCAATTAGGAGCTGGTCTTTCATACCTCTACTTCATCTTTTATTGCCCTTTTGCTCCACTGGCATGATGTCATTTTCTTCTAGGTAGTCCTGAATTCTGTCAGCTATGATACCTGTCAGCAGTTTGAGCATGGTCGGCAAACATGTTATTGCCCTGTAGTTTCCTGGTATGGCTCCTTTCGCTGCGTCTTTCTGTATTAAATATGTTCTGCCAGTTGTAAGCCATTCACTAATATTTCCTGTCTGCAGCATTTTGTTGAAAAATTCAGCCATTTTTGCATGCAGGCTGGTCAGGTATTTCAGCCAAAAACCATGCACCTGATCAGTGCCAGGGGATGTCCAGTTCTTTACCCTCTTCACTCTTTCTGCGATCATTTCACGTGTTATCTCCAGCTGCTGCATATTGCTTCCTGAGAATTCCTTTTCAAACTTCTTTATCCACCCAGCAGTCCTGTTATAGTCCTTTTCGACCTCCCAGAGATCTTTCCAGAACTTTGTTGTTATTTTCACCTCTGGCTTTTCAATTTTCTTATCTGTTTGCTGATGCAGGTTCTGGTAGAACTGCCTCTGGTTGGATTGAAATGTTTGATTCTGCCTGTACTGGGTGATCCTAGCTTCATATTGCTCAATTCCTGGCTGTTGCTGTTATCTGCTGCTTTACAATTTCCAGAGCTTCCTTGATCTTTTGTACTAAGCCAGTACTTTTTTGTCAAATAGTCTTTGATCTTCTGATTGTTAAGTTTCTGCTCCTTAATGTTCTTCAAGTTACTTCCACTGATCTCAAGCTTTTGATTTTCAGTTCTAGTCGGATTTTCCATTTTGGTTTTCCAGTTGGTTTTCCGATTGGTTTCTGTTGCAGTAACCCTAGCTCTTCAGTTACTATCAGAGCTGTACTGTAGGCAAGCTGATTCAATTCTTCAATTGAAGTTACATTGACAGTTGCAAGTGCAGTGTTAATGTCTTCCATCAGTGGGACAAGTCGTTTCTTGCTTATGTTTTTTAAGGCTGGCAGTCTCTTTCGCTCTGCATTGGACCCTGCATGAGCAAGTATTTGGTCCTTCAGTTCTTGCTGCCTTTGAGTTATAGTGTCAAGTGTCTCATCTTTAGCTTCTTGCTGTCTTTCCAAATTTTCATTAGGTTCCAGTAGTGTAGTGACTTCAGATCTTATTGGAGCTTCTACTGGTGCCAGATCAGATTTTGGTGTTTCTATTTTGCAAATTTTCTGTATTTCTTCTAATTCGACTTCACTGAACATTTGGTTCCTGATGATGAGTCATCGCTGATCGGCCAGTCGAAGTTCCGTTATTTTTGAGTCTGCATATTCTTGTTTCCTTAATTGGTACATCCGTCTTTGATATCCACGTTTTTCAGGCTCTGAGTTGTAATAACACTTCAGGATTGTGCAATTCTCTGACATTGAGAATTTCTGCCGCTTTTTGATTTGTAAGCTTTGTTTGTTTTGTTCCTGTAGCTCATTTGTCGATGGCTGCCCAGGTTCCACAGCAGCCACCGAGGTCCTTTTTATCCTGGGGGATGACCGAGCCAGTATGGACTTCTTTTTGTTTTGTCTCTCCATTAGTTTAAATGGGTTAGGTACATTTAGTCTGGCTCCTCTCCTCCACTCCGGCAAGGTTAGACCTACCAGTAGTTTACACTACCACCGGCACAGCTTTCAGCTTCATTGAAGCACACAAGCTCCACTACCACGACAAGGCGTACCCATCAGTGGGGATTATTATTATTATTATTATTATTATTATTATTATTATTATTATTATTATAATTATTATATTTGTATGCCGCTCCTCTCTGAGGACTCGGAGTGGCTCACAACAAATAATACATGAGATGCAAATCCAATGTTAAAAACAATTTAAAAACCCTTATAAAAAACAATATACAGTGGTACCTCAAGATACGAACCCCTCGTCTTACGAACAACTCGTGATACAAACCCGGGGTTCAGAAAAAAATTGCCTCTTCTTACGAACTTTTTTCAAGTTACGAACCAGCGTTTGGAGACTGCTGGGAAGCCACGCGGCTGTTTTAAAAGGTGACAGCTGGGCGGCGCGGCTTCCCAGAAGCCTCCCGAATGCCAGTTCGTAACTCGAAAAAAGTTCGTAAGAAGAGGCAAAAATTTTCTGAACCCCGGGTTCGGTTCGGGAGGTTGCTGGGAAGCCCCCCAGCCCGGCTGTGACCTTTTAAAACAGCCGCACGGCTTCCCAGCTGTCTCCGAACGCCAAATGCGGAAGTTCGGGTTTGGCGTTCGGCTTCAGGAGACAGCTGGGAAGCCGCATGGCTGTTTTAAAAGGTGACAGCCGGGCTGGGGGGCTTCCCAGCACCCCCCCGAACCCTGAACTTTTGCCGAACTTCCAGGTTCGGGGTTCGGGAGGTTGCTGGGAAGCCCCCCAGGCCGGCTGTTACCTTTTAAAACAGCCGCGCGGCTTCCCAGCAGTCGCCGAACGCCGAACGCGGAATTTCGGGTTTGGCGTTCGGCTTCGGGAAGCTGCTGGGAAGCCGTGCGGCTGTTTTAAAAGGTGACAGCCGGCCTGGGGGGCTTCCCAGCAACCTCCCGAACCCCGAACTTTTGCTGAACTTCCGGGTTCGGGAGGTTGCTGGGAAGCCCCCCAGGCCGACTGTCACCTTTTAAAATAGCCGCGCGGCTTCCCAGCAGTCGCCGAACGCCGTTTTTTTTGCGGGGGGGGGGGGGGGTTTGGTTGCACGGATTAATTGACTTTACATTGTTTCCTATGGGAAACAATGTTTCATCTTACGAACCTTTCGTCTTACGAACCTCCCCCTGGAACCAATTATGTTCGTAAGACGAGGTATGACTGTATAGTTCAGACAAACCATACATGAAATGGAACATCTAGGGGTATGTCAGTTTCCCCAAGCCTGGTGACAAATGTGGGTTATCAGAAGTTTGTGATCATGTGACCGGGTGTGGTTTAAAAGTCATGAGACTGGGTTGGAGTAGCTTACCGACCAAGGTAAGTTTTCAAATAGGTGCTTGGATGCTCTTTTTTCAGTTTATTAAATCACGTTATTTGAATAGGCAAAAAAAGGACAAAAGAACAGAATTACTTGTTGAGGAGCACAGGAACATTTTCAGGTTTTGTACTGAACCCACAAGGTTCATTATGATAACAAATTAGGAAAGTAGCTCAATTTTCTTTCATTGCTATGACAATTCAGTTCTATATAATGATTAAAATGATTAAAGCGTTTATGGGTAAAAACATACTATTTAATTATTTCCTATTTTAAAAGTAATTAAGGATCATACTAAGGTACTGGAGAAGGAAGGACAATAAAAAACTATTAAGTATTCAATAAATAGTGCATAAACTTACTACCCCCACTGCGCTGTCATCTCCCCCCCCCCAGTGGGGGGAGCATCCCATCACTGTTACCAGTTCTCTGAACTACTTGAAATTTCCACTACCGGTTCTCCAGGACTGGTCTGAACTTGCTGAAATCCACCTCGGATACAACATGCCCCTATACATTTCTCCCCCCCCCCCCTCTCTGTAAATTGAGAAGATAGTGAGAAGTGACATTATTAGATAATTGGTGTACTTTTCTTGTTAGGTTTAGGAAAACTGCAACCTTTTCCATAGTCTGCAATCAAGGCAATTTGAAAGGACCAGAATTCGCATTAAGAAATGTTAATAAAACAACCAATGCCACAGTTATTTTATTTCTATTTTGCAAGCTGGATATCATTTTACATATGTTGTGTGTGCGGTGTATGTGTCTGTGTGTGCGTGTGTGTTATTACACTGCCTGAAGCTTTTCTGAAAATACAATAAAAAGCACAAGTAATGAGTCCCCTCCCTCTCCTATTCATTAATCATTTCTACCTAAATGTTACTTCATGACTTTTTCCAGGGAAATTATAATTAGCCCAAAGAGAAGTTGTTATTGTTCAATTCCCAATCCTGTCTAGGTTTTTCCCCATGCTCTTACAATCAGAAGTTTCTTTTCCACTTTTTTTAAAAAAAGGATCAGCAATAGTTCGTAGGGATAATGAAATCTTTGCTTTTCTTTTTCTTTTATTTTTTTAAAGAAATATATAAAATTATAAACAAATATCCTGTGTGGTTTATGTATACATTATGGAAAACCAATGTGCTATATTCCAATTAATATTGCCATGGGCTCCTAGGCCTCTTCTGAAGTTTAGAACATAGAATCATAGGGACCTTGGAGATCATCTAGTTCAAACCCCCCCCCCCCCGGCCCAAAGATGGGAGTCCTTATAGCAGGGGTCTCCAACCTTGGCAACTTTAAGACTCGTGGACTTCAAATCCCAGAGTTCCTCAGCCACCAAAGCCAGGAGACTCCTGCCTTATACTTTCCTGGACAAATGGCTGTCCTTGAAAACTGGGAGAAGTTAAAATTTGTATTGATTCATCATGGAAAAATGAGAGTAGTATTTTGCTATTGATGTAATTACCAAGAGTTAACCTTAACTTGAGGAAGACTTTATATTGCTTATCCTCTAGTCACCTTTCAACCATCCAACCCAAATTTACTAACCCCCTCAGCTCCTGAAAAGATTATGCACTCATTTGGACCTGTTATACTGTAGGTTCTGTTTGAGTTGGTGAGTGTTAACATAGTTAGCATTGTAAGAGCCATGGTGGTTAGAATGCAGTATTGCAGGCTAATTCATTGCTCACTGCCAGGAATTAGTTTCTGAGCAGCTCAAGGTTGACTCAGCCTTCCATCTTCAGGGGATGGTAAAATAAGGACCCAGATTGTTGTGGGGTGACAAGATGTTGACTGTAAACCACTTAGAGCAAGGATATCAAACTTGTGGCCTGAGGGCCAGAAGTGTCATCTGATGGCCATGCCCACCCCATTTTAGTGCAGGGGGGAAAAGTTGTGATATGACATGTGATGACATGTCAGTGTGAGTTTGACACTCCTAATTTAAGAGAGGACTGTAAAGCACTATGAAGCAGTTTGTAAGTCTATGTGCTATTGCTATGACTAAAATACAGTGATACCTCGTCTTATGAACTTAATTCATTCCGTGACCAGGTTCGTAAGATGAAAAGTTCATAAGACAAAGCAATTTTCCCCATAGGAATCAGTGTAAAAGCAAATAATGCGTGCAACCCCATCCTAAAAGTCACCCCTTTTGCCTTGCGCCGCTGGGATATCCCACCTCCGGACTTCCGTTGCCAGCTGAAGTGCTGGGATTACCCTGAAGCTCCCCTCGCTGGGATTCAAAGCAGTGCTGGCAAAAATGAAGGGAATCCTCAGCGCTTCAGCTGGCAATGAAAGTCCGGAGGTGGGGTTTCCCAGCGAGGGGAGGCTCAGGAGAATCTCAGCACTTCGGCTGGCAACGGAAGTCCGGAGGCGGGGCATCCCAGTAACAGCGGCTTGGGTTCGTAAGGTGAAAATAGTTTAGAAGAAGAGGCAAAAAAATCTTTTTTTAAAAAATAATTTTATTTATTGATTTTTAACAATTTTAAAATCACACAACATAAAACAGTGCGTAGTGAAATGTGAATTGTGCCCACCACCCCGACATACACACATTCCCCACCACCAAATTGGGGGTATTTCTTTTATAATCCACTTAACCCAAGAGCAATATATCTGTCTACATATTATAGAGTGATTCTAGTTTATTTCTTGTAGCTTGGTCTCGGATTCTACTCGTCATATATCGTCTTACCTTGTCCCACCGTCCCATCAGCCGTCCCAAATCAGTTTCATTATCCAAATTTATCCTTTTTTCCATAATTTCAAATTGAATATGATCCACCATGTACCTATACCAATTTTGCATTGTCCATTTTGTCGCATCCTTCCAACCCAAAACTATTACTGCCTGAGCACTTTCTATTGCTGCTTTTTTTATTTCTCTAAATTCTCCCATCGCATTGCTTTTTACTAGTACTGCCATTTCCTTAGTGATTGTCCATTGTATATTTAACATTCCATTGATATCCTCTTTCACTTTTTGCCAAAATTCCTGCACTATCGGGCATTCCCAAAACATATGCATAAACACTCCTTTATCTTGACAACCATGCCAACAATTCCCCCTGACATTCTGCTGAAAATGTGCAAATTGAACGGGAGTAAAATACCACTTATGTAATATTTTCCTTCTCATTTCCCTAATTCTTGTATTTTTAATTTTCCTTATATCTTCTACTATATTTTCCATTTCTTGTACCTCTACTAATATCTCATTTTGCCACCATTTAGTCAATCCATCAATCGTGTCCCCATCTGACTGCACTAGCAGTTTGTATATATTAGTTGCTTGCGCCTTTATCCCCTCACTTTTTTCTCTTATTATTTTCTCTAACCCTGTCTCCTCCTGCCATAATACTTCTTTGTTCTCCCTTTCATTTAGATATTTACATATTGCATTTATTTGTAGCCACCTTCCCTTACCTAACCACCATTCTATACGATTTCTACTTGGCCTGCCATCCTTCTCGTATAGCTGTTCTATCTTAGTTATCCCTCTTCCCTTCAACTCTCCTATAACCCTATTTAAGTTAATTTCGTTTTCTCTATTTATTACATAAAGTGATGACAGTTTAGATTTATATAATCCTATTTTCCCTTGCCATTTTTTCCAAATTTCCATAGTCCCTTTCATTGGGCCTATTAATTTACCTATATCTCTCCTATTCCACTTCCTAAAAATTAATTCTCTATTATTCATTCCGTTTATCTGTTTTTCCAATTTCGCCCATTTATTTTCACTTAATTGCAACTCCATTAACCTTTCCATTTGAAAAGCTTCCCTATACAGCTCCAAACATGGAACACCCCATCCCCCCTCTTTTTCATTCGCAATTAACCACTTTTTTCTTATTCTTGGTCTCTTATCTTCTTCAATCCAATAATTTAATTTTTTATCCCACTCTTTAACCTTACATACCGATAACCCCCCCGACAGCACCTGAAATAGGTACATCATCTTGGGAGCTATCATCATTTTTAAAGCTCTTATTTTAGAGAGTCTCCTTAGCTTTTTATCTTTCCAGCTCCTCATCTGTTTCAACATTTTCCTCCATGTTATTCTATAATTAATCTCTTCCATTTTCACTGGGTTTTTTAATAACCAAATTCCCAAATATTTTATTTTTTTAAGTCCTAATTTCAACCCTGATTCTTTCCTAATTTCTATCTGTTCTCTCAGATCTATATTTAAACACATAATCTCTGATTTTTCCATATTAACCGACAGTCCCGATTCCTGCTTAAACTCTTGTAAAATATTTATTATACCTTTAATCATCTCCATCGGGGTCTGGGTCAATATAATTGCATCATCTGCAAATAAATTTATTTTCATTTCTAATTCCCCTATTCTATATCCTGCCCAAGTGTTATCTTGTCTTATCTTATTAGCTAAGATCTCTATTGCTATTACGAATAATTTTGGAGACAGAGGGCATCCCTGCTTGGTGCCGTTTAATATTTTAATACTCTGCGTTCTTTGTCCATTCACTCTTATATATGCTTCATTTCCTTTATAAATCTCTTTTATAGTTTCACAAAATTTTTCCCCCATATTTAATTTGTTACATAATTTATATAAGTAACTATGGTTAACTTTATCGAACGCTTTATAAACATCTAATTTCAAAATTCCCAATTTCCTTTTAGTAGCGGTAGCATGGTGCATCACATTCATTACATTTCTAATTGGTTCACTTATTTTCCTTCCCTTCATGAATCCATATTGATCCTCTTCAATTATTTTTGGTAAAATATTTTCTAATCTATTTGCCAGTATTTTCATAAATATTTTATAATCCTGATTTGCCAAACTGATCGGACGGTAAGACCCAGGCTCTCTTAAATCTCGACCCATCTTCGGAATGGTAACAATTTCTGAAAGCTTCCATGTCTGCGGGATATCACGATTTGACAATATATTATTAAACAATTTCCCCAAATGCGGCAGCAAAACATTCACATAAGTTTTATAGAATTCCCCTGTAAACCCATCTGGTCCCGGTGCTTTGGCTTGTTTTAACCCTTTAATTACTCTAGCAATTTCATCTTGTGTAATTTCTGCATTCAAAATTTGTTTGTCTTCTTCACTTACTATTTTCCCAACCTTGAGGACTTCTATCTTCACTTGCTCCTCTTTATACAAATCTTCATAATATTTCCTCATTATCTCCTCTAACTGGTCATTACCATATCTAACCACTCCACTGGTGTCCCTCAATGCTAAAATACATGATTTTTCTTTCCTCTTCTTCAGATATCTCGCCATTTGCTGCATTGATCTTGTCCCCCAACTCTGTATTTTTTGTCGCATCGCCATTCTCATCTTATTCCATTTAATCTCATCATACACCATCAACTGTTTCTTTTTCAATTTCAATAAACTATTCCAATCTCTACTTTTCGTTATTCTTAACTGCTCTTGTATCAAATCTATTTCCCTTATCTTCCTTTCCCTCTCTCTACCCCACCTCTTCCTGATATCTGCTTCCATACATATACATTGTCCCCTCATGAAGGCCTTACATGCATCCCATACAATTGATTGTTTAATACCACCCACATCATTAATTCTAAAATATTCTGATAACTCTGTTTGCAATTTCTCTTTATCTTGTTCCCTAGCAGTTACAACTGCATTATATCTCCAAATTTTTTGATTTCGTTCCTGACCTATTTCCAATTCTGCCAATAGTGGGGCATGATCTGATATCCATATACTTTTAATGTCTACTTTTTTAACTTGTATATTACCTCCCCTATTCATTAATATGTAGTCTATGCAGCTAAATGTGTGATATCTTGCTGAATAATATGTAGCTCTGTTTAAAATATCTGCATGTAGATCCACCATATTAAGTCTATTTAAATGTAACATCCTGCTATTTGCATTCCCATTTGTTAATTGCATATTAAAATCTCCTGCCAAAAAAGTTGAGCCCTCCTTAAAATTGTCTAACTTCTTCTTAGTATTTATTATAAATTGTTTTGTTTTCCCATTCGGGGCATAAATTGCTGCTAATGTCAACTTCTTTTGATTTATTTTCCCTTTAACAAATATCCACCTTCCTTCTCTGTCTTTCTGAATTCCGACCTCTTCAAAATTAACCCTCTGATGAATCAGAATCGCTGTGCCTCGACTATTTTGTGTTCCTCTTGACTCAAACACCCATTTCCAATTTCTATCATTAATCAAGTTATCCCTTCCTCCCCTTCTTTTATGTGTTTCTGTCAAAATCATAATATCCACCTTATATTGCTTAGCCATCCTTAATATCCTAAAACGTTTCAAATCCGATCCCAAACCATTCACATTTAAAACCATTATCTTACACTCCGTCATAATATACCAAAAACACCCTTTTCCCCTCTTGTTTTGCCCTTGGTTTATATTTTTCCCTTTTCTTTACCCCTATTACCCCCCCAACGTGCCTCCCCCTGTGCTCCCCCCACTGAGAGGGGAGAAGACAAGAAAAAACCTTGCCCATACCCGAGGCACATTTTCTGGATTGCGTTCCCACTCAAACTAGCTCCTCTTTCAACCCTTTTTAATTTTATAAAAGAGAAAATTTCTCCCCCCTCCTTTCTCCTTTAAATAATTCCTTCTTTAATTTCTTCTTTAATTTTAAATTCTTAAACCACCTTTTTCTCCCCCTTAGACTTCCCCCACTGAATGACAAATATACAGGAATCCCAAGGCATCTCCAAGAAAAATAATAATAATAATAATAATAACAACAATAATAGTAATAGTAATAGTAATAATTCTTTTCCTTTTCCTTCCCCCCCCCCCACAACAAGACAAGGGACCAAACACCATCACTTTCTGGCTCTCTTCTCACGCTGAGCCCGTGTTCTTCTCTGCTCCTTTCTGATGGCCTCCACCTGCCCGCTTAACTCCTTCAGCTGCTCTTCCCTTCGTCTTTCCTCCTCATCTGGGGTACTCCGACCGTCAAAAGCCTCTTCTTCTTCATATGCTAGTGCTCCAGTTTCATCAAACTTAATCCCCAGTTGATCCAGTAAAGCCTTTCCCTCCTCCAATGAACGTGCTCTGTACATTTTATTGTCCTGGAACACCAAGATGGCCACTGGGTAGCCCCAGCTAAATCTGGTTCCACTTTGATATAGCCGGCTTGCAATTGGTTTCAACACAGCTCTCGCTCTCAGGGTTTCCCAGGAAAGATCCTCAGAACCCTTATCTCATTTCCGTCTTGTTTAAGGCTCGTCGAAGTCTTCAAAGTTTATAAATCATCTCTGCTTTTTTTTCAATGAGGAATGCGATGATCACATCTCTCTGTCTGCCGTCTCCTCCTGGGGGCTGCCCAATGAACACGCAACAGCTCCTCCACGCTGACCTGCATGCCTGTCTGTTTATTTAACCCAAGCACAGACAGCTTCTGTTAACTTAAAATCAGAGGACAAATCCATAAACGCAAATTCCTCTCCTTCTCTGTCTGTCCTCCAAATTTGCGATTCTGTCATTTATTTGTCTTATTTTTCCATCGTAATCCATCACTTGTTTCTCAACTTTCAGTATCTTTCCAGCAGAAGAATCCCCTTCCTTTTTAATTTGTTTAACTTCTAAATCCATCTGTTCCATTTTAGTTTCAACTTTGTTGAATCTCTGTTCAAACCCACTGCAAATATCGAGCAGTTTATCCAGCTTTCTCTCAATATTAGCCAGGCTAGAGAGGTCTTCTTTTTTCCCTCCCTCTGCCATTTTAAGATTTATTGTACTCACTTATCACTTCCTTGTTACAACGAAAGCGCCTCCGTCTTTGCTTGAAATCATAAATCTTCAAATTCACTTTGATGCCGACAGATTCTTGTTTCTTCCTCTATTTTTTCTAAGGAAGATTTATAGTCTTTTTAAGGGGAGAAAACTCTTTACATTTTATATTTATTCGGAGCCAGAGGTGAAATGCCTAGAAAGCAATTCGGCACATGCGCAATACCCGAGGCAAAAAAATCTTAAACTCTGGGTTCGTATCACAAAAAGTTCAGATGAAGAGGGGTTCGTAAGATGAGGTATCACTGTACAGGAAAAGAATTAGGTTCCTTATTAAACCAGTCTCAAATATATCTAAAGAAAATTGGAGTAGACTTCCGCTTGATGTCAGGGCAGAATCAGAAACAAGGGGTTGTTTCTGTGCTCCCATGCTGATTTCCCTCTATCCTCTGAAAGGAGCCAAGGCTGCCCTGTAGGAGCAGTGAAGCAAAGAGGGGTGCCTCTGTCAGTGATTCTGAAAGGATGGCTGCCACAAAGCTGGGACAACTGTGAAACATCTAAGACTGGTGCTGGAGCAAAGTAAGTGATTGGAACTTGGGGGAGATGATTCCTTTTTGCTTAAAACCTAATCCCAAGGAACAATTTAGAACTATTTGCTCAGAATAATTTGTTAAAGTGGCATTTAAGAATTTTGAGAAAAATACAAGAGTGGAGGGGAAAGATGCAAAGAGAGAAAAATAATATTTTTTTAAATATACAGAAAATTGGACTCTTAAACTCTGAAGGTATGGTAATGGGAAGGCATTTTAAAATGCTGAAATCATTTAGTTAAAAAAAACTTATCCTGCCTTTATAATTGATCTGCAACTAAAATGACAATTGACTAGTGGCAATACTGAAATTTAAGATGAATGCTCCAAACCTGGGAATACTAATATACTACTAATATTTACTGGATTGTGCCTAACTACCACATGATTACTGGATGTTCAAATATGAAAACAAGGAAATTATTTAATTAAAGGAACTCCTGAATGTTATGCTAGAAGATTGAATATATAAAAGGGATGTAAAGAGGCTTTTGACAACTTCTGGGACCATTTAAATGGAATTGATTGTTTACTTATGGGATGTAAAAAAACTGTGATTAGTGCTCTCATTGAAGGGTAACTTTAGGACTAAATAAAGAATTCTTGCACTACTGGACAAAAATTGATTTAAAAAAAAACATGTTTTATAAGGAAGAAATGAGTGGAACTTTGAAGGAGGTGGCTGTTGTTTTTTTCAAAACACAAAGGACATTATGGAGAAAGAAGGAGATTATGGAAAAAAATGGAAAATACTATATAAGGGATGATGAGTAAAGACCAAGACGCCCAGGAAAGGGAGGAGCCAACAGAAGAAATGGAGGAAAAGATTGAATTGAAGAACCAGTGAACAAAAGAAGAAGACAAGGAGGAGATAATAATGGAGATAATGATTGATGAATTAAGCCAGGGGAAAAATATTTTAAGAGAGTTGAAAAGAGAATTGGAGATACAGGAAGAAAATTTTGAAAGGGAGATAGGAGCCGAGGTACAAATTTTGGAAAGTAGGCAGTGGAAGAGGGTAGAGATGGGGGAAATACCTAGATTGAATAGTCAAAAGTAGATGCAGACAGAGATAAAGATCCAAGAGGGGAATATGGGAGACAAGTAAAAAAGAAAGCATAGCAATTAACGTACTGAAGCGGACAAGAGATGTTGGATAGAAAATTGTTCTCCTTTGTTTTTGTTCTGGTTTGCTTTTCTTTCTCTCTTTCCTTTCTTTTTTAGGTAGGTGACACGATAAGTAGTTAGATAAGATAGAAAGAAAATATCTTTTAATAAAAGGGTGATATGATTAAAAGTTCAAATAAGAGACAGAAATAAGAACAAGGGGGAATGTTAGTGTATACACCTTTATATAGTAAAATAAATGCAATAACAAGAGGAAACACAGAATAATTGAATAATGATAGATTACAATTTAACATAATTGTGTATTATTATTAGAAAATTTATTTATTTATTTATTTATTTATTTGATTCGTATGCCGCTCCTCTCCGCAGACTCGGGGCGGTTCACAACAATAATAATAACAATGTGACAATGTAACAAATCTAATATCTAAAAGACATCTAAAAACCCGTCCTTTAAAACAATACAACACAAGCATACCATACATAAAACTCTATAAGCCTGGGGAGATATCTCAATTCCCCCATGCCTGGCGATACAGGTGGGTGTTAAGCAATTTATGAAAGACGAGGAGGGTGGGGGCAGTTCTGATCTCTGGGGGGAGCTGGTTCCAGAGGTCCGGGGCCACCATAGAGAAGGCTCTCCTCCTGGGGCCCGCCAGACAACATTGTTTAGTCGACGGGATCTGGAGAAGTCCAACTCTGTGGGATCTGATCGGCCGCTGGGATTCGTGCGGCAGAAGACGGTTCCAGAGGTATTCTGGCCCGATGCCATGTAGAGCTTTATAGGTCATTACCAACACTTTGAATAAATAAATAAATAATTGCAACTGGAAACTGATCGGCAGCCAATGCAAGCCACAGAGTGTTGGAGAGACATGGGCGAATCTAGGTAATCCCACGATAGCTCTTGTGGCCACATTCTGCACGATCTGAAGTTTCCGAACACTTTTCAAAGGTAGCCCCATGTACAGAGTGTTGCAGTAGTCGAACCTCGAGGTGATGAGGGCATGATCGACTGTGAGCAATGACTCCCTGTCCAAATAGGGCCGCAACTGGTGCACCAGGTGAACCTGTGCAAATGCCCTCCTCACCACAGCCGGAAGATGATGTTCCAATGTTAGCTGTGGATCGAGGAGGACGCCCAAGTTGTGGACCCTCTCTGAGAGGGGCAGTAATTCCCCCCCCAGGGTAATGGACGGACAGATGGAATTGTCCTTGGGAGGAAAAACCCACAGCCACCCTGTCTTGTCAGGGTTGAGTTTGAGCTTGTTGACACCCATCCAGACCCCAACAGCCTCCAGGCACAGGTATATCACTTCCACTGCTTTGCTGACTGGACATGGTGTGGAGATGTATAACTGGGTATCATCAGCATACTGATGATACCTCACCCCATGCCCCTGGATGATTTCACGCAGCGGTTTCATGTAGATATTAAATAGCAAGGGGGAGAGGACCAACCCCTGAGGCACCCTACAAGGAAGAGACCTAGAGGTCAACCTCTGACCCCCCCCCATTAACATTAACTGCGACTGACCGGAGAGGTAGGAGGAGAACCACTGAAGAGCAGTGCCTCCCATTCCCAACCCCTCCAGCCGGCGCAGAAGGATACCATGGTCGATGGTATCGAAAGCCGCTGAGAGGTCAAGAAGCACCAGGACAGAGGACAAGTCCCTGTCCTGGGCCCACAAGAGATCATCCATCAGCACGACCAAAGCAGTTTCCATGCTGTAGCCGGGCCTGAATCCTGACTGTTGAGGGCCTAGATAAACGGCTTCTTTCAAGGACTGCTAGAGCTGGAACGACACCACCTTCTCGACAACCTTCCCCATAAAGGGAAGATTGGAGACTGGACGGTAGTTATTAAGCACGGCTGGGTCCAGGGAAGGCTTCTTGAGGAGGGGGTGCAAATATATAAGTTGGTTGAATGTAATAACTATGATTAATGCTATTAGTTTTATTTGTATTAGAATGTATGACACCCAGATGTCATACTGTTTACGCATTGATACAAAAAGAAAAGAAAAATCTTGAAACAGAAAAAGAAAAGAAAATTGAAGCATTGATGGGGGCAATTAGATCAAATTAGGAAAATAGAGCTGTAGAAGTTTATAAATTGTAGACCTGTTTTGTGATGGGAGGGGGAATTGTTATTGTTGAAATATATATAAGTATTCAACTAATAATAGTTGAAGGGAGTGGGGTATATGGTTTTAAATGCACATTTTTCTTGTCTTATTTAATTTTGCTTTCCCTTGTTTTAACTTTTGAAATAAAATAAATTACAAATGAAAAAAACCAGAAAATTTCAACATTCAAACTTTTTTCCATTATTCGCACCAGATTAATTCATTTCAATTCCGCATGCATTAGCCACAGTCTTATGTACCTCTGTTACCTGGGTTGAAAGAAAGGGGGTGTTTTATATATCTCACACTTATCATCTTGTATCCTATATTTATAGTTGCTTTACTACTGAACTGTATGCAAACTTATGGAATAAAACCTGGGAGTGTCGGTAAGAACTTAATTTCACATATGACCTTTTACAGTAATTGGATCTGAATTACAATCAGTCACCTGAGTCCTAAAATAGATAAAATAGTTTTTTAATGTTAAAAAGTTTTAGCCCTTGGTTGATTATCTATCAATGCTTACAATCCTGTGAAAATAAGATAAATGAGAAATTTGGTCTCTAATTAGACTTCACTAGATTTACAGCTTTTAATTTCTACGCTGGTGCAACTCAAGCTGGGAGTAACACTGATAGAGACGGAGCCACGGGTTTTCAATTGATTTAAC